>NC_085048.1:99506512-99849587 GCF_963662255.1 Cinclus cinclus | reverse complement strand
GGGTTACCCTCAACAATCTGTCATTTCCAGCCAGGGATACTCGATACTTTCTTATTAAGATCAACCTTGAAGTTAGTTTAAACTTTAGACTTGAACAGGCCCAGCAGGTTTATGTTTCACAGGGTATGCTAAATGATGTCTGCTTCTGTTTTTCCAGTCTGATTGGATTGTCAAAATCCTCACTCAGAGACAATTTACTTCTTCCCTTGCTGGAGTTTCCTGAGATGTGTTGCTTAGCAAGGGTATTTTCCTGAAGTGGTACTGCTCATTTCTTGGGACCACTGGCTTCAGTTTACCTCATCTTGTTCAATTCTCAAAAAGAATAAATAATGTTTACTGTATAAGAAAACATGGTGTAATAATACTTAATGAGATTTTGTCTAGAACTGTGTTGTCACCCATAAAAGCCCTGTTTACAGAAATCTTGAACAGCATTTTCAGTAACAAAGTGAAATATATGGAGTATATTTAGGCCCTGTAGGTGTTGCTGTACAAGCTTTGCAATAACTGAAGAGAGAGAGCCTGTAGGAACAGTTTTACTACATTCTTCATCCCAAAGTTGTCTCCCTGAGGGGTTCAGGGCACATTGAAGTTTGCAGGATCTCATTTCATGATGTTGTTATGTGATACCTCTTTATTAGTATCTCTAGGAAAGCCAGCAATGTCTAGGAGAGCTCTTTTCAGTTGAGAATGATCCCTTGCCTCAGCTGCAGGATTTTGCCTGTTTAATCTCTCCTAATAGGTCCATGAGAGCTTAAATGGATGTGGGAAGTGGGGAGTCTGTCAACCGTCCACAGCTGTTAATGCTCCTTGTGTTATACAAGGCACATATGTGGACAAACTACTGGGTAAAATGACATGGTTTCTTATTATTTTCACCCCCCCACTTTTATTTGGTCCTCGAATTTAGAAGTGTTTAACAAAAGCCTGTGAGTGAGCAGCTTTGCTAGAACACCTGCAGCAACTCCAGCTGTCAGCAGGAGATGCTCCTGGAAGTAAAACTGAAGGAGGAGAAATGCTGCATCAAGAGAACTTCACTTCAGGTGATTTCTGGACAGCTATGCATACACTTGTATTTTGTTTTAATTCTTTGTTGATCTTGCAGTGAAACCTAAGCCTTCTTTGATACCTTAGAGACTTCTTGGAGTTAAAAGATTTCTTCCAAGCAGATGGTTCTTAACTTCCCTCACAGCCTATTTCAGGTGAATTCCTTGCTTCTTGCTTTGGCTGCCACTACTTTGAATTTGAATTTTACTTTTTTCTAATATAAACGCTTCTAGTAGTAGGTTGATTGGTTTGGTTTTTATTTCTTTTTTCCAGACATGTACTTATATAAACTCCAGAAATGCAGCCCACCAAACCAAAACTGTAGTTACATTTCTACTATTTTAACAGGATTTTTAGACACTGGAGCATGTGCAGAGAAGGACAGCAAAACTGGTGAAGGATCTAGAGAGCAAGTCTAGGAGAGGCTGAGGGAGCTGGGAGTGTTCAGTCTGGAGAAAAGGAGACTCAGGGGAGACCTTATCACTCTCTACAAATCCCTGGAAGGAGGGTGTAGGCAGGTGTGGGCTGACCTCTTCTTCCATACAACCAGGATAACATGACACAGCCTCAAGACGCACCAAGGGAGATTCAGGTTAAACATCAGGAAAAATTTCTGCATGGAAAAGGTTGTCAAGCATTGGAATGGGCTGCCCAGGAAGGTAGTGGAGTCACCATTCCTGGAAGTGTTCAATAAATGACTGGATGTGACATTCAGTGCTATGGTTTAATTAGCAGGGTGGTGTTTGGTCACTTAGTGATCTTGGAGATTTTCTTCAACCTTAATTATTCTGTGATTGTAAGGGTTTCTCATTCTTTTCAGGGATTGTTTTTTCCGGACCTGACAATTTGTGGGTGTTTTTTATATATTGATTTGTATTTTGATTTGTATCAGCAAGAAGGTTTTACACATCCTCTTTAAGGTGAAGGTAAATGAAGAATCTTTTCTGTGGCTCTGTGCTTACCACCTATAGTGTAAATCAGAACTAAAACCCCTTCTTAACCTGGAGTTTGCATTGCCAAGATCAGTGTGACCTAAATTGTTACTCCCCACATACTCAGACCATTATATCCCATGCTTAGGCCTAAAAAGTTCCTACAGCTTCAAATTACCTTTTAAACCCATCTGATGAAATTCTAATTAATAAGAAAACCAGCATTTTCTCATGAATGCAGAGAGAATGATGTTCTAAGTGCTTCTTAAACATCATCAGATGGTAAATTTAATGCTAATCCTGACTGCTTTGCACAAGTGATTGCCTTTTCTTATTTGCAGTAACTTCCACATTTCAGTGTGTGTGGGCATAGTGATTGTATTTAAAATAAAGTGCCATAATTCTGGGGGTAAGAAATCACGTACTAATAAGTTTATCTGTGATTTCTACTGCTGTGCCTCCTGACAGGAAGGGAATGTGTTTGTCTCCTGTCTAATCACTGCCTACACCTTTATTTTCGTCTCTGAGCCTGAAATATTTTGTCCCTAAGCAAAGTTGCAAAGAATTTGACATGAAACACAGTAGAAGTCAGGGAGGGGATGTGTGTTTGATTTTTAGACCAGACCACAAACATGGTAACCAGCGCTGCATTGATAATTAAGGACAAATTAGCTTTGCATTAGGGGGGTGGGGAGAGTGGGGGGAAGCAAAAGATTTCTGATGATTGTAGTAAAATATCTAGTGCAAAAATAGAGTTATGCACTGACTTTTTAAACTGTGTTTTCTTTATGTGAATGACTTCTTTTTTCCTGTTGGCCTTGAAGGTGCTGAAAATGGGCACACAAGCAATGCACATAGGCATTTTGGCCTGTTCCAACATGGATATTGGATGAATTCTGTGCCCCAGGCTTTGTGTCAGGTAACCTTGGAGTCTACCACCTCATTTTCACATAATGCCACATTCTGAATGACATTTTGTAAAGTTTTCCCATTGTTAGGTTATTTTTTCCTCCTCTATGCTTCCAGCTGTAAGGCAGTCTGAATAGTAATGGAGTTGGAATGCACTGAATGAATTCATTGAGACTAAAACAGCAATAATTCTTTAAGTATTTGTATTTCTAATTCTTTAGAATATTGTGTCTATTTATGAGTTCACTTGTTATCACTTGTTGGGGAATGGAATCTGTTAAGAGCGGGTTTTTTTTTTGAGAAAGGTTTCTATTTAATAACTCTTCATAAGTGATACATACGGCCTATTTCCAGAACAGAAATGTATTGGCTTAGTGGTTTTAATGAGCTAATTTGAGTTCCATTTCTGTTTATTGGGTAAATGAGCAAATGTGGAAAATGAAATTAAATTTGTCTAATTTGTTCCACCACCAATTTTTCAGGTTGTAAGTACTGAATATACAGCATTTTTTTTTCTGATTTCTGTTTGTAATGTGTGTGGGGAAAAAAGAATAAGCTATGTCAGTTCTCCAGTATTTTTTAAGGAAAAGAATACTTTTTTGCGGGATACACTGAGAAAATAAAAACAATCCTGGTTAAAGGAGCAGCTCAGGAACATGAGGATAATTTTGAATTACACATTTGTTTGTTGCTGCTCAGTGTGCAAAGCTGGAGAACTTAAAGAAGTTTCTACCCCTTGGTAATGGTTGGTCATCATTCCTTTAGCCTGGGTTTTTAGACTTTATCAGATACAGTTTTACAGGTTTAGCTGTACTTTTGGGCATTGCAATGTCAAATTTCAGTGTTTTCAATCTAATTTTAGTTGCAAGGAGGTGTGCAAGCCCATTTGGAGTGGGAATAGAAAACCACATGTAGTGTCACCAACGATGTGACTTGCCTCGGACCAACTGGGGTGGCAATTGAATAGAGATGGGAATGACTGAGGGTGCCCAGAGAACAATTTAATAATGTGCCAACAAAAAGAGAAGACAAGCACGGCAAAGAGCAGCCTCAGAAAGCCCTTCAATGGGGTTAACACAACAATATATAATCTTTGTTACAGAGTTTCCATAGGGCAGTGAGCCAAGGAACAGCTATATTGCCTTATATGTAAATGTTACTATCCAGTCACTAACAATAACTAAGAACATTACCTTATTTGACTCTACTACATTAACATCACCATTCCCATAATTCCATTCTCCTCTCCATATCTTATCCAGATGTCTTCCTTTGGCATCCAGTTTCCCATGGTCTCAGATTGATGCCCACTTCGTTGCTGTCCATCCCCGGCCACCCAACTCCCACAATGGAACACTTAAGTAGGACTGTAATGAGCAATGAATATAGTTTATAGTTTCACTTCTTACGTATTTTTTTTATTATTAGCAGGCAATATGCCACCAGTAATATGTGTCTATATGAACCCAACAGTCTGTCAATTGAGGAAGATTATTGGCATGTAAATTAATCTCTGTGTCCTCTATATGGAAGAAGTGATTCTCCTTTGTATTATGCTATTTTAGTGCAGTTTTAATAGTGCAGCAGAAATAACTAATACCAAAGGATTACATTTTTAATATATTATCATTATCTTAATAACAGGGTGAGCAATATAGTGGGACTTCAGCAGACCATTGTGCTGGTCTGGAGAACTATGCAGCCCCCAGTCTTTAAAATGCTATTCCTTGAAGATAGGGTAAATCTCCACTACATAGAAAAGAGCCGCCATATGTCATACATGTAGATTTCAGGAAGGTTGGTTGGGATGTTACTGGAGAAGTTACCTGGGAATCCCATGACTTGCACCTGATGGGCAGCATTTAGGAGAAAAGATATTTAAATACAGATTAAAAATGTTTAAAACTGCAAAATAATGAGGAGATGCTTGATCTTAACGCTTAGAAAAATGGGGATCTTTGGCTGACCTATCATTAAAGCTGTGTGTCAGACTGAGGACCTTTACCAGGCTGATGAGGGTTTTCCTAAACTCTTCATGGTTGAAAGATGGGCTGGCAAAGTTTCCCATACCAGAAATGTCTTGAAATCAAATATCCTTAATCTTTGCAACTTTTCCAACAATATGAAGTTTGCAATCTCTGAGCATCCATAAAGAGTAGCAGAGTGTCTCTCCCCCAGCCCTTGTTAGCTGAGGAAGATTCAGGTCAGAGGGGTGAGTTATGGAATGAGGTTATTCTTCTGCTTCAATATCTTAGTGTTCAGAAGAAGGAAATATTAATTTTAGCTGCAGCTCACATGCTCATCTCTAAACTTCAGGGAAGCCTGAATCTAAATGCATACCATGGGCACCCAGTATCACTGTAAAAAGGACTGCTGGGTCATATCAAGTATCTGTTTCTGGTTCCAATTGAAACATTTTTATTGCTTGGCTACTCAGAATAATGGAAAACAGGGTATTAGAGGCACCTGAGCCTCTGTGTGCAATGTAATTTACACAGCCACTCAGAGATGTAAATCAGTGCCGAAGCACACATTGTTAGGAGAATATTACTGAATAAGAAATGCTGTTCTTTAAACAATCTCAGTCATGAGAAAAAAAAATAAAATGTAGTTGCTCCATAATGTCTCCCAGATAATTAGTGACTCCAGATATTTGAAGTAATCTGGAGTTGCTAATACTGGTGACAGTGCTACACCTTTAATACCTGGATGTTGTGTGGGGCAGGGGCCACCTGCAAGTGCCAAGCCCCCTTCTCCTCTGGGAAGCTCAACTCTTAGGAGAGGAGCCTTGTAGAACATAATTGCAGTCTGGATTTTGTGCTTTCAAAAGGCCTTATCAGCCTCATCTCTGTCTTTTGGGAACTTGGCTTGATGCTGTAATTGAATCGAATTGACTCTTAATTAGTTAGATTCTATTCAGGAAGGATAGGTTACTGAAAAATACTGACTGACTTTCTCTGTGTGCCATGCTGTGCACGAAGCCAAAGCTTCACAGCTGGATGTAAACCCTAAAGCAGTTCCCAGTCTTAGGATAGTCCCTGTATTTGAGATACTGTGCTTTGTTATTTCATGTGGCACAGCTTGAAGGTGAAATCTAAGCAGGTGGGCATGGTGCTGTCTGTCCCTAGGTTTCTGGGGTTTTGATTTAATAAATATGCTCCTAAAACAATCCCCCTACTTTGGATGAATTTAGGATACTCCTTCTAACATGAGAAGTTTATTTGGATTATTCTTAAGTAATGTAGTGATTTAAGCACATGAGCAGCATGAGGGTCAGCTGCCTTACCTGCTGTCAGGTGGCTTTAATCCAGTAAATTTACTGTGCACGGTACCTGGTAAGCAGATAATGCTGTGTTGGTTGTTTAAATAAGGTCTGCTGATCTCCAAACTTTTTGCCTGGCTAGTCCAACATGTGCTTTCAAAGGATGGTAATTATTTACTGTGATCAGGTTTAGTGAGGGTTATAGAAAATCTGAAATAAAGAAGTGAGTGTGTGAAAGCTGAATTCAGTAAAACTAATTGCTTCCCTCTCTATAGGAAGAAAGCCATAAAGAAAAATTACTTAGTACCACCCTAGAGAAAAGCACCTTTTCTCTAATATCAAACATCTTGTATTAGACCCCAGATTTTGCTGAGCAACAAGAACAACTTCAAATGCGTAGAAAGTGGTCTGAAGATACAGGAGACGAAAGTAAAAGGTTAGGAGAGAAGGAAATTAATTCAATTAGAGATTGTGTGAGACAAAGCAACAGGGCAAAAATACCAGTTTGATTTTGGTATTTTATCACATAGAAGTAATTGTGTGGTAATGTGTAGCTCTTAATCAGGCCCTATAGAATTAAGTTTGTATTTAAAATTATGGAGTATTTGTATTTTATTCTGATTTTTATTATCCATGAGAAGGTGCTTAGATGTCCATATTTATGAGCTTTTACCAAAATAATTTAAGTTTTATAATGTGTTTAAAATTATTACTCAGTTATATGAAAAGTGCAGGATTTTAAGATTCACTTAATTTTAAATATTGATTTATATTTCAGATACCATTGAGAAGTCAAATGTATTTCAGTAAAACCTTTTTTAGCTGAATGTAACTTTTAAAAATGTTTACAAGGGTTTGATGTTGTGTTCTTTGCAGTTTACTAGTTAACCAGTGACAAAGCAAAAATCACCATTTTCTTAAAGAGGCCTGGGCTTTTGGGTCTCTCTCCTATATATGTTTTGGTCATCACTTAAAAAATTATTTTCTTCTTGAAGTCCCTTCATGTGGAAAGAGGAAACAGTTAAAAAAAAAAAAAAACAACAAAACTACACTAGATTGTGTACAAGAGAACCTTTGACACAAATCTCTTGGAAATTAGCAAATTATTAAAGTTGTGGAGGGGTTTTTGTGTGTGTGTAGTTTTTTGTTTTGTTTTGTTTTTCTTTCCTTCACTTAGTACATTTAATTTCCCGTTCTGAAGGACATTCAGGAATGTTTGTAGCTCTAGGCAGGAATGACATGGCTTTTTATCCTACATAACACCGTAACAGTTGCTTATACCCACAACGTGTCCCACTTACCCAATTAAGCCATCATTAAAATTTCGTTGCACACTCTAAAGATTTGAAATACAAGTTAGACTAATTCCTGCATATGTATGAATGCATTCTCTGGTGGAAGGAGAGTTTGAAATTATTGCTAATTCTCTATTGAAGAAAAAAAACAACCCAAACCAACCCAAAAACTAAATATACTTCATCTGAGGCTTTTTTTTTTTTCTCTCTTCTCCAAAAGTGCCTCCCTGGTAGCAGGAGAGCTTGGAGTTAGAAGTGGGATAGCAAAGTGCTGCAGAGGAGGGTGCTGCCTGAGGCTGAGGCATTCCCCTTTGAAAGCAGGGAAGCTGCTTTCCAGCCTAACTTCGTTTCAAAAATACAAGAGGGCTATCTGATTGCACTAGCAAGGGTGAAACTGTCAAATTGACTTCAGAATTTTCTTTGATGGTTTACTGTCCTTAGGATATAAATCGAGCGAGGATTTGTTAAAAAATAGCAAAGCTGACTGTGTATTGTTTCCTTTAATATTTTAGTGCTATTGTGTGCAAAATTTTAGAGGAATGTTTGTCTGTGTAGGATTTACCCTGTGGATAAGAATGCCCTTAGTTTTATTTAGGAGTTAATGAGCTGCTAGGGACTCCCCCCAGCTGTGGAGAAAAATCTTTCAGGCCAGGAAGAGGAAGCTGCCTGGGCTGCCAGCAGCCCCTTTGGTGAGTGGTACAATTGGCAAAAACCCCTCTGTATGCCCCAATTTCCAGAACTTAAGTGGGAAACAGCTCTTTGTGCTCCTACCCAAAAGCAACAGAATGTCGAATAATTAATAGTAATTATCCAGAACCTGGGGAGGGGCAGAAACAGTCTCCTTTGCTGAAAAAATGATGTTTGAGGGCATTTTGCTGATTGTGGTGTCTATTTCATACGTATCATGTTCAAAGGAGGTGTTTTTGATATGTGTCCACTTCCAAGTAAAGTGTGTGCCTCATGTTGAATGCCCTAGAAAGTCCCTGAGATGCTGTCACATGAGCCCCGGCACATGTGACAAGGTGATGCTGAGAGCACGCACATCAACCTATGCTCCCAGTACAGCTCCAAGCTTAAATGAGGGGAAAAAATTGAAGATGGTGACATGGTCTTGCTTTTTAGGGACTATCTTTGATATGCAAAGGGTGCTGGGACTCTCTCTGGGAACTGGGTAGAGGAGTTCAAGTGGGAAAACCCAGGTAGGGAATGTAAATGAGTACTGTGCCTTCCTAACATGATTTGTTCAGCCTCTTGGAAAATTTGGGAGATGATAATGAATATTATTTGATTACATTTTCTAGACAATATCCCACTGACTTTGTTTATTAGTTTTTGAATTAGATTTGTATTTATATCAAAGTGTCTACCCTGCTAGCTTAGCATTTGATAGCAACTAAAATACAAAAGGCAGAAATTATCATAGTAAGTGTTTACAGCTCATTGTCAATTCTATAATCAAAAGAAGGTCAGCCAAAAAAAAAAAATAAATCAGTGTCTCTTTGTCTTCAAATGCCACCCTCCAGATTTAGTATATAGAATTTATGATACAATATATATATTATTCTTGAAAACTTGTGCTCAAATGCCTTCAGTACTGACTCATATCTAACAACATTCTTCTTTGAAGGGTGATTAAATTGAGTTAATGTTATTGGAATTTCTTTGGAATATTATATTTATTATTAATTGGCATACGTTTTTTTGAATGACAAAGAGGGTTGTCTGGTGAAATTTAATTACAGTTCTTTCTTTGTTTCCACTTCCATTTGAAACTTTACATATGAAAATCATGATTACCTTCTTTCATTGTTTTTATATGTATGCAAGTTGCCTACCTCTGGACAAAAGCTGTGACAGTGAGCTTGTCAGTCACATTTTTGATGGAATGTGTTTGAGGAGAAGCAAGGATGTGTTGCACAGCTAAATCGCCCAGGCTTTTGGAAAACATCCTTGGTCTTCTTACTGAAATTAAGACCACCTCTGTCCTTGCACAGCAGGCTCAGTTTCCAGTGACCAAACACAAAGAGAGGAAACAGAGAGGGAGGTGAAGAAAAAGTCACAAGTCTTCCCTTTTCCATTCTCTCAACCACCAGCAGGTAGGGAGGGCAGCTGCTTTGCTGAGATACAGCCTTTCCCATTCCAACAGGACTAAGAGCTTGAGCTGAGCTAAGCTCATCACATGCCTGAGCTTGGGAAATTAAAAGTGGAATCTTCATGCTGGCAGGTTCAAGAGCTGGTGTTCACATCTCTAGCTGACATCTTCCCCTGGCACACTGAATTTACTGCCCATTGTGTCTCCTTTTTAACAGAAACTACCATTATTTTCACATATATGGGAGTAAAAGGTGACATAATTAAATATTTTTTTAGTAAAGCTTTTTCTTTGGACCCCTGCAATACTGTAAAATTAAAAAAAAAATGCTTCAAGAAGATGCTGTCTTCTGGGAGCTGTTATTTTGCTCACCATCATCCATGTAAGAATGAGTTAATTTTCATCTCATCTTGGAGCTTTTTTAGGAAGAGAAGGCTGTGTTTTTACAGGAAAGACAAAAAGGTGTCTCTCTGACCTTTATATTTAGTATGACATGTGAGCTGCAAAACTCAAAGTTTGATAACAAATCTAAAAATTTCAGTGCAACCCCCAGCTTCTTTTGTGCCTTAAAAGAACTGTTTAGGGACTTGATGTATGTGCAATTGTCTTCAAAGACATATTTCATAATATGATAGGAAATAGCAAGTGTGCAATGGAAGAGTTTCCCAAGAAACTGAATTGTGCTGCAGTTCAAAGTAAGACTTTCATTTTAGAACACCAAAGGCACTGTAAAACATCTGAGTATTAGGATTGAACTGAGTGAAGCAAATATCACTTAAAAAACCCTTTATTCATGTTTTTTTGGCTGCTGGATGGAATGACTGAATGATGTTTTGTAGAAGCAATGAATAAAGCTGAATGCAGGTCATTAAAGGGAGTAGGTTGGAGCCAAGAGTTGGGAAGCCACTGCCTTTTTTGTTTGAAAACAACATCACAACTACAGAAGTGCAATAGGTTTTAGTGCTTTATAGACACTACCATAAGAAATCCCATTTTTATTGGTAAGAATGTGCTAAAACATTTGATCTCACTGCCTCTGTCATTCAAGAAGATATTACAATTGAAGATTAGGATAATCTTTTCTTAATGTCTCCAGTGAACGACTCCAAAGCTTCCCCTTGTACTCTTTCCCAGACCCTAATTGCTCTTACACCACTGATGACAGGAGCAGTTTTATTTCAAGGTTGATTTGGTGCAGTTTTGTTCATATTCAGGCCTCGTGGTTTTGCTGGCTCACTTTAAGCAACATCTCCCTCAAGGTATTTAAATACACCTTAAGATAGGGGGAAATTCTGCATTGTTCCACTTCATGTTTTGGATCTGTGTCTCCTGCATTGACCTTCTCAGGTTGTTTAGCTTTTGGAAGCTGAGTTTCCAACAAAATGCTTACAGGCACTGGCACTGCAGAAAATAAGTGACATCAGCAAGACACCCTACTAAAGGCAACCAAAATTAACACGCATAACAGGAATTGGCAGGAGGTGTGAATAAAATTTCTAGCCCAATGTCACAAAGAATGATATCAGGCTTATGGGGCCAACAAAAGCAAAATCTGTTTCTACTGAAACCTCTTTGAGCACCTCCACCTCTCCACCTGAGTCTGTTGTTAATTGTTGTGAGCATCCTGAGGGAATTTTTTTCAGCCTTCAGCCCTCTTTCTGCAAAAGGTGTTTTGTGCCAGTTAATTTGGGGCTGCAGCAGGTTTCTGAATTGAAGCACTAGCTTCACTTTTTTCTTGTTTTCTACCTCCAGTGTCTTCTTTGCGATAGCTCCAAAGCTGAATTCTGACAAGTGACAATATAATATTCCCCAAAGAGAAAAGCTAGCAAGGTCCTCAGCTGTGGTGTTCAAACTGTGTCATGCAAAACAAAGTGTGATCTCATGGAAGAAATTTGTGTAGATAGGGAGAGACTGAAGCAAGGAGTGTGGAGGGCTCAGCTCAAGCCTCTGAAGTCTGCAGAGGTTTTGCCATACAGAAGGTGCCTTCTTAAAGGGCCCCATTGAAAAGTCAGCCCAGTTAAAATCCAGGTGTTACCACTCAAAAGGGGATCTCGGAGTTCATTCCAGGTCTCTCCACAGTAGGGCGCTGCCTATCCACAGGGGAAATACAACAAAAGGGAACGCAGAGCTCGAGTGACATTCATACCACCAAAATCAGGGGTTCTGAAATAGATCAGAGGGGATTAAAAATCACTGGCATTAACTCCAGGTGACATCAATGAGCTCTGCTAATTCTGGAAACAGTGAGGAGCTCAGCATTGCTCCTTGCTGGGGTAGACAGAATAACAGTGTTTGTAAAAAAAATTAGTAAGTGCTGAGAGGGGAGGGCAAAATCTAAGGAGATTGGCTCCTTTCACTCTTCTTATCCATGAAATCTAAAATGGCTTTAAGTTCCTGCTATTTTTTTTCTTCCTAAATGATGCTAGGTTATTTGAATTGTTATTTTGAATCTCTTTCTTGACTTTCCATATTTTTAGAGAAAGAAGGCTTTTCAGGCTCAGGGTGAAAACTGTGCTAACCTGCAGCCCACACACCTGCACAAAGCTTTTGGAAAACAGGGCAGTTGTGCTGTGCCTGTGTGGCAGAGAGCACCTCAGAGCATTTGGCCCAGCGAATGCATCTGCTGGGGAAATAATTTCTCCCTTTTCTTTGCTCAAGCAGCTCTGTTGTGAAGGATCACTCCCAGGAAGGTAATCTGTCTTCCAGGCTCTGACCTAAACATGAGCAGGATCTTACCGATTTTTGGGGGAGCTGGATAGGCTCATAAAGGCACATTTTTAGACATAATTTGTTGCTCTCAGGTCTGATCAGTGCTTTTGAATACCTGAATTTCATCAAATCAAGAGTGCTTTTGAGGAGAAGATAGTCTTTACTAGATCTTGCTGCATGATCTTGAACAAATCACGGAGGTTTGAGACTCCTATTTTACATTTTTTGATCCATTTTCAGGTCATATCAATAAACAGTTTGACTTTTCAAAGTGTCAAATGCTCCCAGGTAACAATCCCATACTTTAAAACCAGGAGAGGATTTCTTCACTAAGCAGACACTAAGTTCCTTGTTGTACACACCTTGAGGTTATAGTGGTGAGTAAGGATGTGCAAAACCAGAGCATCCTTTGCACAGGGAGCTTGAAGGAGCATGGCAGCTGATCACAGAAGAAAACTGCCCCTGCAAGGTGGCAAGAAGTTGCTCTATTTTAGCTTTTCTTAGCAGAAAAAGCTAACTGAAAGATCTGAGAGGTACTGGTCCTCCAGAACATGTCAGCAGCACCTAGGAGGGCCCCTGGCTTCTAAAGTCTTGTAGCTGTTTTTTAGCCTTCCTTATTATAGAGTGGTTAACAGACTTCAGGCTCTTTACCATAAAAATCTCAGAAAACTTGTGTGAAATGTTCATGTATCATGTGTGTTATGTGCACTGAAAAATAATACACCTTGGGATTTGGAATAAGGAAGGAATGGAAGTCATAAACCAAGCAAATGGAGAGTCTTTTTGAACAGATAAATTTGAAAATTCAAATTTTCCCATGTGGAAAAAGAACTTATCTGCTTTTAGTAAGAAAAAAGCAAACTCCAAACCAGAGTGAAACTCTTGCTCTGCTGCACGTTCTGGCTCTAATAATACAATTCCTTTGCTGGTGCCTTTCTTGCCTCCCCCTGATGTCAGCAGGGAAAAGCTGCAGGTCCTCACAGCTTGGGAGAGCCCATCCATGCCCATGTCTGAACCTGTCTCACTTCAGCCAGGCCTGCTATGGATTTAGCATCAAGCTCATATTTGAAGTCCCATCGAGACTTCATTTTTGGCACAAATATAAGACCACTGGGATTTTGGCTTGTGCTAAATTTGTTGCTGGAGTGCCTGGCTCAATGTGTATTTGAATTGTGGCCTCTGAAAGAACATATTTGTATAATGCAATATCGTTAGTTGTGAAAGGTGGGAACATAACATTTACTGGGATACTGCAGGAGTCCGGGTAATCTTTGTGCATCTTGAAAACCTCCTGTGAATCCCTGCAAGACTTTGGGCTTAAAGAGCCCTGTGCTCAGAGTGCTGTTACATGAAGAAAATCATCCATAAAATCTTTTTATTTATCAGAGGCAAGGAGTTCTCATCAGAAAATGATGCATTTAGAAAAGCAGCAGAAACCCCAAATTTATGCAGTGTAGCAGTTTTGAAGTAAGCAGGCAGTCTAGACACCTACAATTGTTATATAAGAATGCATTGAGGACTCATTAATATTTCACTAAACAATAAAAAGTTGTATATTAAAGTATTAAAATATAATGTTATCCATTCTGTTGGCTTGCAATGGGAAACAAACCACAAGAAGGTGTCTCACAGGAAAAGAACACCAGGGTAGACTGGAAAATTACTTTACATGTAAATCTTTGTGGGTATAAAAAGATGCTGGGTAGGAGAAGGGGAGCAGTTTTTGGGGTCTGTTCAGGTTTTGCAGCCACACACATTTAAACTATGCACTGTAACCTGGGATAAACCCACAACAGGTAATTTTTGTGTGTTCACACTGGTTACGGCAGTCAGGTCCAGCGGCCTGCTGCTGGCTTTATGCAGAGGTTTGGGAAGTCTTATCCTTTATATGTCACCAAATGTTATGTTTGCTTCCCAGTAAAATGAGGTTTTGAAAGTGCAGCTGGAAATTTGGACTAAGGCAGCTGCAAGCTTTGAAGGGGTGAGTGGTGCTTGAAGGAATTGGGTACTTAGCTTGTTCTCCAGATCCTTTCTGTGTGCTTTGGAAAAGGCAAATATTCAGGGAGAGTTTCAGACGGAAGTGGGTTGACCGTGGCTGGATGCCAGACACATCACCCCTGTACCCACCCTGCTGCCAAAACCTGGCCACACAAACCCAGTTCACATATACACAAGGTATTCTTATTTCTGTTTACAAAAAAAAAAGCAAAAAAAAAAAAAAAAAAAAAAGAAACCCCAGGAAAACCCCAACAAAATCAAAACACCAGGAAATACAAGTGAAAACCAACCTCCCCTTTTGGCTTTAGAATTACACTAAGCAGTTAAGGAGAATGGCAGCCTTTTGAAGAGGGCTGTTCTCAGTAGGGCTTGAAATGCTGTATGAAACAAAATAAATATCTGTGTCATCAACTTTTAGATGGAAAAACAGAGGCAGTGCAAATTCTTCCCCTGCCAATTCCCATCTCAGGCTGTGGGGGTGAGGGATAAGGTGGCTCTGTCTTATTTGGCTGTCAAGGGAAGCAGCCTGTGCATCAGGCCCTACAAACAAGAGTGCTTGCTGTCAGGAAACTTTGATTTGCATTAGCAGTCCCCCAAAAAATAAACCCTACGATTAAAGCTCTCAGTACAGAGAAATGATGGGGTGGCTTAACTGGGATATTGCTCTAGTTTAACTGGCTACACCAAAATCTTCTGGGTTACACATGTGTATGAATTTAGATCAATGCAGGGGTGTGTTGTCCTTAAAATAAATTTTGGTGGGGTGAAAACCTTGATTATATTTTAAGTTTTGGCAATGAATTTATTTGAAAAGTTAGAAGCATTTATATTGTTATTAGTATAGCTCTTGTGTGATGCTTTTCATCAGTATTTAAGAGTAAGTGTTCTGTAAAGTGCTCACACAGACAACTAATATTGATTACAATTAAAGCCTCTCTTTTGAATTTGAATTTAAGGCATGCCAAATATGACAAGATGCTGTGATTTTGTTATTGATATATGTTCTTCGATGGCTGATATCAGCCTATTGCTGTTTAAGAAATTGATCTCCCAGAACACATAAATATTTTACACGACTCACAGACACATTCTGGATAAGTAGTATTAATTTGTTTAATTTTGTAGTAATGGAGATAAAGTTCTGTTGGGTTTAATATACAGAAAACTTAAGTAAACATGCCTATTGTTTAGTTGTATGAGGTATTGGTTTATTTAAAATTTAACATTTAAACTAATGCCATATGTATGTATGTATGTATGTATGTTTAAAGGCCAATATCAGTTGTGTTTAAAGCTGCAACGAAGGCAAATGCGGATTTCAACATTTAATTCTGTACAAGATGTCCCTCAAATGTAATTAAATCTGATCTCACTAGCAGACAAATGAATAATTCATGGAGCTTAGGCATGATCAGGTTATGAACTTTCTTAAAATTTTAGATGATGTGCAAAGGTTAATCTTTATATTAAAAGAAGAAAAGCTGGGAGAGTTGTATCTCCAACACGAAAATCCAGGTTGCCTAGGATACCATATTAAAGAGACAGAAAGTTCAGGGTATATATACATCCTCTCTACACAGAGTCAAACACGACCTGGTATTTATTTAATCCAGAAGATGCATAGATTTTTTTATCCGAATAACTCATTATTTTCTCTTGAAATGCACAATAGGAGGGAGAAAGGGCTGGGGGAGCTGAAGAGGGAAGGGGGAGTGCTGGGGAATTGGAAAATCAGAAATGGCAAGCATCCAAGAAGGCAGAAGGAGAGAGGGGAGGAGGAGGAGGAGGAGCAGGGAGGAGCAGCAGATGCCTGGCAGGTTTAAAGAAGCCCGATGGAGATAAAGAGAAATCAAAGCGACCAGCCAAGCCGGTCTCATGCCTTCAGCAAACAGCGAGGGTGACAGGGGCTGGCAGAGTTGTCCCTTTTCCCCCCCGGGTGCTGCCAGGTGTTCCTAAAGGCTGGCTGGGGGCGGCCGGAGCCCACCGCAGCCTGGGGGAGCTCTTCCCACGCCGGAAAAGCACAGCCCGGGATGGAGGGGGAATGATTCCATCCCAGGAGAGAGGCATCGGGTGTTCACGGTCATTACCAGCTGCTACCGCAGTGCCGCTGCTGGGATGTCCGCAGGCGAAGCCACCCACCTTCTACTGCTCCTTCCACCCCCAGGGCATCCTCTTAAATCGGGGTTCACTGCTGTGCTCTTTCACCCAGCATCTCCTTCTCCTTTTGTTCTCCCCCTTGGTGCTTTTAGAAATCATTCGGTTTGGAAACATCTTTCCAACCATGGATCGGATTGAATATATCCAAGCAAGTCCCCGGTGAAAAAGATGTCAGGTTTTACTCAGCTAAGCAACAAATAGATCTTTCATTAGAAATGCAAAATGAGACATGAAAGAAGTAATACACACTGGAACAAAAAATATATTATCTTTGGGATACTTGCCTGAAATAGCAGCATGCTTAGTGTCTTAACAGAGGGGGAAAATGGGCTTTGCAATAGTAAATCTCAGCTCTGACAGCTCTTGCTCTCTGTGTTACAGAAATCCCACTTTTTCTTTAACATGCCATGTAAATTTGCAGAAGCTGTGCCATGAGAAACACCAGTGCAGCCCTGTCTGGGATCTCCAGTTGTGCTTGGAGGACTTAGCCTGGAATTCATCTGGCCTTGTTTGTCTGTATTTTTGCAGGAATATGTGGACATTCATCCCTGGAGAGGGTGGTGCTCAGACTTCTCCACAGAGCAGCTTTAGAGGGTTCCCTGTTCTGCATGCAGATGTTAGGAATGCTAACACCACATCCTGTCTTCCTTTGTCATCCAGAAGCCCAGGTGAGAATGATTTTAACCATCCAGCCACCCTTATGGTTTTATATAAACAATTTAATTTTGCTGACTTTGTTTATATGTTGGGTGTGTCCACCACCATCTTTTTCCTGCCCCTCCTCCCCCATATGTTTAGGCCAGCCATTATTTGTGCCTGCAGACTGCTGCTGGCTGAAGCTAGCAGCACTCAGCAGTGGCTGCTCACAGTGCTTAGAGCTGCATTTGCACTGGACATACTTGCCCAAGTCAGCTGAGCTCCCCAGGGAGGAGTGCTATCACCCAGGGGTTTCCTCAAATTTCTTGCATTTCCCACTTATTGAAAGGGGCTTTATTTTCACCTGTGTCAGCACCGGGGCCCTGTGAATTCAAGGCTCCTGGGTTATGTTGGCTGAGCTCTGCTGTCTCGGCAGATTGGGGTGAAGCTGACATTTCTCAAGCAAGAGCGAGGTAGTTCTGATACCCTGCTCGAAAAGCCTCAGAGAGGCTTGGTAAGAGTCCTGCACCAGTGGTCTGGAACTTCACTCCTGAGCACTGCAAGATCCTGCTGCAGTGGCAGGATGTTTGGAAATAATAACAGAAAAAAGATGTGTCTACTCCAAAGAGACACAACTTACAGCACTATGCTGGGCCTTGGCTACTCCTTTGCAATTGTAGAGCAAACGCCACTCATTTGCTGATGAAAGTAATAAAGAGAAGGTGCTCTGACATTATAATGTTGGTCATCTGCTGCAGACTGTACTTGGCTAACTGGACTATGCATTTTCTTGCTGACATAGCTGAAAAGACAGGTGACACCAGTGAAATGTGCCCTAGCATGCCTGGAAGGGAACTCGGGTGAAACATTTAAAGCCATTTATCTCTGAGCCCAGAAAGCTGAGGTTCCGAGGTCAGCTAAGCCCCCAAGTGATGAGACAGTTTAGCACCAAATCCCTGTGCTCTAATTTAATGTAGAGCCTTATCTCAGTGTGAAGCCTGGTACCCACTCCTTTTTCAAGGAGCACAGGGTTATTACACAGGATACCACCTGGGGAGGGGATGGGATGGAGAGCAGCTTCACCAGGCAGGGGGAGTGTGAGCTAATGAACTCCTCTCGCTGCTTTCTCTCTGAGGATGCTGCTGCCATGGGCTGAATCTGTTGTTCAGGTTACATAGGTTAGTGATTGATTAATTAAAAGCCTTATTGACAGTCCAGGAGTTCAGCAAAAGCCACAGTCCTGTCTCATCTGAAATACTTGCTCAAATACCAAATTAAGGAATAAGGTTTATTTTCTTAGCAGTTTCTGCTACAGAAAGCTGGGGGAGGAGGGGTGCAGGGCAGGAGGAAGAAATCTCCCCAGAGATTTAGAATGAAGAATAATCTCTGTAGACATCTTTATAGGGGAATCATGGGACAAAATTACTCTGGCATGTTAACAAATGCCCCTGTGTCCTATACCTTGTACTGGTAAGATGTATTTATTTTGGGGCCTGTAGCTTCTTCTTTAAAGGTTTTTTAAAGGTTTTTTTTTCTTCTTCTTCTTTACCATCCTTGCTTTGGAAACTGCTGTGCAGTTAACCCTTAGCCCAGAGTAGCCTTAGCACAGGACAGACATCCTTTTTTTTTCTTTATCTGGCTTTCAGAGGTAATGATTTATGTAAACTGCCTGTTGGCATTTTATCCTCTGACTTCAGCACTCACAAGAAAATTTTAATCTGAATCATTTCTAAATCCCAAATAATAGGAAGGGAAAGCTGCATCAGGGCTGTGTTTGCTTTCTGAAGCTCAGTGCTTGATGTCTTGGAATGAATTTTAAATACGTATAAATCAGGGATGCTGGTGGTGCCTTACACTGACTATTTGTCTCAAGTGCAGGGTGGACTTGTCTCTGAGGAACACAACTCCATGTGAGAAGTGTGCCAGGAGCAGCCATGAGAAAATGCTTGGATGTGTTTCTGGACTAAAATATTACAGTATAATGACAGATACATATAATGACATTCTAATATTCTATCCTAATTACATTCTATACAGAAAAAGAGTATGCAGTAAATAATTTTGAAGTACAGGTACTTCAAACCTAGCTATTGTGCTGATTCTTAAAAGTACAAATATGCTCTCTTGTTTGTACTTGCTTATCTTCTTCGAACAGTAGACATTTATGGAGTGACCATCTGTGGCAAGAAACACCTTTCTCATCTTGTCAGTTCTTTTCTTCCTGGCCTCTCAGAACTAGGATTTCAGAACCCTTGTGCTTGGCAGATTCTTGAATTTGTTATGCTTCTTTTTCTGCCTGGAATTGCATTTTTAATATCTTGGCAGATGGTGTCCAAACAAGCGCGAGTTTTACACTCATGGTTCCCCTGGGGCCTGTTAGGGCATTTATTCTTTTGTCCCCAGTTACACCACAGTGCAGGGCTCTTTTTTCCCCTCTTTCCCTGCAGTAGTGAATTTTGTAGCTTTAGATATATTGCACATTTTGGAGAAAGGTGGAAGGAACTTCCACTGACCTTCAAAATTGTGCCAGTCCATTTTACATATTTTTTATTATCTGAGGAAAGAGCCCTTGTTCCTCATTGTCTGCAGCTTCAGGACTTAGAGCATAATTGAGTCTGACCAGTTTGCATTTAGGAAGCAGTAGCAGCAACAATAATATGCAACCTTATGTAATTATATTATAAGTTTTAGGATGGAGGAAATAAAGGGAGGCCTGAAAAATCCTTGGTTTGGTGTGGGTACAGCTGAGCTGTTGATCTCCATTGCCCACAGGAAAGGACAGCTGGCCTAAAAAGCAGTGACATCTATGAACCAGAGTCAGATTTGGCAATGTCTAGAAGTGGACTGCACTCAAATGCAGCTTTTGAATTGCTGGATTGTCACAAAGGGAGGTATTGATTGTCAGATGATTATGCTGAATCAGAACAATGTCGACTAATGTGACAATCTGTTTGTTAGCTGTTAGGAAATCCTGGATTATACTTGAAGTGAGCATTTATGTTGATTTAACACTTATTTTCTAGTAGTTTGCTCCCACAGCAGCCAGAACTGTCACAACTTTTTTTTTTAATTATTATTATTATTTTATTTTTTTCCCCTTAAATTAATGTCAGATTAACTGTTTGGGGTACTTAACAGCATTTGCCTCTTTTCCATGAGTTACCCCAAGACTTGAAATGTCTAGAGACCAAAAGATTAAAATATCTGGACCTGCCATTTCACGTGCAGGGCCCTCACCAGTGGGTTTTGGGGCGTCTGTTAGACCTGTCAGAGCCCATAGATCCTGTCAGAGCCCATATATCCTGGCAGCTGCAGTGCATTAGCTCCTGTTCCCAATGATAGTGGACACTGCCCTAGCAGTGCAGCAGCATTCTGTCCTCAGCTGCTGCTTTTCCTAGAGTGCCAGCATAGGGAGAATTACCCTCTAGAGCCATATTTGAAGGCCCAAATTAATCTGCAAAATAAGTGAGGAAATTTACAGAAAAGTTCCAATGCTCTGAGGGAAGGTGAAGAAAGTCCACAATGCTATAACGTTAAAGCAAGTTGCAGTCCTTTCCAAGGGGAAAGGGATTTTTACAATGCCTATGTAGGCACTGTGTAAAATTCAGATACAATTAGTAGAAAGTGGTCTTCAAAACCTCACCAGTATTTCAGTCTTTTGAATTACTTCTCTCCAACCTCTATTACCTTCAGTACTGCCAGTGCTGGGATTAACTCCTTGGGGCTCTGAGCATGCAACAATGATCAGGAGGATTGCAGGGAGGCTTAGTTGATAGAAAGAGTTGGTACAAAGCTATGGAATAAATTTTATTCCCTTAATTCCTGAGTGATTGGATTGTGCATAAATGACATAAGGTGTAGTGCAGGCTAAGGAAATGAGGATGAACAAGAGCAAATATGACTTGGACTCTTTTGACACCCTGTTTCTTTTTATGAATTCTTGACATCCAGTTGGTCTGTGATTACTGTGGTTGTGTTGTCCTTACCAGCCTCTGGCTATGCAGCTCTGTCTTCTCCTCCTGGGTGAAAAGCTTGCTCCTACCATCCCTGTCCACTCCCTGCTCTCATCATGGAACACAGGGAGAAATTCATCCCATTTTCCTTTTCAGTATCCTTTTGAATACTGGAAGGCTCTTTCAGAGCTCTCTTCTACCTTCTTGACATTAAAACCCAAGTCCATTAATCCTCTGATAAATCCTATGAGACCATGTTTCCTAAAACCTTGATCTCTCTTAGTTGGAGTCTCTGGATGCTTTCTCATTAGTGTGTATCTTTTGGAGAAGGCTGATCCTCAGAAGCAGACACTATCTGAGACGAGAATTAGCTGGAGACCCCAGGCATGACTTTCAGAGCAGTTTTTCCATCAGCTGTCAGTAATTTGGTGGAAACTCCCCTCTGTGAGGCTGTTGATGGGCACATCAGGTGAGAGGCTGTGGGGACTGTCTTGGAGTGGGAATTGAAATTGAACCTTTCCATTAGAATATTTCATTGATAAATTAAATGAATTAATTTTTATTTATTTCATTTTATTCTAACTTTACTCCACTATATATTAGCTCAAGGGATGTTTTGATGTGTGTCTGCTGTGTGTACTGGGGAGGAAAAGATAAAATTGAGTGAGTAGTCAGCATTTCTGCAAATCTCTTCACCTGTGAAAAGCCATTGCTAAAAATGCTTTTCAGTGCTCCCTTTATAGTCTTGCAAAGAGCAGGCTGATACAGCAATATCTGCATCTCCAGGAGGCATGATGATTTTCTTATGAAAGAGTAAATCAGAAGAAATGCAATTTGTCAGCTTGCCCCCTGAAGCTGTAGTGGGGTAATTTATTATCAGGTGGCTTGGCACTCTGTGCTCTTGAAATGTACAGGAAACAGAACTGCCTTCCCTACAGGTTTCCCAGTTCTAGCTGTTTTCAGTGGATGTGCTCCCCATTTGTGTTAGGGCAGGAACAGATCAGGGTCTTGCTTGAAAGTGCAAGGTGAACTCTGGTTGCCAGTGCCTACATTCCTTGTTTTCATGTCAGGTCAAATGCCAGCCTCATACTGGCAGGGAGAAGGAAGTTGCTTTTCCTAAAATTGCATTTAATTGTGTGTATCTATTCCCTTTGCAATTGAGACTGAAGTGCTCTATTTACCAGTTACTTTACAGAGCAGCCTGATGTGGAGATATCTGTGATTCTGCGGTGCTGTACTCTTCTCACTGTGAAATCCATTATATCCATCTCATTTTAATGTACAGGGATTGCTGTAGCATTCAACCTTCCACAGAATTATCTCCTTTTTTAGTTCAGAAATCACTTCTATCACAGAGTGCAAAGCTGCCTTGCACAGCATTATCCACTGTATCTGAATAATAGCCCAGAGACTGCTTCACTTCAGATCTTGAGAAATTCTTACTGAGCAGCAAAGTATCATTCTTGCACTTAGCATATTTTCCCACTGTCATTAGTTTATGTCCTATTGAAATGAGATATCAGAATGCTGGAAGTTATTATGTGTCAGGTCTGATGTCTCCTGCAGATTTCCAGCGTCTGAGAGGTCTCTTGGTTTCTTGGTATAAGCACTACTTTACTTGGTGTGCTTATTTTCATTTTTAAACAAAGAGCCGATTTTACGTCTGATCCATTCCAGGTTTAGCTGGAAAACTTGATAGCAGTATTTATAATAAGAGGTAGATACGCTTCACAGATGGATTTTTGTAGTCCTCTTTTCACCTTTTCTTTCCTTACACAAAATGAATTAATGGGATCCCCCCTCTATTAATGTTCAGCAGGCAAACCTTCAAAGTGAGAACTCTCAGATTCTCATTGTAACAGCTTGTCTGCTTAGCCCAGCCCTGAGTTTTCATTACCCTACAGTAAACAAATCCCTTCTTTTTCTGTTGCTGGTTTCTTTTTTTTGTTTTCCCCTCCAGAGAGTGCACTTACTCAGCCTGTTTGCTGTCACTTTGAAATGTCAGAGATGTCATTTGGACATTACTTTGCAGGAAAACAATGACAGGTCAAGAAAAACCCAAAGGTCTTAAAGAAGTGGAGCTCTGGTGCAGTCCAATGTTTCTCAGTATCTAAATGACATCAGGTACCAACTGAGACAAGGATATAAATTTCACAGTAACAAAGAGGAAATGAGTGAGCCAGATTATGCCATGCCATCTCACCCATTTCAAGTTTGTGGGGTTTTTTTATTAATTTTATTCTGCATTCAGATTGAAGGATAATTCATGGCATGAATATTAACTGTTGTCAGTAAATCAGAATCTCCCTGAAAGTTATTACTGTAAATGTCTACTTCTGCTTTTCGACTAGGATAGACCCCCCCCCCCCAACATGAATGGGCTAATGAACATATAATTGGTGCAATCCTAACTGAGATTCATAGAATGGTTGGGGTTGGAAGGGACCTTAAAGATCATCTAGTTCTGCCATGGGCAGAATTGGTGTTCCTGTAACTTCTTTTTAGATCTATCAAATGCCTTTGAAAGTCTTTCAGTGTTTTAAATCCTTTTCATTTTAACCAAAGACTAAAATAGGGAGTGAGTGCCACGAGGAAATGAGATTCCAGGTAGGGAGCAATTACATATATGAGATTCTTCAAGAAGTGGGTGGGTGTAACTCGAGGTATGTGAAGACTTTGAGGTCTGGTTTGTCTCTGGCCAGGTGGGGACAGGTCACTGTATGGTGATAACAGCAAAGCACAGCCTGGGATTTAGAGAGAGGATGTGTTTGCTTGCCTCACCCCATGGCTTCTGCTCTCAGGAAAATATTTTTTATTGGCTAAATAAAAGAAAAAAAAATGAATTGCTGTGAACAGAAGAGAATTTTTATGTGGGGCAAAGAAGGGAAGTGAGTTTGACAGCTTTTGATGTCCTAGTTTGATAGATGGTTAAGTGTGACCTTTGTCTGCAGGGGCACTGAGAAGAAAGTGAACCAGTAGCTAAAATCTCAGGAGAAACCAGTGGAAGAAGAGGGAGAGAAAGGAGCTTCTCTCCAGGACCCTTGGGAGCTTCCCCAAGGCATGGTAGCAGTGCTGGTGTGCCAGAGGCACAGCTCCAACCTGCCCCTGAGACCACCACAGGCTTTCCTAGCCAGGGCAAGAAATCCAGTGTTGGTCAGGCCAGCTACTCCATGAAGTTTAAAACAGGGAAACAGGGGAAGATGCAAGAAAGAATTGCAGGAGAGCTGCAGAGTCTGCATGACTGTGTGTCTCCTATGGGAAGTTGTGCTGGACTCTGGTGGCAGTGGAGGTGGAATGGTTTCAGGTCAGTCTGTGGTGGAACAAATGACTGGGATGAAAGGATGCTGTAGTGAATCTTTAATCTGTGTGGGTGATGGAATGGCAAACAGTGATTAAAAACTATTCGTCTAAATCCGTCTGATCTTCCGAGTGATTTGCCACTCTTCCCCTCAAGCATTCCTTTGTGTTTCCCAAAAGCCCCCTCAAAAGTAGGATGTACTCAGAAGTTGCTATTAGTTAGCAGTGAGATCTAATATCTGGTTCCCAAATTGTAATCTCTGACTTTTCATTCTCTTGTATTTTGTGTTTCCAGGGGCTATATATATGCAATGTAGCAGTAAACCTTTTGTCTACACTGATTTTGTAATCTAGTTTTCTTTACCGAAGTTCTGCAGTTACAATTATCTCATACTCTAGGAAACAACTTTTGTTTTGAATGCTACAGCTGCTACATTTTATTTTTGCAATGGTGGAACAGATTTTATGTAAACAGAACTCCTGATTCACCTCATTTACTCGTCACTTCCATCCATTTCTTCCTGTTGCATCTGAAGCACTTAACTTAATTTAACTGAATTTGCCTTTCAAAAAGCTATGACTCTCTGGTCCTGGTCCTAATTTGGGCCCTTCCTTGGAACCAGCTTTTTTCAGTGGATAGTTAGCCTCTTTCTCACATGCAAAAAATCATGGCTAAGTGCAGGCAGAGTTAACAGAACTGAATTATTGTTTTATTTAAACTTGAGGAAGGATAATTTTTATCACATTCCTGGTAGTGCTGCTTGCTGGTATACAGATTTGTCTATATACAAATTGCTTCTCTGCTGTGAAATGCAGATTATGTATCATGCTTGTGCAGTTTAAACATCTAGTCCCATCCTGTTAGGGACCAAAGGAGTTTTCTGTCTTTTTCAAACATCAGATTAATTTACCTCCTGAAATCAGGCTTAGGGTTAAGTGCAGCATACTTGAATATCTACAAAGGTTGAACTAAGACCTCTAGAGGAAGGGGTTATAATCTCTGTAGGGGCTTTAAAATCTGGGGATGTTTTCTTCTGCAAAGGGAATACAATTTTCTGGAAAGTTCACTTCTGACTTTGAGGCACTCCTTCATAAGATGTGGGGCAAGCTGGGAGCCAAGAGAGACCCCAGAACCTTCAGTGGCCAGAGAGCAGCCCCACAGGTTTGGGCAGAGCAGGGAGCTGGTAACCAGGTCCAGCATCTCACAGACAAAGAGGAACCACACTGGGGGCCATGCAGGGCAGGGCATCAGCAGCAGGAGAGAGGACAGGAGCGGCAGGGTGGGGATGGGGAGATGGATGGCTACAAGGTAGGTGCAGAGTCTCTGCCAGGAGACAGGGATAAAAACAATTACCCAGCTCAAGTGTGAAGTGGGAGTGCAGCCTGAATTTATCCAGAGCTTCTGCACTGTGGCCAAAGGTTTGGCTGGGTGCAGGTCACAGTGCAGAAGCCACGTGAGGATTGTCAGGGTAATTGAGAACCTTTGAGTGCACTCAGGGCTCTGACACCATTTAATTATGCTCTGGGTGTCTGTGCGTGTGTGTGTAGGGGAATGTATTAATTAGGTCAATTAATTGTGATTGATTTTCTGATTGCATTTAGGGAAAGACAATTAATTTAAAAAGGCCTAAAGAGAGACAGGCTCTTTCTCCCTGTGTGGCAGAGAGGGAACAGGGATCTCACATTGCCTACCTCCCAGGTACCACCTTGCCCAGATCCTGAGGGTCAGCTGCTGGCTGCAGCCACCAAACTCCCTGGCTGGCTCAAGGAGCACTTGAGCAGAGCGAAGTCGGGTGGAAAAGGTAGGGTGTATTGAGTGCAGGAGAGTTAATTTGGGTAGTAATGACAGTGGGTGTATTTTATACTGGTTCTTTGGTTTGTTTGCAATGACATGCTCTGGTTGTTAAAAATTCTGAGTTATTTTGCACAATCTGAATTAGAGCAATGGGCCCTCCTTTGGCCTTTGTGGAGCCTGATGGAATAAGTATTTGTGTCATCTAAAGGCCTTTCAAGCAAGTAAGTACAAGCAAGGAAGGAACAAAGCCATTTTGGTTATCAGTGGTACAATATAATCCCTTCTGCAAATATTTACTGGTTTCCACCTGCTTCTCTTAGGGCTTGAACTAAATGCTGTGTTAGCCAGCTGCAGGCAGAGTTCAAGAGGTTAGTGCTTATGCTTCTTGTTCCGGAGGGAAGGAGTAACAACAAAACCCAAAGGCAGGGAAAATAAAGGAATTTTGGAATTATGTTGCCACAAATACTTGCCATGAGGGGTTTTGGTTGATTCCCAAAGGAATGGCCCTTGCAGATTACTTCCAGCTTCCTTGTTTTTTTGGTTCATCAGCTGCTTTCAGCAACAGGCAGTGTTGTTTCTTGCTGTCCTTTTGCACAGTCACTGCCACACAGGTTACTGCTTGTTTTCAGCTCCCCAATATCTGCTGAACCTTGCTGACACTCTAAAATTTTACAAAGGTGCTGGCATGTGTGAGGAAGGAAATAAGCCCCAAGCTCTGCTGCTGAAGGGACAGTGCTTGCTGCAAAAGCTGTGAGCAGAGAAAAGGTGCAGCAGAAGCAGCAAAGATGAGCATTTAGCATAAAATAAACCAACTTTAGCTGAGGCAATTATGAAACTCTCAGAAGCAGGGTTATTTTGAGGGTGTCAGGATGCAGGAAATAACAGGATACACGTGCCATTTCAGTGTCATACCCACGTGTGACAGGCAGGGTAATTATTCCCCAAGAATCCAGCACTACCTCTGTAGCCATGGAAATGGTAGTGCACCACAAACATGGATCAACAATTGTGAACACTTTAACTGAAATTAACCTGGGAAAGGGCAGAATAATGTGGTAGCTTGGGAGTTATTTTGGACTCCTGGTAAACACCATTTCGACTTGTGTAAATTTGTAAGAGATATTTTGACAAAAGTATTATTTACCCAAGTTAATATATTTTTCTTTTTTTTTCTGTGTGCTCCATATGTATTTGATCAGTCAGAACACTGTTTACTTAGACTCTACCTCTGATGGTTTCAAGACATCTACACCACTGGGTGCAGTGTATTTTCAGTTTAACTCAGATTTAAGACAGTGCTAATGGATTGACATAATCTCACATGAGTAATTTTGAGTGACAGATTGCCTGACCCATTTCTCCCTTGAGTCAGGAGAGGCTCCAGAGATGTTTATTCCATTGGGTCAAGGCATCTCTGCTGATAGACAGAGAAGTAAATATACCTAGGGTAGTGGTTTTCCTTTTTAAAAATGTGTTATTTGCTGGGTGCTTGTTTAAAAGCCTGTGCTAATATTTCTGAGGGGTGCTGCTCTTTTGCTCTATTTTTCCTGGAAGTACATTTCCTACTGATGGCCCTTGGATCCTCCTGGCTGTCAGGAATAGTCTGTTTCATATCCAGTAAGTATTCTTGGCAGTGTAAAACCCAGTAGAGCTATTTGTCTTGCAAGACAATCTTGACAAACCATCCATGATTATAGCTTAGTAATTATTAATTACAGGTCAGGAAGAGGTGGGGAATAATGGAGAAACTATCACTTTTTTTTGTTTTGTTTTGTTTTTTGTTTTTTTTCCCTCTCCTCTGTTTATGCCAGGGAATTGGAGAATAAGGGATTCAACAATAGTCCTGGTCTGTGGTGTCCTTTGGCTTGTCCCACCCCTGGCTATTCATTCTTCTTATCCATCCAACAGGGCATTATTTTTCCTTCCGAAGAAGTTTGTAAAGTTTCAGATTTGTCCTGATTTTGTGAGAAGTTGTCTAGGAAAGGCTTAGCAATTTGTGACTGAACTGAATTGTTTTCATTTAGTCCAAGTTCCTTGAGGTTCCTTCTTCACCCAGATACTAATTTCAGAGCTTGCTTGTCCTTGTCCCTTGTTCCTCTCAGATAGTCCCATTAGTTTATTTTTTTTTCTGCATCTATTCCTGTCTTGGTTGGTTTTTGGAGTAACTATGTTGGGTGTGGGATGAAGGCTGGTGGGTAGTGCCATAGAGGACTTCTCTTCAATGACTCCGCTTTATTATGATTTATTGCTTTTCAAGTGTTGTGTGCATGTGAGGGATGAAAAGGAAATGCTCTGTGTTCCACTGCTCCATTTGCAAGGAGGAGAATTCAGTTCAAAAGGAAAAAGGTACAGTCAGCCTACAGCCAAAGCATCCAGCATTAGCAGGTGATAGCAGGTAGGGAAACACCACGTGTCCATAATTAGTAGTAATTAGTAATTTCTGCCATATTAAGCAGTCATATCTTTGTTTATTCTCTCCATTGACATGATCAGACAAATCACAGTAGATCTTGTAGTTCCTGCTTAGGACTGTCAATATCCAGCCATCTGCAAAAGTGTGTTCTCTTTCTGGATGTAATTATTTTAAAAAAAACCTGTCAGAGCTGCCTCTTAATGAGCCTTCTTGTTGTCAGCACCATGCCTGGCACTCTTCTTGTCAGAGCACAACACTGTGAGGAGTTGTTCTTGCACTGGAGGTGATGGCAGCTCTCACCAAGAGAGGAACCATGAGCTGCCCCACACTGCTCTGAGTGTTAGGAACACTTTTGGGATGATCAGCCTGACTTTGTGCTTACTGCTGAGAATTTCTGTGTGGTGTTTTCAGCATGAGTAAGAGACACACAATATAGGAAAAGAGCCAAATTTAAGCCAGTGTCAGCTAAACAATGAGGCAAATCTCACCCTGGCAACTCTGGCTCATGAGAAAACAAAACTGTTCCTTACCTTGACTTAGCTGTCAAGTAATGCACTAAATGGCCACTAAAATAGTTCCATAGCCTTCTGAGCCTCAGCAGAGGGGACAGCATGCCATGGCATGTGCTGAAGCAATGAGGCACTGGCTACACTGAGCTGTGAGGTTCGGGGATACATCTGAGACCTCAGCCTGGTCAATGAGGGGCAGAGCATGCTGTGAATATGGGGCCAGTGCTGCTCCAGCTGTGGGCTGTGGGGCAGGACCCAAAGATGAAATTCCATGGCATTGACATGGCTTCATGTCCCTGCAAACCCCAGCTCTGAGGCAGACTGGGATGCTGGAACAGTTTCTTTCAAATAGCTCCTGGAATTCTTGCTTTAAAGCATTGCATTGTTTGTCCCTATAGTCTGCCTGTAGACTATACTGTCTGGATGTTTATGCTGTGCCTGTGGAGCTGTTGGGGGTTGGTTCTCTCCCTTTTTTTTTTCCCTCTGTGGAATTTTCCCCATTGTCATGCTAAGATACCTGTGGACTGGGCCCTGGTGACAAGGGGGAGGGGACGGGAGGGAAGAAGCAAGGCCCGCGAGATTCAAACAGCCAGAAGAGGAAGCGGAAGGCTGGGCCTCGGCCCATTTCCCCCGCGGAGTTCGGACGAGAAGGACGATCGCCGCCTCTCCTCCATCTCCGCCATCCCAGCGTCGGGAAACCACCATTGGACCCTGCCCGGCTGTCTTCTCGCTGTGAACTACCACCATCCAGCACTCTGCTGAGCACCAGGACCCACACCGTGAGCGGAGAGCTCTCTCCATCTCTCTCTCCCCCTGGGACAGCTCTGCCATCACCCCCAGCCCTCCTGCGGCTCTGCGGGACCCGCCCGCCCCCAGCACCGGGAACTGCAGCTCAGGGAAAAGGTGCCTGCAGCCAAAAAACACTGGGACTGAGTTACTGTTCTGTTTGTGGGTAATTTCATAGCTGTTGTTGTTCTTGTTTGTCTTGTTAGATATACTAGTAAAGAACTGTTATTCCTACCCCCATATCTTTGCCTGAGCTCTCTCTTAATTCCAAAATTATAATAATCGGAAGAATCACATTTTTTTTTTCAGTCCAAAGGGAAGCTTCTGCTTTCCTTAGCAAACACCTGTCTTTCAAACCAAGACAGATTTTGGCCACCCAACGTGGGGCCCGAGGGCATTGAGAGAAAAGGGTGAAAAAGGAATAACAGTTCTTGAGTTACCTCAGTTTTGTGTTAGGTGGCATCATGTTGTCCAGCTTACCGTGGTTTGGGCTCCATGTGGCCACAGCTTTATCTCTCCCATTTGCAATCCCTTACTTGAACATGGGTCCTATAACTCAGGCTGCTGTAACTATTATCCAGTTCCTTTTGTGGGCTGATAATGTGAGAAATTAATGGATTTTTAACTTCCTCTGGAAGGTGGGCACATGGATTCAGAGCTATCACACTCTAACTGTATATTTTTGGGGTTACTTTAATAATGGTACATACTGTGAGGATATGACACCAGGGAAAATTTTGTCCCAACCCCTTACACAGTTTTTTGGGTATGCTCCACCAGCTTTTGAGGGGTTCAAATCTCTTCTAAGCAGTAATGATATCATACAGTGGCTGGCATTGCTAATAGGCCTTGTAAACCTGTTCTATTTAACATTCCGAGATGAGGGGAGATTGACTTGGATGACAACCCTGATACGTCCCCCAAGGAATAGGGATCCTGCCCCAGAGCCTGGCCCTGCCCCTGCCATAGAGACTAAAGATTCTGCCCCAGAGGTTAAGGATGTTGCCCCTGAGCCTGATTCTGCCCCAGAGCTCACCTCAGAAAGGAACCATCCAGAGTGGGTGGGGTTTCTAGTGAAGGAGATGGGCCAAATGCTGAAGGAGTACCTTTCCCCAGCTCTTGAGAAACTCTCCCTCTGCCTTAAAGAGGGAGAACCTGATGGTGCAGCAGTGGAACCCACAGATGTTACATCTCGCCAGATTCCAGCTGAACTGCAAGGGCACTCACAGCCAGCAGCAGTTGCCCCTGTGGAAACTAGAAAGTCTAAGGTGAAAACAAAGCACCTGGATAATAAGGATCAGAAAGCAGGGCCCTCACAACCAGCAGGGGAGCCAGAGGTTGAGATCATCACAGAGTCCCTGTCATACGAGAGTCTCCGTAATCTGCGTAAAGATGTTGTACGAAGGGGCCGTGAGGCTTTTACAACGTGGTTACTGCGGGTCTGGGACCTTATAGGTACAGGTGTGCAGCTGGATGGTACTGAGGCAAGGAATTTGGGACCCCTGACCCAGGACTCAGGTGTGGATCACATATTTGTAAGGGAACCAGGCCCCCTTTCCCTCTGGGAGTGGCTTTTAATGAGTGTAAGAGAGAGGTTTGTCCATAGAGAGAGAATGCAGGAACACCACCATAGAATGCGCTGGAAGACCGCTGAGGAGGGGATCCAAGAGCTGAGAGAAGTGGCAATACTGGAGGTACTCTTTGGGAGGGGTGGACAACATGACAATGACCCCGACAAGGTCAGGTGCACAGGGCAGATGTTGTGGAATCTGGCACACCTGGGGCCATCTCAATACACCACATTCATTGCAGCCATTAATGCTGACACCAACCACGAGACAGTGGGTTCTGTTGCCAATAAGCTCAGAAATTTTGAGAGTATGATCAGTGGCCCAATGCAGGCTCAGGTCTCTGCCGTGATTAGGGAACTCAGAGTGGAGTTCAAGGAGGAGATAAGAGGGGTGAGGGAGGAGATGAGGAAGGTCAATGCAGCACCAGTGTGAGTCACAGATCCCAGAGTTAGAGCCCAACGTCCCCCAGCTAAGGAGAGAGGATACACCCCACAAGCTGACCTGTGGTTCTTTCTGCGTGACCATGGGGAAGACATGAGGAGGTGGGATGGGAAACCCACTTCTGCCCTGGCAGCACGGGTGCGTCAGCTCAGGGAGGGAAACACTAACCAAAAGAGCTCCACTAAGGTGAAGGAGCAGCAAGTGCCAATTGCCACCTCGACAGTGCACCACAGGCAGTACAGGACAAATCGAGATGCCGTGATCCCCATCCACAAGATGATCCATAAGCTGGAGGGCCAAGGGGTGGTCAGCAAAACCCACTCACCCTTCAACAGCCCCATCTGGCCTGTGCGTAAGTCTGACGGAGAATGGAGATTGACTGTGGACTATCGTGCATTGAATGAAGTGACTCCACTGCTGAGCGCTGCCGTGCCGGACATGCTGGAACTCCAGTATGAGCTGGAGTCCAAGGCAGCAAAGTGGTACGCCACCATTGACATTGCCAATGCATTTTTCTCCATTCCTCTGGCAGCAGAGTGCAGGCCTCAGTTTGCTTTCACCTGGAGGGGCGTGCAGTACACCTGGAACTGACTGCCCCAGGGGTGGAAACACAGCCCCACCATCTGCCATGGACTGATCCAGGCTGCACTGGAAAAGGGTGAAGCTCCAGAACATCTGCAATACATCGATGACATCATTGTGTGGGGGAACACGGCAAAGGAAGTATTTGAGAAAGAAGATCATCCAGATTCTGCTGGGAGCCAGTTTTGCCATCAAGAGGAGCAAAGTCAAAGGTCCTGCCCAAGAGATCCAGTTCCTGGGAGTAAAGTGGCAAGACAGGCGGCACCAAATCCCCACTGAGGTCATCAATAAGATCACCGCGATGTCTCCACCAACCAACAAGAAGGAAACACAAGCTTTCCTAGGTGCCATAGGCTTTTGGAGAATGCACATTCCTGAGTACAGCCAGATCGTGAGCCCTCTCTACCTGGTCACCCGGAAGAAGAACGAATTCCACTGGGGCCCTGAGCAGCAGCAAGCCTTTGCCCAGATCAAGCAGGAGATCGCTCATGCTGTAGCCCTCAGCCCAGTCAGGATGGGACCAGAGGTGAAGAATGTGCTCTACTCTGCAGCCGGGAACAAGGGCTTGTCCTGGAGCCTTTGGCAGAAGGTACCTGGTGAGACCCGAGGCCGACCTCTGGGATTCTGGAGCCGAAGTTGCAGAGGGTCTGAAGCCAACTACACCCCAACAGAGAAGGAGATCTTGGCTGCTTATGAAGGAGTTCAAGCTGCCTCAGAGGTGATTGGCACAGAAGCACAGCTCCTCCTGGCACCCTGACTACCAGTGCTGGGGTGGATGTTTAAAGGGAAGGTCCCCTCTACCCACCACGCCACCGATGCCACATGGAGCAAGTGGATTGCCCTCATCACACAGCGCGCCCGTATCGGAAACCCAAATCGCCCTGGGATTTTGGAAATAATTACAAACTGGCCAGAAGGTGAAAATTTTGGTCTTGCCGATGAAGAGGAGCAAGAACAAGTGACCCGGGCTGATGAAGCCCCGCCATACAACCAACTGCCAGGAGATGAAACTCGCTACGCTCTTTTCACTGACGGTTCCTGTCTCATCGTGGGGATGAACCGGAAGTGGAAAGCAGCCGTATGGAGCCCCACACGACAGGTTGCACAAGCTACTGAAGGGGAAAGTGGATCAAGTCTACTTGCTGAACTCAAAGCCGTTCAGCTGGCCCTGGACATTGCTGAAAGAGAGAAGTGGCCAAAGCTTTACCTTTACACTGATTCATGGATGGTAGCCAATGCTCTGTGGGGCTGGCTGGAAAGATGGAAAAAAGCAAACTTGCAACGTAAGGGAAAACCAATCTGGGCTGCTGATGAGTGGAAAGACATTGCCAGTCAGGTAGAGAAGCTACCCGTAAAGGTCCATCATGTAGATGCCCATGTCCCCAAGAGTCGGGCTAATGAGGAGCACCAACACAATGAGCAAGTAGATCAGGCTGCAAGGATAGAGGTGTCACAGATAGACTTAGACTGGCAACACAAGGGAGAGTTGTTCCTGGCTCGATGGGCCCACGATGCCTCAGGTCACCAAGGCAGAGATGCTACCTGTAAGTGGGCATGAGACCGAGGGGTGGATCTCACCATGGACAGTATTTCCCAGGTTATCCATGACTGTGAGACGTGTGCTGCCATCAAGCAAGCCAAGCGAGTGAAGCCCCTCTGGTATGGGGGGCAGTGGTCCAAATATAAGTATGGGGAGGCCTGGCAGATTGACTACATCACACTGCCTCAGACACGTCAAGGCAAGTGCTACGTGCTGACCATGGTGGAAGCCACCACTGGATGGTTGGAGACCTACCCTGTGCCTCATGCCACTGCCCGCAACACCATCCTGGGCCTGGAAAAACAAGTCCTTTGGAGACATGGTACCCCTGAGAGAATAGAGTCAGACAATGGGACTCATTTCAAGAACAGCCTCATAAACACCTGGGCCAGAGAACACGGCATCGAGTGGGTGTACCACATTCCTTATCACGCACCAGCGGCTGGGAAAGTGGAACGGTGCAATGGGCTGCTTAAAACCACCTTGAAGGCACTGGGTGGGGGGACTTTCAAAAACTGGGAGATTAATCTACCAAAGGCCACATGGTTAGTGAACACCCGAGGTTCCACTAATCGAGCAGGCCCTGCCCAGTCTGAGCCCTTGAGAACACCAGATGGGGACAAGGTTCCAGTGGTGCACATGAGAGGTATGCTAGGAAAACCTGTTTGGGTGAACCCTGCCTCCAGCAAAGACAATCCAATTCGTGGGGTGGTTTTTGCTCAAGGGCCAGGTTGTATCTGGTGGGTGATGCAAAAGGATGGAAAGACCAGATGCATACCCCAAGGAGACCTTGTTTTAGGGTGAACTACCTACAATACTGTGCCTGTATCTGTAACTGTATGGGTGTCTATAATTTGAAGATTTTAATTTGATTTAGCATGATGGTAGGGGAAAATTCGGGGTGGATAATGTTGGGGGTTGGTTCTCTCCCTTTTTTTTTTCCCTCTGTGGAATTTTCCCCATTGTCATGCTAAGATACCTGTGGACTGGGCCCTGGTGACAAGGGGGAGGGGACGGGAGGGAAGAAGCAAGCCCCGCGAGATTCAAACAGCCAGAAGAGGAAGCGGAAGGCTGGGCCTCGGCCCATTTCGCCCGTGGAGTTCGGACGAGAAGGACGATCGCTGCCTCTCCTCCATCTCCGCCATCCCAGCGTCGGGAAACCACCATCGGACCCTGCACTGCTGTCTTCTCGCTGTGAACTACCACCATCCAGCACTCTACTGAGCACCAGGACCGACACCGTGAGTGGAGGGCTCTCTCTCCATCTCTCTCTCCCCCTGGGACAGCGCTGCCATCACCCCCAGCCCTCCTGCGGCTCTGCGGGACCCGCCCGCCCCCAGCACCGGGAACTGCAGCTCAGGGAAAAGGTGCCTGCAGCCAAAAAACACTGGGACTGAGTTACTGTTCTGTTTGTGGGTAATTTCATAGCTGTTGTTGCTCTTGTTTGTCATGTTAGATACACTAGTAAAGAACTGTTATTCCTACCCCCATATCTTTGCCTGAGCTCTCTCTTAATTCCAAAATTATAATAATCGGAAGAATCACGGTTTTTTTTTTCAGTCCAAAGGGAAGCTTCTGCTTTCCTTAGCAAACACCTGTCTTTCAAACCAAGACAGGAGCTGAGTGGCATTTTATAAAACCAGTACTCCATACTAGGAAATAAAGGGGAAATAAGGCACTGTCCTGGGTCTGGTACTTCAGGCAAGATGAAAGGCTATTTATTATTTATTTATTTATTTATTTTAACTCTGTGGCCCATATAATACTGCTGGAGATACCAGTATTTGTCTTTTGATCCAGGGTCTTTGCAGCAAAACCAGCAGGCTGAAGGACCCTCTTTATTAGATATACACTCAGATATACCCTCTTTATTGGATATACACTCCAGGATCAGCGTGCTGCTTGCCATCAATTTTTTCCTTAATAAAATCTTTCCTGTTTTATATTTTGAGTTAAGCCAGACAACACCCAGGGGTGCCCTTCAGCTCCTCTGAGTTAAGCTTTCCCTGATAACACCCAACAAAGTTCCTCTCAAACCCTTCAGTCTCTTGCAGCAATTTTTTTAAACTGCAGAACTCCACTTTCCCTTCACTTTTGAAAAATGTTACTGGGGCCATCAAGGTTCTTTTTGGGTAGGTACAGAGGGGTGAAAGCAATGGGTAACCATTTCTGAGGTGCATGGGTCCTGCTGGAGGGATTTCCAGGCAATGGGAGGCTGTTACCCAGGGTTTAACACCAGCTTCATAAGCTGCTTTATTAGCAGAGCAAATCAGCTCCCTTTCATTCCCCAGCCTGAAGTGGCTGCACCTCTGTGCTTGGCTAAGCCAATCTTTCCCCCTTTCTCTCCTGTGTGGAGGAATTCAATGTGTTGGGCAAGAGGAGGCTGAGGGAAGGGGGAGCACTGTTTTTTGGGGTACTGTCACTGTCCCAACCTTGTAGTGCTCCCCAGGGCCTCTTGGGGCCATGTCATGCTTAGCTGAGCACACTCCATACTCAGGAGTTCTCTATGGATAAGAAGGCACAAAGATGCTGACTTTGATTTTTCCCAAGCTTTGTGTTAGAATGGGGTTTTCCTGTTCTAGTGTCCCTAAATCCCAGTGTGAACAAGAAATGGTTTTTAATTGGTACCTTTTTGAAAAAAAAGTACCAATTATTTTTTTCCTCTTTTATATAAGTTAACACCAATATCTATATTTAATTCTGTAATGGTATCTATTATGGGGGACTCCAAAGCCTGTTTTCCATGCTACTTAATCTAACTGTTTCATCTCATATTGGGTATTAGGCCTCACAGCATCTCATAAATCAGATTAGGTAGAAACAAATGTGAAGATGGAAATGTCTTGGATTTCAGTCTTGTTCTACCTCAGACTTAATTTATAAATCTGATCTTGTTAATAGCATAGACACTGACAGCTCTGTATTGTAATTATATTAACTTAGTATAATATATCTACCTTTAAAGCTGAATCTATCAAACTCTAAATGGAGCTAAATGTTGTAATGTGTGAAATTTAAAATTATTTTATTGTAAGTTTTCTTTGACCTTAACCTGGGCTTCTAACTGCATTTTTATCTGTTCTTAAACCAGCTCTGATTAGTAACCCAGCTTGTCATTTGTATAATACTGTTGATTATCTTTGCTTCTTGAAAGAAGTCAGGTAATAAATCAATTTCTTTGTGTACAAAGAAATAGAATGGATGTTTCTTTAGCACAGGTGTTTATTTTAAGAATGTATGCATACTGCCCTTGGTATATCTCATCCTTAGCTTTACTGCCCCTCCTGAAAGCCAAGAGAAACTATTTTGAATCAGAATTTTAATTTATTTGAGGAAACTGGTGGGAGAAATGTGCTCAGAAAAAAAAGCCATTTCAATATTTTAATGTAATTAAATGCAGAATAATTAAAGCATAATTCAGGTAATTTTCAAAATTAGATTGTCCAAGTCTGCAAAATGTTTTTAAACTCCAGCCCCTTGAGCAGAGCATTGTGAAGGTGTTAAATAAGATGACATATCTCTGTCCCAGCTGGATCAATATTTGAGTTGCTTATAAGTCTGCCTGTCACAGAAGAACAAGTAGATAAATGGTGTGAATTTCTAAGTAATATTCACAATGCCAGCTGCCAGGGATGTTGCTTGCTTCTAAACACAATCTTCTTGAGTGTGCTGCCTCCCCTGAAGACCTCTGAGGCAGGTAAGAGCCCCTGTTTGCAAGATGCTCCTTCAAAGTGAAGGTGTGACACCTTCAGGGCATTGCACAGCACGTGGAGATGGGGGGTTCTCTCAGCTGGGAGCCTTAGCTGCAGTCTCTTAATAAAATAAAACCTCACAGGGGAAGAAAAACAAAGACCTGCTGGTGCTGTGTCTGCTTTCACTGATAATTTGCTAAGATATTAGACCTTCTGTGGTGGCAAAAACATCCTTGAAATCTGTTATCTGACCTACTGCTTAATCTCATTTAGGTCAGTCTTAAAAAGTGATGTGGTGATTTTTTTTGTGTTTTTTTTTTTCTTTCTTTCTTTCCCTCCTCCATGCTGATTTTTATCCCTCCCTTGACCTGTTTTCTATGGAGAAGGCTTCTGGGCTGGGAGATGGGAAGCACAGACTTGCTGAGCTCAGTGGGAAGCCCCACGTGGAGCTCAGTGTGTGTGAGGTGCTGAGAGAGGGAAAACCGTGGCAGGGACGCGATGAGCCAAATCTCTGCCTGCTGCTGTGAGCTCCCATGCTGGAGAACCTCTGCTCTCCAAACCAGCTGCTCCTTGTGTCTCTTTTCTCCTCTGAGAGCCCAGAGATCTGAGCCTCCCTCTCACACAACAGTTATAAGGAGCACAAACCTTTTATAGGCAGTGGCAGACTAAAGAGCTGCTAGGAACAGGGAAGAAGAGGACAGGGAAAGGGAGATGAAGGATTTACTTGCTTGTCATCACAAGCTTGCTTGCTGTGTGAATTTTAGATGGCAAGTGCACAGATTTATATGGACACTTACACCCTGGAAACTGCCTGACGGCCTGGGTAACCCTGGTCCCCTGATGTGATTGTGCATCACGTTAAACCCATGGCATTTTGGCTGGGAAATGCCCCAAACTACATTTATATCTCCCTGCATGGGAAATATGCATCCACTTGAATTTGAAATCTGGGAAGTCTCATCTGCATTTATCCTGACAGGTGACACACAGCATTGCTTGAAATAGACTTCAGGACAAATGAAATATGTTTGGAAGGGAGTAGTTCACAATCTGGTTTGATTTTTGGGGTCTGGCACATATTGCAAGGGGAAAGGGGTGGCTGTCCTTGAGGTCTGATGCCTTGATTACATCTGTGTAGTGAGGTGAGCTCTGAAATTCTGGTCACCTTGTGCTGAATTGCTCTCCTCTGACCTTCATCTGTACTGGCAAAGAAATGCAGGAGAAAAGAACTGCTAACAGAAAACAATGGAACCTGGAATATCTGCAGGGGAAGGAATTTTAAATGACACCACGGGGCACTGTGCATTTGGAGTTGGGCTTACTGCAAACCTTTGTAACTCGAAAATGCTGTCCCTTCATAGCTATCACTTCTGCAGGCCAGATGTCTGTGGTGACCTTCCTGCCTGTGTCACTTCTCTCTCAAAGAGCCAAAGGTGATTTCAGATTGAGGTTAACTCTCCCAGCTGCTGCCTCACACTGCAATAGGTTTATCAGTGAAGCATGCATTTAATTATTTTCTTTTAGCAGATTTAAGGCTTGAATCCTGCCTGAGCAGGGCAAAAAGAAACATCATCTCCTTGGTGTGTCTCCAGGTGCATGGAGGATGCTCTTCTGTTAGAAAAAGCTGCTTTTATTTCTTCCTGAAAACAGGGGGCTTTTATGCTCAAAACCCTGTTTTGTCATGCATTACTGAAAAAGAGTGTGTGAAAGAAGGAAACAAAATTCTGCTTTGCTTTGTCTACTTAAATATTAAAATATTTTGGTTAGTTTTCTTTTTTTCCCCCCTGTCATATAAGCATAAAAAAACAGAGTAAACCACTTAAAGGCTTTAGACAGTCATTAGCACTCCACTTACTTGCTTTATTCTGTTTGAGCAATTATTTTATCTTACTGAGCCATCAGTTTGGGAGCAATTTCTTGGCTTTCAGGTTACTATTTCTCACTTTCAGACACACACATTGCATATATCTGATACTTTCAAAGAACCTCTGATTCTAGAAAAGCAGACAGAATCATTTGCTCAGCATTGCACTCTGTTGAACACTTTCCCCCCTCTGATTCCTTGTAGCTGTTGTTTGCATGGAGCTCAGTCTTCACAGCAATATCCATGAAAAGCCTTTGTACATTTTTCACAGTAAACATTTGGGAGATGAATTTGTCATAAAGAAAAATGCTGACCAAAGATTTTCTGCTCAGTTATTGGGGGGGGTTTGGGATAATTTATAGAAGTCTGCAAGACCATAAAAATTAAAATCTTCTAGTTATTTTCCTTTCTAATTTTCAAAAAACAGATTGGTTTTATGTTTCATTGAATGGCTTCATTATTCATAGAAACATAGAACAGTTTGGTTTGGAAGGGGATCTGGAAAATCATCTAGTTCCAGCATGCTCTTGGAACTCCCATTAGCTAAAGCGAGTCAAACATTTGTTGGAAATTACTGATATTTTTCTTTGATATTATTTATAATGGCTACATAAAAAAGAGTGCAAAAAATTATATTTTGGGGATGAAATAAGAGGGTATTTAGTTGCTTTGTGTGTGACCCACACCAGGCAGGACTAAATAGCAGAGTTTAGGGCTGTTTTGTGCCTTGAACAAGTCTATCCTGCTGAGCCTGAAGCCAGCATGAGCATGGTATGGAATAGGTATGGAGAGGCTGTGATAAACATCACTCTTCCTCTTGCAGGGCTACCTTGCAGCAGGTCTTGGACAACTCCCCCAGAAGGTGCTGACCCATCCTGTCAGTGTCAGGAGATTCCCCAAGCATAGGTTGCTCCCAACAGGGGACATTTGCCTGGAAGTTCTTGGAGAGGCATGAACACTGAAAAATGGGAAAAGATAGTGGAGGCGTAAGGCAGACCCTTAAGTGATTAATCAAGCTGGGCTTGTAAGGAGAGAAGGTGAGTGAGTTTCTTCTCCTTCAAGGTGAGTAATGTGACTCTTTTACTCAGTGTGGGCAAATTTAATTAAATGGTGATTCTCTTCTCTGCCTCATTAGTGCTGACAATGGGTCCCTACCCAAGTGCATGCTGTGGTAGAGATCTGTGGGTGGTTGTGGGATTTGACACTCCTGGCCACGACAAGGCAGGAACTGTAGTTCCCGGTCTGGTAAAGGACCTGTTGAGATGCAGCCCTGACCACCTCACCCAAATCCCTGCCAAGTTGCCCTGATAGCAAACTGATGAATGATCACAGTTTGGACATTGATGCGGAAGTGCAGTGACTTGTTCACCCATGGCAAGGGGATTGGAACTGCATGAGCTTTAAGGTTCCCCTCCCAACCCAAACCACTCTATGATTCTGGTGAATAAAGAAGTCAATCCAATTTCTTGATTTAGGTGTTTGGCTATGTATTTTAATAAGAAGCCTTTATCTCATGGCGTTTGAGTTGCCTCAGGGGGAAGCAGCAACTGCAGGAATTGACCAGAAGAAGCAGCAACAGCAACAAAACCCAACGAATACCCCACAATCCAATTAAAAACCCTTCCAAAACACTAAACCCTGCAATTCTGAATTTAAATTAAATATTATTTGAGACAAAAATATATGTTTTCCACTAGCTCATGTAAGTGTCTTAAGGCCTGAAAGTGGAGCTTGGTTCTGTATAGTTGTTTTTGGACAAATGTTTTTTACATTATATCTGAGTTAAACCTCTGAAAGGTTTTCAAGAGACAGCAAGGGGATGGAAGCAGGAATAGAGGGTGTGAGTTGGAATGGGAGCCCAGGTGGAGTTTGAAATAGGGATTGAAGGCAGCATCTCATGTCCTTTATGTGAACTCCTGGGCATCCTTTCAGTTAAGGTTGGGCTGGTCCCTGTGTGCTTTGGGACTGTGGGTATTCTGAGAACTTTACATGGGATTGGGATTATGTGGGTGCTGTGTTCTTATCCCTTGAAAATGCCATTGTAGGAGGGTCCCCCAGCAAGGAACCCTTCCCCTCTGTGCCTGGGATTATTTTAACAGTAGCTTTATTTCAGATCCCTTGCACGCAGCCCTACAGCAGCTTAAAGATCAAAGGGAACTGCATGGGATGGAGCACAGGGATGTTCCCGGATAAACAGCTCCCAGGCAGGGTTTGGGCTCTGTGCACACTGACAGCTTGCCTGAGCAAGGGGGAATTTGGATGAGATGCCATCACTTACTGAGCTGTAACCAGGGATGAGGGATGGCAGGACTGGGGGCAGCTGTTCAACACTAATCTTAATGGCCAGTGATGCCAAAGGAGACAAATCCACTTTTTGACTACTCGTGTTATATGTTTAGCAGGAGATACAATGTGCTTTTCCATTTCTATTTGGGATTTCAGAGGTTTGGAGCTGTAAAGTGCAATTGCCCAGTTACCTGTTTGCAGTCAGTGCTGTTTTTAAAATGCTGACCAGAATTCTGTGGAGAAGCATTCTCTCTTCAGTCAGTACTGAATGCAGCTTGTTTGGGATTCCTGTTCTGCCTGAGGTAGCCTCAGTTATTTCACATTCACAGGCACCAACCTCACTTTAAGATATGTTACCTGCATTTCCCAAACTGCTGTGGTTAAAAAGATCCTATGCTGTGATACCCCATCTATTTGCTGAATCCCACCTGAAACTACCCTTGTTTACAAACTCTTTTGCTTTGCAGTGCTTCACACCTAAGATGGGAATGAAAATGAGGCAATTTTGAAGGTTTCTAAAGCTGATGTTCTCCTGCTAGTGAAGGCTGTGACCCGTTCCCTATGTGCCACCTGAGAGAAGAGCATTCAGATGGGCTCAAAAATGTGTAGTTTTGCCTTGTCAATCTGTCATCATGTCTGAAAGATTGATAGGGTATGGCCGTGAATAAACATATGGCATTTATATGGAGTCTCCCTCCAATATAAAGCAATCCAGTAATTCCTGAAATAAAAGAGAAGTGCGGGAGGGGGAAGATGGGAGTGCCAAATCCTGGCTCACAAGAGGTTATTTGTTCTGGAAAGAAGCCAGCCACTACGTAAATAGCAGCAAAGGCAGGTAATGAAAAAAAACAGGCACTTAATCTTGCTCTCCTGGAGGTTTTGTGGCAAATCTGAAATTGCTGTCCATGGGTGGGGGGTGGGTGTGTGTGTGTGTTGTGGATCAGCCCACTAGACCAGCACCAAAGACTTGTGATATTTTAGCAATTATATACATTGCCATATTTCCAGCAAAAGTTTGGCTTGTGGCTCAGGGAACCAAAAATATGATTAATAATTCTCCCCCAGACAGTGAGGAATCACATATTTTTCTCTTATCTGTTTTTCATTTAGAGATAAAAGCGGCAGTAGCTGCTTTTCTCTGTTGTAGCTTGGAGTGGTAATTTACATAAAATATACAGATTAATACAGGAATAAGGCCCTAAGAAGAAATCACCCCACGTGTTAACACAGAGGGCTGCTGAGTTATCCCCCCACAGGCACACAGATAAGTCTTGTAAGATAATAACCCTCTGTGTATAAATTCTGACTTTCCTATAAAAGTCTGTTCTTTTTCAATTTCCCTGGAGTTTACACATGCACTGCCATTGTCTGGAGATAAGCCACACAATTGTTTGAGGAGAAATTGTTGGTGCTGGTAAAATGTCCTGTGGTGAACTTCCCAAAGTCTGCTATGCTTTATTTACTTTTTATCTTTAGAGTGGATTCAAGTTCTGAACTTTCTGTCCAGCAAGAGTACTCCAAGGCTTAGTGATTTTTGCAGTTCAAAGATTTAGGGGTTTAGCTGGAGATATTTTTCTGCTGATTCTTTTTTGAAACGCTTTCTTCAGAAATGGCTCTGATGCATGCCTGCAGCTGAGAGACACACATAGTGTAGAAGAAGTCCTGTCCTGAGTCTGAAATGTTGCTTCTTCAAAATCAAGGATAGTTTCCTCATAATACTTTCTTTCAATGTTTCCTTTCATAATGCATGACAGGAAGCTTTCCCTTATTTTGATCTTTTTAGGACCACAACCATCTCCATCCTACAAATCCTCTCCTATTTGCTTTCTAGGAAACCTATATAGGTTTTTAGGGCTTATCCTTTAATGCTTTCTAAACTCCATCTGGTTTTGCTTTCTAAGCTTCTCCCCCTGCTTTTTGATTTCTCAGATTTTTCCGCAATTTGTAGGAACCCGTTCATTTTGCTTTCTAGAAATTCTGCTTTTTAGCACTGCTCCTTGATGATTTCTGGGAATATTTTATGCTATTTAGGATTCCTGGGATGCATCTGTAATTATTGTCCCCATTTTCTAAGGTCACACCAGTTTAATCTCTCACCCCGGGAGCTTTCCAGATTGATCATGCTTCCCCCCATGTCTTCTTTCCCTATCCATTTCCTAGGAATGTTTCCAACCTGCTGCCTGTGAATTTCTGCTCTGCTTTCCAGCAATTCCTCATTGCTTTCTAGGACTGCCTACATATAAAGAAGTCCTCTGAGCTTTTTAAGTGGAGTTCCTAATTTGTTTTGTAGAAATGCCTTATTTGCTTTCTAGAGGTTTGTCCTTGCTTTTCCAGGGATGTCCCTTTTGAGGAAATATTGACTTTCTTTCTGGCATTTCCCTGTTTGGCTTACCAGATTCCCTCCATATCTTTGCAGGAAATCCCTCAGGTGCTTCCTGTCACTTGCTTTGTTCATAATTCCCCCTAGCCTTCTAGGAATCCTCCTCTTTTTGATAAATTCAGTTTCATACCTGGGAATTCCTCTCTGCTTTCAAGTAATTTTCTCTTTTAATTCCAGCAGTTTCTCAGTGCTACCTGGAAAGTCCAATGCTCTTTCTAGAATTTATTAACTTTTCCTAGAGGGTTTAGTTTGCTCTTGTACTTGCTTTAAATTCTCTGCTGTTAAGAATTTATTGCTTGCTTTTCTTAGAAGTCCTCATCTATTTTCTAATAATTACCTTCCTTTCTTGGACACGTTTTTTTTTTTTTTTTGAAAGCTGCCAAAGTGACACTTCTAAGTAACTGACCTATTTTTAAAACCCTCCTTTAGCTTTCAGAGAGCTAAAAGTCATTGGTGTTTTTAAGAAAAGGTGACTCAGAGTACAAGTAAAGATGGAGATATCCTGAGTTGCTAAAGAGTGGAGAAGCAAGTCTCAAAGATCCTTTACAGACAAATTCTCCATGATTTGAACTGGAGTTTCTTCATGCAAATAAAAGTGTGCATGCCATATTGGTTTTGTAAGTCCCTCTACCTCCAATTTAACTTGAGCCTTAGCCAGGGCATGTGAGATGGTAGAGTTAAGAATACAGCATCTTTTAGACAAAAAGTGGAATCTCCTTTTTCTTCATGTAGCTGCTTTACACATTAAGAAGGCTTTGCTGGCACAACACAATGCCAGTCAAGGTGACAGAGCACAGAGACAGAACTCTGCAGTTTGAGCCTCAGCTGCTCAGTGCTTAGTGCTCAGTGACACCAAACACTTTTAGGCTGTATTAATTTTAGCAGGATTTGTGAAATCTGAGCAGCTAAATAAATAAGACTATCAAATAAATATGCCTCAGGGCGGTAACTCTGTAGAAAAGCATAGCATCTCTTAATTTTCTTTCCTGAAGTACAATGGGATGTTGTCTTGCTGTAGTATGAGGGTCAAATAGAAATTATTAATAAGCCCCAAAACCTAAATGGAAAAAGCTTAGGACTTTACATCCAATGCAATACCAAAATCCATTGGTTTTCCAAAACCTGAACCTCAGTACAAGACCATAACACGTTCAAATGTTTTTTTTTTTCTTTTTTTTTTTTTCCCTCCCATTGCTGCAGATATTTAACTTGAAATCACCAAATGACAGTGAGAAATGTCAAGGTAAATTGTTTGTTATTTACCTGATGCAGTTTAAGTGGTGCTGACATCAGACACTGACCACATTGTCAGCTAAAGATAAGTTTTCGTTAGTCCACCGCTGTTAGCTAAGCATTCCCTTATCAGCTTTCTCAGCTATTTGTTTGGATATGATTAAATTATTCAGGCTTTGTCTTGTTTAATCTTTCAGGTCACTGCTACCAAAAGTGATAAGGAAGTTTATTAAGAGTGCATGTAGGAGTACGCTGGAGGAAAAAGAAGGGATGGAGAGTGTTTGTGGTGCTTATCTTTATTCATAAAGCCCTTGAGGGTGATGGGGAAGGGTACGAGGGATCCGTGCAGGCTGTTGGCTCCTGCAGTCGTATTTCACTTTTTCACCCTGGGTGCCTCAGCTGATGCACACACCAAGCTCTGCCAAGCCTTGTGCTCTGCCTCCCTTGCATTATTAATGCTCCCAGAAGGGTTTGCCTGAATTTGTATGCTGCTGCCTGAGGTGACACTGCTACTACTGCCTCCCTGCAGGGCTTTCACAGCTGTGCCACTGGGGCTCTGTGAGTGATGTTGCCACTGAGCAAGCACAGCTGGAGCCAAGCAAGGTCTGCTGTTTGCCAGAGCTGCCAGTGGCTGGACTCCAGAAATACAGGCCTCTGTATGGAATTCTGATCTATTTAATTAGAGAGATAGCAGCACATGCACAGATAGCAAAGCAAATCTGACTACTCTTATCCATAGTGTAATTATACCATGTGTTTTGGTATTTGTGCCTCTATCTTTTCTGAAAACTGAACTAATAATTTAAAAAAAAAAACCCTGCAAAATCTTCTAGGCATTTTTAAAATGTTAATTTTTCTAGTGCTTATCAATGAAGACAAAAATGTAAAACATGCATATGTGCAATGTAGGAGATCTGAGATAATTCCTCACAATTATTTAAAATGGATCTCATAGATTTTTGAACCAGATTCTTTGCTTATTTGGCACCTATAGCACCATAGATAGATTTATTTTGGTATGTTATTTTTTACTGTTGCTGGGTGGTTTTGAAGAGCATATCCAAACAAGCTGCCCACTCAAAGGAATGATATCTTACCTGCCTGTTTTCTATTTTTTTTTTTTATCTGCAGCATTTGGCCAATTTCTGGTAGGGTAGAGACAGCTGATCCTTTGGAAGCTTGGATATTGGACTCTTTCTTTCTTTATTCTCCCTGCTGCATAATCCTTTGAAAGAGCTGACAGTGTGTTTACATGAGGTTTTCATAGCCAGGTTGTGCAGTGTAGGTAATGTGTGTGTGTAATGTGATATTCCTGCAATAAATTTGTGCAATTGCATTCCATTCCACTAAAGGCAGATGAGGGAAGCAGTAGTATAAACCAGAACAATTTTTCCCAGTTTAGGAGGAGTTCTGGGCTGCCAAAAATTCTTCCAGTCCAAGAGGAGTGTTGTTTCTGGGCACAAAGTGTGAGAATGTCTATTTAATAGGTAAATGCAAGACCTAACCCTGGTCTGCCTGCCTCTCCCAGAAGAGTAATAAAGGAAACCAAACAGATTGTCTCAATATCAGTCTGGTACTGCCAACCTCAGGCTTCCCCAAATTGCAGGACTAGCTTAAAAATCAATACATATGCTGTGGCTCTTTTGCTTTTCCCCCAAAAGCTATTTCATAACAAGTGGTTAATTTGAATTTTTACCCTTTACTCCACAAGGAGGTTTAAAATACTAATTAAAAAAAAGGTGAGGTTTGCTGATAATAGACCTCAAAGAAAGACACAAAGTGTCATGAGACTTGTAATTAAAGTGGAGTAACATGCTATTGTTAGTTTTGTATGTATATTCCTTTAGGTTTCAAATATACCATCACCTGTCTAGAAATCGAATTGCTTGGGCTTTTTTCATTTAATTTACCCCTCACTTCTTGCCTCCCCATGGCTGGTGCTGTCACCTTGCTCACTATCATGATAAGGAGCACTGTTAACAGGCACAAGCACAGGATTAATGCAAGCCCATTTCTCTATCGTGCTGCAGTCTTCTAGGTATGAGAAGTAATTTCATCCTCATCCATTGCTAATGTAAAATCACTGCAAAAGTAAATGTTTAATTAAAAGTAGAGAAACAACAGGACAGCTACACCTTAAGGTGTAATAAGTTTAGGTCACACTTCAGCCAGACATAAGCATTTTGTTCTGAGCCCTCAGTGAGTGTCATGCCTGAGCAGATCAGCAGTAATTCCACCTAATGAAGTGGGTAATTCAGGTAAGAGGTAAGCAGTCAACCAGACAAGTAAGACATCGTTTTTAATTGCCATGAGAAAAGTTTACACCCTTGTGTACATCAGGACAGGAGACTTTTGAAAAGGTGTGTTCTGTACAACAAGCCTACGGCTTTCTCACACCACCTGGCATTTTCTTTAAAAAAAAGTCAAATGTCTTTCAAACAGGTGCTAAAAAACATTTGAGCTTCCTGTAAAGCACATGAGATTTCTCACCTTGCAGGGAAATGGCCTTGGAGAGCTTTGTGGAGATGATGGAGCTTCTGTATGGGAGTAATGGCTAACCATTACATATTAATGGTATTAATTTGTCATTAGGTGATTAGTGCAGCACACCCCCGTGGTGACAACCAAATGTTTGTCACATTAATTCGAGCAGAGATTTCCTGCAAGGTAGCAGGGAGGAAGAAGGGTGACCACTGAAATGTTACTCTGGAGGAAAACAGCTCCTTGATATTAAAACATTCTAAACAAGTGCTTGTCTCCTGCTTCAGACCAGAGCTGCTTCTGAATCACATCAGACTCCCTCCCTGTGTCAGGTTCTGCCTGTAAATTAAGAACAGAAGTAGCATTGATTATAGGGAAAAAGATAAAACCAAAAATGACTCTCTATGGATCTGAGCACTTCTTGCCAGCAGACAAAATATTTGTTTCATGTTGAATCAGAACTGGCCTGGCAACGAAGGACAAAGAGCAGCTCTAATGTGGGTTACTGTAATCGTTTGGAATAATCTTGGTGTCCTATTTAAACAATTAATATGCCTATGGGGAACCCTTCATATTCCTTCCTGCTGAGCCCTTTAACTCCTTTTCTCTCTCCAGCAGCTGTAAGGTGACTCAGTTGTGAGTTCAGGCTTTGGGGGATTGCAGAGCTTGTGCTGCTGTCACACTGCTGCTGGTGTAAATGATGGGTGGAGGAATGATGGCTTCTGCAATCAGTATTCAAAATGTTTGTCTACAAGCTGAGTGACTCATTAATTACTGGCTATAAAATGCTACTTTGCTTCTCCTGTCTCCCTCAATCTAATTTGCAGCCATTTAGCTCAGCCTTCTTCAGACAACACATTGATGCAGACAGTGAAAAAACACTCAGTAAAATCACTGTTTTAACTCTGTCAAGTTGCCTCATCCTTGAATGGATCCCACAGGAGGAGAGGTAAAACACTGAACTAAAGTAAGGGGATGAATTATCATGGACAATTTCTGGTAGTTGAGGATTGTTTGTCCTTCTTCCCTGCACACTTCTTTGCAAGTGAGATTACGCTTTCATTACAGGCAGCTAAAACTGGGTTTGATCTTGTGGCTTACTCTATGTTGTCATACAGATTTTTTTTTTCTTTTTATTTTGCCTTCAGTATCTCTGAGGAAGGAGATTCCACAACATCTCTAGGCAACCTGCTCCACTCCTTGACCACGCCCAGTAAAAAGCTGATTCATGATTTTAGGTGGAATTTAATGTCTTTTAATTTATGTCCCTTTTGTCTTGTCCTGTCACTGAACACCACTGACAGGAGCCTGCTTCCCTCTTCTCCAGGCTGACCCCCTCAGCTCTCTCAACCTCTTTTGTGTGGGAGATAGATGCTCCAGTTCTTTCCTCATACTTTTAGCCCTTTGTTGAAATTACTCCTTGTATATTGTGCTTTCTTGTTAAGTCAAAGGAAGTTTACATGGCATAGTTAATTAATGTCTATGAAAGTAGCTGAGAGCTTGGGGGAAGATGATTTTAAATATCACTTTTACTCAGAAACTTTGAGCACTGAGGTTTATCCTAAGAGAATCCTCACCTGACAACATGCTGTCCAACAGGAAAAATGTCTGTAGAGGTATTCTTGCAGGAAACCAAGAAAATCTAGTCAGAGGTGAATGCTGAGATAAAATATTGCTCTAAATATTCTTTATGGATTCGTAGATGACCAAAAGGTACTAAAGTCAGCCAGTCTTTATTTATTACCTTTGATGTGCAGCTGTGTGAGCCTGCACAGGGAGAGTTCATGCTGTTAAATCTACAGAGCCTCCACCCCCACAGGGCTGTGCCATTATGTATTCATGAGATTTGACTCCTTAAGGTGAATACAATACTTTTTTTAAATCTCAGTTTCAAGCAGCAACACATATGGAGAGTCTAAAAGATCTCTTGTACAACTGTTCCTGTGTTTGATCATCTCCAAACAAAAAAACCCACCCAACCAACCAGCCAAACAAATAAACAAAAAAACCCCAAACCAAAACAAAGACCAAAAAACCCCTCAAACCCCCCTTACATTCTCTAAGAGGAGACAAAGAAACTTTTTTCCTTTCCATTTCTTGTACTGACATTAAGGTAAGAAGTCTCTTCAAGTAGGAAATGTTAAAGTAGATCCACTGACACTTATGGAAGTGCAGTTAAAACGTAGTAGAAAATTTTGAAGGGTAAGAAAAGTGCTTGGGAAACTGCATGAGAATTGATATATATAAGTATTTTTTTCTCTGAATGGAGTTTTACAGCTAGACTTAGAGGAGCCAGACTGAATTCAGCCTCAGTTGGATAGAGACAAACAGACTAAACTGATAAATGTCCTTTAAGATAAACTCATGGCAGCCTTTGGTTGTAACCTTAAAAGTGGGACAACAAAAGATGCTCAGAGAAGCTTTTCCAATCTAATTTACTCTCATATGTGCCAATCTCTCTTGCTTAATAATAATACTTAAAAAAACCCAACAACCAAAACCATCCAGCCTTTTCCCTTTGAGAAAATCCAGCTCAAACTGAGAAATCCTCAAGTCATCTAAGGAACAAATCTCTATCTTATGTATTGTTTTGGATTTTGTAGAACAGTGCATGGTGTGTTTTAACACCTCATTTCCATTAATTGCCTATCAGTCCTATGAATTTACAAAGGAGAGGGGGAAAAAAATGTCATCTCTTTCACTTATCTGGCTCATTTCAGCTTGTTATTCAAACTTATCCCCAGATTTTGCCCTCTTGAACTTTAAGGTGGGAATGGTTTAAGTAAAACCCATTACCCAGTTGATTCCAGCAGTCCCCATTACTTGTGTCCAGTGAATATGAGGCTGCATCACTTCTGCCTTTTGTGCTGACCCTCTTCCTGGTAAAACCAAAGCAGACAGCAAGGAGATTTCCATTCAAGTTCTAGAGGATTTTCCAAGGAAACTGTGCTGAAGTCACCTTTGGACCAATGCTGTCTGGTCACACTAGTGGGAGTGTTTCACCTGCCTGGCAAACATTGGGAAGGTTGGGTGTAAGGTAGGACTGGGCACAGAATTCTTCATTTCAGTTACCTGAACTAATTCCCAGTGGGCAGAAAAATTTCTTCAAGCACAATCATTCTGGTTTTTATAAGACATTAAGATTCTCTTGATGTCACTGGGATTACAATTTCAGAAACATTCAGAAATCATGAACTGCAGAGAGTGAAAAACACAAAGGCAGGTAAAAAAAGAAAGCAAACTGTCTAGTCTGCCAAATGCAGATGGAATAATACCTAGGCTGCATCTTTCCCTGGCAATGTGAGCCAGCATTGGTTTCTGTTTGCTGTATTAAAAATGCTCATGTCTCTTGTGTATGACTGAATGGGAACAATGAACTCTGAAGCCAGTATTACAGGCAGTGAAATGCTGTTTTTTTTTTTTTTTTTGTCTTGGACAGGGTTTCCTATGCCATATTCTTGATGCTTTTTCTCTTGTGGATTGGACAGTATTTCACACATATATCTCATCCCCAGGTGTACACGAAATTAGAAAGGGAGCACTGAAATCTTTCCATCCCAGTAGCAACATCCTGAGGTAGAAATTCCTGTTCTCCAGTTGAGAGGCAGGTTGGCTCTATTTGGTGCCTAAAAGCCACCTGTAATTACCTGACGACTGATCAGCTGCATGCAGTCCTTGCTATGAAATAGCAGAAATTCACGGAGCCTAACTTGATTAGTTCAGTCACTTCCCCCAGCAATTACTTTGCTGAATGGTGTCTAAGAAAGCAGTTTATGCAGCATCTTCTAAAAGGCTAAAAAATGTGTGACAGTGGTAACTCAGCCACTGCTAATAGATGATTGTCAGACCTATGGAGAAAAATGTATCAGTCTAATGCATGTCTGCTATGCAACATGTGAAATAAAAATGAGTCACAAAGTCAAGTGTATTTAGCAGTAAATATGGAGGTGAAAGAAAATGGTGGGGATGGATGAAAGTCTCCATCATTATTTATTGTCTAGCAGTGCTGTTTTACGAGTGTCTTTGAGGAAAAAATTGGAAGGTAAGGGGGTAGCTGGGGTGATTACCTCAGTTTGAATAACAACAATATCCAAATGTGCAGCATAAAATCAGTTTTTGTGATCCTCATTGCACTTAGGAAATAATTTGTGTGACTCCTCACTGTGAACCTCTTGATTGTGGTGAGCAGCACTGACATGTAGCTCAGAGAATGAAAGAGGGAGAACAAAGTGCTGGTAAGAAATGGATGAGACAGGAACAGCAGGTAATGAAGAGGAACACAGCAGATAGGAGGCTTTAGATCATTTAAAGCATAATAGATGAGAAAGATAGTTCACTGTAGATAAATGTGGAATAATGATGACTATGATGAATCCTTTTCACTCCAGACTCTGTGTTTCACAAAACACAGCTTTAAAAAATCAACCCACCAAAACTTAGAAGTCAAAAGGCACAGCTCTGTGTGCTGCTAACGAATAGCAAACAGGAGGAAGATGAATATCTACGTGGAGAATGGTGCTGCTGCTGGGGATTGGGATCCAGGTACTCAGGGCTGGGGTAAAAAGGAAGAAAGAAGAAGAGGAGGGAGAGTGAACCCAATGGCAAAATAAAAAGGTCAGCTAACTGGAAAATGAGAAGTTTGGAATAGCACACTTGTGTATGCAGACTTTTGATGTCAAGGCAAATGATTTGGTCCTGGAACAGTTTCTCTCAGCTTATTGCTGGTGGTTGTATTTTGAAAGCAGTTATATTACATGAATTTAGAAGGCAAATGTCTTGGTTTAAGACAATTTAAGGAGTACACTCTGAAACCAGTCACCTTGCCTTGGTTTTAACCAATCCCTTTCTACCAATAAGGAGAAACAGATATGAAAAGATTAAAGTGAAAAAAATAACAGTTTACTAAGAAATGGAACAGCAACAAATATACAGCAAAAATATTAATAATCACTAGATACAAAATTGGACTGAGATAAACTGGACAACTTTGAATGAGTAGGTTTAAGTACAATCACACTTTCTAGCTGGGGAGTGGGGATGACAGGAACTTCTAGCCTAGAGTTAGGAGTTGGATTTTATTTTAAACTGACTTTGTCAGCTTTCGGCTGTCTGCTTGTACGAAGAAGTGGCAGCTTTGTATGTCTAGATAATACTTAGACTTGCTGATCTGTTTGTAATTCTGTCTCTTGTGCACTGGAGCCTGTGTCACAGGGCACACTATTTCATTTGAGATCTTTAAAACGAACTGTTCAAATGTGATGTACAGATCATACACAACTTTCATTCCATATTTTATAGCCATCTTGAAGGTCAAATGAAAATCTGATGAGTCTTTTCCGAGCTATTTCTCTGCTTCATTTTGTAGTACATGTGCTTGTCTTTTTATTATCCTATTATAATGTTTTACTATACTATTATTGGTTGAAATCAGTAAAGACATAAGAGGGAGGGTTTAGTATCTCAAATGCAATCTTTGCAACTCGGATTTTTATACTGATAAAAAAGGCCCCACGACCACAAATGTCTTTAGAGAATGATGGTGCTCCAATGGAAGTGTCTTTCTATCAAAGGAAAAAACATCTTTATCCATCACTTAGGATCCCTTGTCAGCCTTTAGTGTTAGCAAATGAACCAATACATCTCAAAAAGAAATACAGAAGGCACAGAAGTGTGAAAACTCTTGGCACAACTGGCCTTTCATTTCTTTCATTAATATCAAAGAAACAAAGAAATAGATATTAACTGTGTTTTTGTGACAGGCAGAGGTGATAAAAGATTTTTTCATGTGTTCAGCGGGGATAAAGCTTGGCTGAGTTTTTCTTCCTGGTCCTTGTCTCCTCTGAACTGCAGTTTCTCATGGGAATGGCCCCTGCTGTGGATGCTCTGGGATTCTGTGTGCAAGGAATGATGCAGTGCCCTGCTCTGTGCTTGTCTTTAGGAGTAGAATAACACAAAATTTTCAACCAATTTATTCACTTCTTATGCTCAGAGCTGCTGAACAGCTGTTCAGGCTTTGATCTGTGCCAGAGATGGGTTTGGGAGCACAAGTGGAAGTTTCCTTTAGAAGCACTGGATGTAGTATCAGTTTGAGTGTGGCCAGAGGATCTCCTGACCAGCTGTGAAAATTCTGAAGGGCAAAAGTGGGGGCTGTGCTCCTAGATCTTGGTGAGAGCTGTTGGTTCAACCACACTCTGCAAATGACTTGAAGAAGGTCAGAAATTCAAAAATGTGTTTTTGATGTGGAGAGACAAACAGTGTTCATGCTGTCAAAACCTGAAATGTCAGAGTAAGAATCTCTACCCATTACTGTGGGGGTATCTTAAAATCTCTCCTTGGTTCCTTTGCACAGGTTACTATTTCCTTCCTGCTTATGTGAAATGCAAGACATTTAGCATCCATTTCTTTGGAGTTGGTGGTCTGCCAATGTTTTCTTGGTTAAACTCTCCATTCTTCTGTCTTTTCTCAGAAACACTTTTCTTCCCATGCTGATGGTGGCAATGTGCTTCTGTGGAGGAAGGATTTTATGAACACTTGGACGTTATCTGTGCTGCAGCCTTACAGGTGGCTCACAATCCTGGACACTGGCCACAGGGTATGTTCAGAGAGGACGTGATTTCCATCATTTCAGCTATTCTGGTAATGAGTAATATCTAGAGTTAAAAGCTGAGAATTGTCTGCTCTTAAAATTCCAAACTTTGATCTTTTTTAGCTCCTACACCTGCAGAGTGCTACTATTTTGGTGACTTATGATGATAACCTAGTTCCACATAAAGGACTCTTAACTTGAATAATCAGTTACCTAGAGATGTTCCAAACAAGCTTTTGGCATTTGAAAAAGGGTCCCAAAAATTTCACACTGGTAGATATTTTAAATCAGGAGTCCAAGGGGTGCAGATCTGAAGACACTGAGAATATTTTCACAGTGCCTTGATAAATGAGTACTGCCAGGATGGTAGTAGGAATTGGTCCTTTACCACAATAAACTTGTGTGCTTGGATATGTTGATATCTGCATGGTTATAGAAATTTTCTAGGAGATAGCCTTCCACACTGTAGAAGGGTAATCTGGAAAATTTTATCTGTTAGTAATAGATCCGTGGTGTTTTGCTGTCCACGCTTTTCCATTGCATGACTGAGCTGAAATCTTTGCTCTAGACAGAGAGAAGAAATTATTTGGTATTTATTTCCTTATGGTAGAGCCACACACTGATGCCCTGTGCAAGTGAGAGCCTGCTTTTACAGGTAGATGGAGCATGGCCTGAATGTACTTTCCCTGCTAGAGAGATAGGAGGTACTTCATGGCACCTGAACTGGGCACTGAGGTAAAATTCCCATTTCATTCATGGATGAATAGGGGGGAATTTTTGTAAGACGGGACAGTGATGTGTGTGTCAAATGTTCTTCTCCCTGAGAGGACAAGCTTTATAATTACAGATGGGGCATGCTTGAGTTGCCACACATGTCCAGCAAATGACACTGGATATCGGTGATTCTGCCCAATCTGCAGGAAGCAGCTCAAAGATTAAATTCTGCAGAATCACTGCATATTTCATATTTTTACAGTCCTAAATTGGATTCTTTCTGACTTGGAAATTAGATCCCCAGTGCTGCAAATGGTGCCAGAGTGATTATTTGTCCCACAACAAAAAAGGAATAAGCTTGTGGCAATGTGGTTTCTTTTGCATGTTGTCTGTATTTATAGATACATAGCTTTATAGTAGCTATTTTAGTATGAAATATGGGCAAGAAGAACTTTAAGGCCTTTAAAAAAAGGCTGATATGTGACAGAAAGGGAAGGCTGAGGGATATGGAAAGGGTACTTCCAAAGACAAAGATGCAAGACAGAAGCTAGATAACACAAAACTTTTAAAATGATGATCCACCAAAATCAGTAATTCTTTCCAAAGGGGTGATGGGAGAAGAATATTAATTTGGTTTGTCTGTGGCAGAAGGTGATCTGTGATGGGCCTCAGAAAAGATGCTTCAGTGCAGGAAGCACAGTCCAGGACTACAAGGGAGGAAAGGGAAGATACAGGAACAGGTAGTGAGAGAGTGAAAGGTAGAAAATTGATTGCTGGTGCCAAACACTATTGAAGCAGAATTAGCATTGGGCTGGAGCTGTGTAAGTATTAGCAGGAGCCTTTAACCACAGTGGTGGATGCAGGAGGATGAGCAAATGCAATGACTTTGAACTGCAGTTCTAAAGTCTTTGTTCAGCAAAGTTGGCTTACTGGATGGTTAAAAAAAAAAAAAAGACCTTTTATTTTCCAACCCATCTTTAAAGCCTAAAAAAAATAGCAGGTTCCTGCCTTTTATACTGTACTACAAACTATGGAAGTACCATCCCCTCCCCTTTTTCTGAGTCTTTTTCATGTCAGAGCCCTTTCCTGTGAACGGAGTCTTCTATAAAAAATGGAGAACTGTGAGTCACCTGCTGGTTTTACCTCTGTCATTAGCTATAGTGGGCTCCTTTTCCTAAAATGCTCACTGGATCTTACAGCCACTTGCTTTCTGGTGGGTAATGTCATGTCAGGAAGAAAGAAGAGTGTGATACAGCTAGAGTAGGGTGGGAAATAAGCACCAAGGTCTGACTTCCCCTTCAGTCCCTTAATTTGTTTGCCTCTCCCAGAGGTGTTGCTTTTCCATCACCACTGCTGGTAGTACCTGTTACCAGCTGGAAACAAAAAAGTGTGAAATCAGGACGTGTTATGTCAATGCAGTTCTTGCTCACTTCTCCCACAGCACGGGGAACCTGCATTATTTTGGTCACCTGTGATGTCAGCTCCTTTGCATGCACAGTATTTGATTTTTATTCTGTGCTATTTGCTGTGGTTGGTGCTTGAAACCAAGGAATTTCTTAGAGCTGGTTAAGACAAGGCCTAAGTCCATGTTCAGCATGTCTGTGAATGTCAAAACCCCTAAGTATTCTTTTCTGGTTCTTAGAGAGCATAATTTTTCAAAATGTATTCAAGGACACTCCTGTCTTTAATAGAGCAGCACTTTTGAGGTGTGAGGTTTAGGATGTTTCTTATGTAACATAATAATTCTTAATACAGCAACTGGATGCGGGATGTTCTGTTGTACACACAGCTGAAGATATGCTACTGATATTTGAGTAGATGAGTTTATTCTTACATGCCTTAGAAAGAGAACTTATGTGGGATGATTATTTGGGAGAGTTGGCTGGATGAGGATAAAGGAAAAAAAACATTGGGATGGTAAAATGGAAAGCAGTTAGCTCAGCTGGTGCTTCCCACTCCTGTTTGTCTCCACTACTCCGCATGGACTGATCACACTCTGCTCAAAACTGCTTCCACCTGGAAGTGAAAAGAGCTAGAAGCATCTTTTTATGACACTTGCAAGCCACTTGTCTGACTTAGAGGACCTTAGATTTTTGTAATTTCTATAAATACAATATTTGCATTTTATTTTTTCATGATTTATTTCTTTCATTATTACACTGTCTCTTTCAGGCACATTAACCTATCGAGTTAATGATCTAGTTCATACTCTAACAAATTCTTAATGATGAAAACTGTTATGTTCTTTAGACCATTTCCCTTACTTTTCCATCATGATACATTAATCTGTCTTCGCAATTTTTTTCTTTTTTATTTTTTTTTCCCTACATGTTTGCATCCCTGGAAATGCATTCTCACTCAGGCCTCTTCAGTTAATATAAAAATCGGGTTTTGCCTGAAATTTATTTAAAATAATTTACCGAAGGAGCAGAAATAATACCTGGAGATAATTTCACTAATTTCACTGATATTACCCAGGGCTGCATATAAATCACTGTGTACATTTCATTTCCTTGGTCACAAATTTTGCTGTTCTCTCTAGAAGTGTTGACTGGGGCCGGAGAAATCATTATCCCAGACTTTCATGAGACACACTCTGTTATTTTTACTTGTAACAGGATCTATGATAAATTGACTTCATTAACTTCAAGCCAGTCCCCAGCTCATGATTTCTAATCAGTTTTTATTTTGCTCAGAGATCACTGGCTGTTAAAGCATAACATCAGTCTTCAATCAGAAGTGAAATTAATCTCTCTGTTTAGAGCTGAGAGGTGAAGGGCCTCTTCTGAAGCTTGCCTGAAGGAAGTTTAGTTTTTATGCTCATGTTCTTTATAACCTGCCTTCCATCAGAAGTTGCTGTCTCCAGAGTCCTGCCAGCAGAGCATTTTGTTACAGAGTTCCCTACCCCACCACAGGCAGGGTCTTCCTAGTTATTCCAAGCATTCTGAAGGGCTGACACCTCAGCATTTTCTGATATCAGAGGAGGGCAAACTCACAAGACTGACCTCAGCCATGGTAAGAGCAGCAGCAGCCTCCAAGCCCTCTGTGGTGCTGCGTGGTGACCTTGCAGTCACCAGTGGCAGCTGCACTCTGTATTTGTCATTTGCATGGGATGGGCAGTGGAAGAACTGAGCAGAAATGGCCCCAGACTAGGCCAAGTTTAGTGCTATGACATTCTTCCCATCCATTCTGGGGTCAGTCTGAAAACCCAAAGAGGCAAAGATGTGCCTGTTGCACTGAACACTGATGTGGATTGGTGCAGGTGGTGGAGAAGACAGTACAGTCTTGGAAAACTCTGCAGTATTTAGGTGAAAATCACTCATTAATGGGAAGGTTCAGTGTGATCCGTCTGCTGTCTTGAGGGCAATGCTGCTCTACACCAGTGCTGATCCAGTGCTCTTCTCTCCAGGGTAGGCAGATCCATCCCAAAGAGCCTGGAGCCATGTCTGGGAAGCCTGTCTTGGCCAGCTGGATTCAAATGCAGTGTATCATTGTGACTTTGGCTGCAAATTGCAACAATTAACTACCAGAATCACAGAATCACTACGTTGGAAGAGACCTTCAAGATCATCGAGTCCAACCTATGCCCTAACACCTCAACTAAACCATGGCACCAAGTGCCACATCCAGTCTTTTTTAAACACATCAAGGGATGGTGACTCCAATACCTCCCTGTCCTCTTAGCTGATAACACCTGCAAGGATCATAGTTTGAAAAGTTTTCTCAGGAGTTTCTTTATCAAGAGAGACGGTCCTGGCTGATCATCATGTGGGGGAAGCCCTCTGACAGTTACAGGGTAAGGATAAATAAGATTTAATGCTTCATTCAGCAGGATTTAAGATCACTTTGTAAGATGCAGGATGAGTTTGCCTGCTCCTGAGATAGGGAGAAGATAACCAGCTGCTGGTCATGCAAGTAGAGAGGACGTGATCAGGAGTGAGCAGCTGCTTCTGATTTATTGAGTAACAACACGTCCTTGATGCCAAGCATATGAGGCTGAGCTGAATTTCTTGTGCCTAAGGTGGGCCTAGCAGGTTTTCACAGCATCATTTCCCTCTTGGTGCTCCTTATCTTCTGGCATAGGAGAGCTGGGATGCTGCTGGGCTCTGTCATTGCCTGTTTGCTGAACTGCTGAAAGGTGACTTGAGAGACAGAGGCTGTCAGCTCTGTGTCTCGAGTCAAATCCAATTCACTGAGAATTGTGCTGTGTTCCTTGCTGAAACAAAATATCTGTATCCTACCCCTCTTTAATATTACTATGTTTATCAATAGATAAATGGAAATAGATTCTTTCAGTATCTTGGATTTTTTTTTTTCCTTAACTGAGGTATATGATTTTGCCTTAGGTCTTGGAGAAGGATTTGCTGACCTTGGAGGATGTGAAAGGCCAATAAAATGTGGTTGTTTGTGATGTGTTCTGTCTTTCTTGGGAGCAGAAAATGCATCTGAAGGAGGTGAGCCTGAGGAATGGTTCTGGGTGGCCTTGGTTTAAGGCAATTTGAAGACGTGGACACTCTAAAATTAGTTACGTCCCCTTAGTTTTAACAAATCCCTCTCCACTGTTATTACAGCATGATTATCCCAGAGTGAAAAGATTTGGATTCCCTTCGCTGTCTTGTATAACTTCTCAGAGAAAGGGCACAGCCAGAAATTCTCATTAAGAAAAACATCAGTTGTTTCAAAAATAATTAGATGCCTTCTTTTGACACACACTTAAACCTTGCTCTTATTATCTTCTCTCTTGTGTGTGGAAATCAGAAATGTCTTATTTATTAACATTTCAGTCACTTTAAAGCTGTGACCAGATGAAATCAGGAGAGACTGTTAGGCTTTCATGGCTTACAGAACAGAATTATTTAGGCCATTTGCTAGGAAAAACGTTTAGATTTTTCACTGCCCTGCCAAGTTAAAAGGTCTTTGTATCTGAGAGAGCTGTAAGATCCTGAGGAGATGGATGAGTTTTACTAATCCTGTGGTGAAGGGCAAGGGACATTTCCTTAATAAAGACTAAAATTATTTTTTTGGGTTAAATTTCAGTCATGTATTATCAGAGGAACTTAGAAGGACATTGTTAAATTAACTACATACTAGGTTCTTTGTGTTTAACACTCTTAAAAATTGCCAATATTTTATTCCTACTTTTTAGTGTTTTATGGATTAGCAGTGTAAAATAATGTTGTGGTTACAACAAGGCCTTATAATTATCTGCAAAACCTGGTGGGGAATAGGAAAGCTTAAAATCTGAGTGAAGCTCAAAATTATCTGGGTGAATTTGGGTCACAGTCATTCCCATCACTGGTGCTTAACTTCCAGCCTTCCTACTGGCAACTGGGAATCTTTCAACCCCAATTTACCCTGGAAAGTGTGATTCATTTAGAGCTCAGCTTTTGGCTGGGTCTTACAGCCTAATTAGAAGAGATGAGGGTATAAAGACACAGCATGGGAATGCCAAAATGAAGCATTTTGTTCAACAGCAAACCATGTTCTCTGTGAAAATACAGTGCTCAAACTTCACAGTGCCTAAATCCCAGCCTCACACTCACTGGGCGTGAGGAAGTTCTGATCATTTCAGAAAAAAAATTTCAAAAGCTTTTTGAAGGTGTACACTGTCAAGCCATACCCATAAACAGAAACAACTGTGTCTTGTGACTGCTGAAGCCAGGAACAACTTGCTCCAGATCCTGGGGAAATTCCTTGTACCTTGCAGGATGAGGTACCTATGTAGAAGTACCACAGTACCTGTACAGAAGTACTTTCTCCCAGGAATTGCTGGTGGCTTCCCCCAGCAGCATGAAGTGGCAAAACAGGGGAGGACTCTTCCTCCCTTCAGGATGAGAGTGGTGAATATATGTTTTTGTGAGTTGTATTTCAGCGCAGTAAGACTCAGGCAGATGGCCAGAGTATAAAGTATCTTTCTGCTTGTGTTGTTTTGTGCATGTTGGTGCTAATGCTTTGAGGGCAAGGAATGTTCCACTGCACTTCAGGACTTAGAGCAGCATAACTTATAATTTAGTTTTCTTTTATTTGGTGGATTGATTCGGTGACCTTCCACAGATTCTGGTTTTTGAATTATCCACAGAAAAAGGAATTCTTAGAAAAGGCCTCTTTCCTTGAAATAGGTCTGGCCCTCAGAGTATGCATTATTTCTTTACCTCCTGTCAAGGAAAAAATCACAAAATTATTCAGAGGCTGCAGGGAAGTCCAGTGGCATCTTCTATACTAGTGTTCTTTTGTTTTGTTTTTCTTTAAAGCACTGTAAGAAGAGGGACATATCACAGCAGCTGCTTGGGACTCCATGAGGGGAATCTGCATATCCTTTTTCTCATTAACTTGTGTCTTACATAGAACAGGGATGTCACAAAATGCACACAGAACATGGTGTTCCTTCTCTCCCTTCCCTGCTTTAGGAGAAGATGAGCTGCTGTGTCTTTCAAGTTAAAACATCCCATCTGGTAATAGCCTGAGTGCTGTGAGCTATTTCAGTGTACCTGCATATTGTCATGGAGGATTTCAAATACCTCTTCTAGGATCTTGGCAGCTTTTTTTTTTTTTCATAACTATCAGCAGTGGGGGAAAACTTGTTTGAAAAAATGCTCCAAACAAGTGTGAGCCAAGGTAGGAGATGCAGCAGGAAAGAAACTCAAAATATTAGATTTGTGTTTTATATTAAGCTACATCATAATATCTTATTGTGGGTTTATCACATAAAGTGACATTTAATCTGTGGGGAGAATAATAGAGCTGGTTTTCACAGGAGGGCTTTTTGCCTATCCTGAAATATGAATGGCTGTAAAGTGGTGCGTCCTACTCTCTGAAAATAAATGCACTCCTTAGGAAGGCCTGTAGGTTGTTCTTGGACTGAGTGAACTGAACCATCTCTGAGGAATGGTTTTTCTGACCCTGATGTCTCCTGGGGGCTGCAGCAGAGGACAGGGCAATGACTAGGAGGAGACATTGGGAATCATTGCAGTGGGTTGACCCTGTGGTTCATTTGCTCTGGTGTCCATATCCAACAGTAATGGCTTGCATCAGGTGCTTCAGATGAAAATGTATGGAAAGATAATGCCCTCCACCCTGTAATTCTTAGAGTCTCATTACTCATTAGAGACATTGAGGTTTACATTGTTCCTGTTTTTTTTGGTGTTGTGTTGTTTCATTAATTGAATTGAACCAACATATGAGACTGTGGCATATATTCCGGAAAATCCAGGGCTCCTTTTGCCTTGCAAAAGTACCAAGTTTATGTCTGAGTTATGACTACTCCAGTGGATTTTAACATTTCTCACAAATACTCTCTGGACAATATAATCTTTCTGTTTATCCAGTCTTGATGAAATGCAAGAGGAGTGCAAGCTTTCCCCCATTATGGCCTATCATTATGCCACAAATCAGGAAAGGCCAATTTTAAATGCAAATTTTGTCTTTTTGAAAGGAATGCCAAGCTGAAATGTGCTGAGTAGAGCTGCCTTCATTCTGAGTGCTCAGAATGTGCTGGGTTTGGTAAAAAGCTATAATTTTCTGTTATAATAATGCAGCTGTAGGGAATTATGTGTTAGCCAAATTCATATCAATTTTCCCAAGAATTAGGAACAGTCTTACTCAACCCCAAAGACAAAGAGGAATAAGGAGGTGATAGCACCCATAGCATCCAGCAGGATGATCATATAGCAGATTGTTTTGGAATGTTACCAAGAAGTTATCAAAGTTATGAAGCTGGACCTGACTCCCTAGTCCCAGTCCTTGATTGTCAGAAGACAGCAGAAGGAAGAGCTGGAGGATGGCAGATCACAAATAATTTGAAGATAAGGGGAAAAAAAATTGAGAACTTTTTTTTTTACATGCCGGAGGGTGAAAATGAAAAAAAAAATGAAAAAAGAAAACATTAAAAATACAAATATACAGAAAATATCTGCTGAAATGAAATTTTTTTGTAATCCAGCTCTGAGGAATCCATTGAAGTTAGTGGGACTACACACCTTAAGAAAATGGTTAAATACTTTAATGCTTTGCTGTATTTGCGATATGGACAGAAATTGCACAAGCTGGAAAATTCCAAAGAATTAATGAAAGCAAAAAAATAGGTGGGATGAGACTGGCATGAGCAGCAGAGAAGGCAAGGCTGAAACCTGCCATATTAAAAGAGGAAAGTAATGAAGTGGCTGAGTCTGCTTTGTTAGAATTAGGGAAAAAATAATCTTACACTACATCCTGTACGTTAATTAGCAGCAATAAAAATAATTGTTCCCTCCAGCTTGAAACTGTGGCTAATTGCACTTAAGTGTTCATTGCAAGCTAACATAATTAGGCCTTCACTGTGTTTCATAAATACATGGCTTAAATTATGCAGGGAGGGAGGTAGTGAGGAAGTGTCCTTTGTAGCTATTTTCTGTCTTCCTTTCCCTCTACTTCCACAGCTGTTGGTTAGCCTTCCTTTTTAGATGATCCTACTGTGTGTGCTGGAAATGATTGTGGAGGCAATTTCTTACTGAGACAGAGTTATGCTGGCTTTGTCTCTTGTGACAGACAAGTTTGGTAAGATCCAGCTTGGCAGAGGATTTCAGGAACTTCAGCCTCACTGAAGCTATGCTTTCATTTCTCTGATCCCCCAATACAGATCCCAAATGCCTAGTTTAAAGAATAAGCTTTTGTAAAATGAGGGAAGAAGGCACTAAAAAGGAGGAAAAAAACCCAAAAAATAATAAGCCCAAAGATTTTTTGCCTTTCTAAAAATACACTTTCCTTACAAAACTACTGGTAGTTCTTAGGTAATGCAAGTTCCTGTGTCTGCAACAGATTTGTGTTGATTTTTTCCCCCCACTGACGTATAGAGGATAGAAACACATTATGCAATCTGTTACTTTTGGCTAGAAGTTGCAGCAATGATGTCTATTGCTATTTGAGGATAAAATGTTGTTCACCCATTCACCATCCTTTTTGCTCGTGGCCTAATTTAGATGCATGCAGCTCCTGAAAATAGTTCCGTCTAGCCTTATCCCTATTTTTGTCTTTCTTCCAACTTTATTTTCATCGAGTCCTGTAAATAAAAATGCAGACCTTATGCTGGGACGCAGTCACTAACCTGGAGCTGATCTGATGGCTCTCTGGCAGCTGAAGGATGTGCATGCTCTGTCACACTGCTGCCAGCAGACCTGCTGCTCATCTCTCCAGCTCACAGGAGATGTGGGATGGCACCTGCAGCTTCCCGTGGTCCCTGCTGCTCGTTAGCTCTGCAAGAGCTGGAGGTGACAGATTTGGGAGTGGTTATGGCTAAAGGAGTGCAATGGTGCCTGCCTAGAGAGAAAGGATGGAGAAAGGATAGCTAATTGAGCATGGCAACAGCCATGGAAAACATGAATGGTTGGAGAAAGCAATGGTTGGAGATGAAAAGGCTGTTTAGCAAAATAAGCAAATAAGCAAACAAAGGAAATGCCCCAGGCTGTGATTCCACTAGACTGAGCAAAATATAAGTGAGCCTGGTTAGTAGGGGGTAGGAGGCAGTGAGGATCCCAGGGCTTTGCATGGCTGTCCTTCCCCTGCATTTAGCTGTGTGACACTGTAATGACTGACTTTGTCACAACAGAGATTTCCCAACTTGAGTCTCAGCAGTTCTCTTCTGGTAGTTGCCATAATATTGTGCTGATGGATTTCTAATGGTTTTATTGCTTTGCTTCACCTCCTGTCCTGATATCTTGTGTAGTGCTGCTGTGGACTCTTGAGCTCCTGTTGAGCATGTTGAGTTGAAGTGACCTTTTCTGCCACCTTACAGTGCTTGTGGCTGTACCCTGAGATGAGGACAAGTCAGTGCTATCTCAGAAGGTTTTGCCTTTGTGCAAAGACTTTCGGACTGAAATAGTGATTGTGTTACAGAGTAATGATAAAATAAGGACTGAAACTGAGAAGTAGCTTTTGCCCCCCTTATTTGGGAAACCGTGTAATTTCATGGCTAAGCTTAAAAATTAAAAAGGGACTATCCTTCACAGACTTTTTAAACAGCATATCCTGAAATGAAAAGACTGAAAGCCATTCAGGTAAAAAGGGACCTCAGGAGTTCTTTTCTCCAAACTCCAGCTAAAAGCAAGAGCAGCTGGTCAGAGAAGTCAGTCTACTCAGAGATTTATCAATTTGGACCTTAAAAATGTCTACTAGCGGAGGCTGCATTTCCCTGGGCAACCTCTGTCCCTAGGCAATACAGTTTTTCCTTGTGCCCAGGTGTGTCCCTTCTTGTTTCCATGTATACCTGTACCTCATCCCCCCACAGTGCTGTGAAGGGCTTGGCTCTGTGCTTTTGTTACATTCTCAAGATGGTTCTTCCTCCAAACCCATCTCTTCAAGCTGAGCAAGCCCAGGAACCTCAGTCTGTCCTCACAGCGTAAGTGCTGCCAACACCAACAACACAGTGACCCCACCCTGAACTTGTTCCAGTGGTGCCTTGCACCAATTTTCAATCCACGTAGTTGCCTATGCATCCAATGTAAAGTAAAGGCTTGGATTTGTGTCTGCTCTGGGGGACAGTGTAAAGAGCTAAAGTTGAGGTACGTGACATGGATTGCTCTCTCCTTGTGCCCAAATTCATCCATTTTCACCAGGAAGGTAATCAGGTTGTTAATGAATTATGTTTTCTTGGTAAAAGCAACAGTGCTAAATTGAACATGCAAAGAAGCCAAAGCATTGTTCTGTTCTTTGTGGGGGAAAGGGAAGTGGTCACAGCATCAAGCCTGCCAGAATCCAATGAACATTTGGACAATTCTCTCAGGCACATGATGTGATCCTTGGGGCTGGTCTTGTGCAGGACCATGATCTTTGTGGATTCCTTCTAATTCACAATAATGCACGAGTGATCCACCAGTGCTGCTTTTGAATGCATTAAATTCCAAGTGCCGCAATTCCTCATGGATTTAAAGCTGAGCAGTGGTTAGTTTTCTTTGGGAGGCTGACCTCTAGTGTCTCAGAAAGGCAAGCTCAAGAGAAGAGGAACAGCAAGAGGAATGAAGCCCAAAATATGTCTGCATTGACTGGCATTTTATGAGTCTGTAAGACAGTTTATTTAATAATGAAAGAACAAGTGTTGCTATGGTATCTTGAGGTGTATTTATACTGCTATGGCCACATAAGGGTTCCATGATAGTTTTTAATCTGTATTTTAATAACTGAGTTCAGTTCTTGAAATTGAAGGGACCTCTTTCATTTTTTTGATTATGCAGTGTTCTGTGAGATTGAAATATTAATTGAAACAAGAGCTGTCTTGCTCTTTCTTGAGAAGAAATCAAATAATCTCTGAAGCCCCAGCTATATGCAAGATTTGATTAGAAGTCTCACGGAGGTCACCAACACAGCCAGTGCTGAAACAGTTATTTTTCATACATGAAGAGTATGAGTTCAGTCTTAGAAGGCAGACAGAGATATCTATTATGCATGGTGGGCTTCTCTGTCTGCCTATATAAAAATCCAAAACACTGGCAGGTTTTTATCGCTTCAGGTCAGACTCCACAGTGCACCATAGTTCAGCTCTGAGGACTATTGGCCACTTTTGGATTCCTATCAATTTAGCATCATTCTCCATCTACTCTCAGTTCATGTTTGGGACAGTGGAAAAGGTGTTTGATTGTTTTGCTGATGCAAAGATGGTGTAAAGCAGGTGTTTGTTTGTAGACCAGAATGAGAAGTACCCCAGTTCTTCCTATGATATTCCAGGGAAAGCTTTTTGTTTCCTCATCTGAGCATTTTCATGTACATTAATGGACTCTTGTTTTTTTTTTTTTTAATGAAAATACATAATTTCAGCTGTGGGCAGAGAGTATAAATTTTTGAAACAAGAATTAGATCTTCTCCAGAACTTATTTAAAAAGCAGCAAAAATCACTGGCTCACACAATGTTCACAGGCAAACAGATACCTTATGTTACTGTAAACCAGCTGTTGCTGCTGTTGGGAAGTCCTTGCAGAAGGCTTCTTTTCCATGCAGTGCTTTATTCCCATCCCACACCAGCTCAAGCAGCCTGAATTTTTCATCTTCTGGCAATGGTGTTGGACACTTATTTATATTAAAAGAAAGCTGCTGAGAAAATCAATCTTGCCTGAAGGTCTGTATACTGAGACCATGCCTTGAAATAGCTGCCTTATTTTAACTGCACAGAACTTTAGTGCCTGGTGTTTTCAGAGATGTTACTTTGACTTGTTTATGTTGTTTTCCTTAGGCATCAAAGTGAGGGTTAGTTTAAGAAACAAATGAGCATGCATTTTTCACAGAGAAAGTAAAATGTAAGTAAGACCAGACAGCTGAGGAGTTCTAGAAATGTAGAGGTGAACTTGTTTATGTCCTTGGAGCATCTAATTCTCTGGCAATATGCCTGAGACTTTGTAGCATGATTGAAAAATGTATATTACTGTCATATTAAGGGTTTTGCTGTGCACTCCTTGCTTAGGCACAAGATCTGTGTTGTTTTGGCTTGTCTGATTTTTCTGGAAATCATTACATTTGGGATGATCTTTCTTTTTTTTGTGCTGTAGTACATTTCTCTCTAAAAGACATTTTATCCTTCTAAATTCATTTTATTTGTGTGCAATTAAAGCTGACTACAGCTACCTCAAATTCTGGTTTTTAAACCTGGGCCTACCTTCTTTCTTTTAAGCAGGGTTTAATGTTTTGGCTTCATGGTTCTGTGGTTATGTAGAAATCAGATCTAATGTTCAACCTAGTGTTTTTATCTGTGCCACTGTTAATTATTTCAACTGAACCAAGAAGTTTGGGGCCTATATCAGAAACTGTATAGGCTCACAAAAGCAGAAAGATGATTTTTTTTGGTTTTTTGTTAGTGGAGCCCTTTACTTTGCCAAAGTTTACCAAATCTGTTGCAAAATTTTGCTTTTGAGAAGCAAAAATTGTGGTGAATTTGGAAAATTCCCATAAGCATTGTAGGAAATGTTACATAAAGACAAAACTGAAAAGTCTAGCATTGGGTTTTTTTTTTTTTTTTTTGTAATGAATGATTAAAATGTTTTTTTGTTCTGCCATTCCCTGGATCAGACCCAGAACATCTTTGTTTGCACAGGGTTGGTGCCTTGTTAGTCTGCACCGATTTTGAAACAAATCAAAATCCTACCTATTTCTTTTTGTTTTAGGTGATACCTTTCCTTTACTTGCTGTGTCTGAATTCTCTCTGGAAAAAATTTGGTTATGATTGTGTGCTCATGCTCTTTTTTCCTCTGTCAAGATATTTGTTTCATCAGCTGAATTTTTGTTCCAGGCTGTGTATGAACAGTCGTCGAATGCTTAGTAAGACTTCCATTTGCCAAGCAAATCTACTTCTAGCACTTAAAATTCAACTTCACATGAAATCTTTGCTGGTGGAAGGTCTATGCTCAGTAGAGCCTGTGATAGTTGATAAAGAATACTTTAAACTCTAGGCTGTAGCTAAAGTTATAACTGCAGAGAAATTAAAGGTTTCATCATCATGCTATTTCAGGAGAGAGAAATTAGTCATAGAATATTTGTTTTTTAAGAAAATATAGATCATACTTGACAAGACTGGATGGCTCTTTCTGCCAGCCTGCTTAACAGTGAAAATTATGTAGGCTGTGGCCTGAATGTGTAGTGGAATATATTAATATTGATATTGTTGACTTGCTGAGATATTGTGGTACCTTGCAGTGCAAAGTATTTGCTAAGTTTAAGTCCATAACAGTGATATAATCTCCCTAGCCTGGTTATCATAAAAGATATCAGGACACATATTTCTGTTATACAGCTTAAAATCTGAGAGCATGTATCTCACTGTATGCCAGCATTTTTCTTCTCTTGGTAATTAAAAGACCTCACATCATGAGGTGAGATTGCACAAAGTGTTTTGCAAAGAGTTGAATCAACTCCCAACCAGGTGATAGCTCCATGTATAAGGTGAGAAGTATTTTCTGGCGCTCCTTTGCACTGATGAGATTGCTGGCACTGCTCTTCATTTTTTTGTGAGCCCCATGCCCCATTAATATGTGCACGTCTGACTCTGTCAGGATAAACATGAAGCAGTTTGAAACTGCAGTGTTTCTCTGGCTCCACTGCTGTTCCTGAGGGGGGAGCTGGCAGAGATTTTTTTCCACATGCTTTCCCACCTTTCCACTTTTCCCCCTTTTCCTTTCAGGTCCAGGCATCCCATTCTTGAATTTGCTTTTCTTGAGTCCTAATTCCTCATATTAGAAAAAAATACTTTAGGCAAGAAATTTTCTTGCTGTGTTCCTTGGGTTTTGAATTCTTGAAATACAAATGTGCTAAAATTCAGAATTTGTAGGTGTGCAAATGGTTCTTTTAATTGCTGTGCAATTGCATGGGGAGTAAACATATCAGGGCCTGCAATTAGAGACTCAGTAAGCAGTTGAAAATGTATTTCTAATTTTTCAGGTGCATTCCCAAATGCACAGGTATGCCTGTTACAGCACATTCTTATGACTCTGAAGTGTACAGGGGAAACTGACTTTGGCATGCATGGGTAGGCTGAATATTTTAGTTCTGTAGACAACAGCAAACATGCATATTTTATGTTGAGTACAAATTAGCCATGCAGGATATCAAATGAGTGCCTGAGGGAGGGTGCAGAGTGCTGAAATTAGAGTCTGAATGAAATCTACTTAGTATTAAACCAGTCAAATCCTGAGCTGGCTTCTCCACTGGTGTCAATCAGTCCAGCTCCATTAACTCCAGTGGAGCTGTGTCTCTGTGCTGGGGCAGAGACCTGCTCTGAATATTTTCAGTAAACATAGCACAGCTCTGTTAAGAAAGGAAAAATGCCTTTCTGCAGCCTTTGGGCTGTAAATTCACTCACAATTTATAAATGAGCTTTCTGCCTGGTCTTTAATCAGTCCTGCTGGGCACTGCCTGTTGTCATGGAGAGCTGCTCAAGGTCTGATGGAAGAGGGAGGTTCTGAATGCGGGCCAAACAGGTTCTGGTAGGATGCTGAGCTTCTATCCTGCCCGCTGGCATGGGAAGTGCATGACCTTACCATGGGGGAGACCTGCACTTGCTTTTAGAACATCCTATGAGCTTTCCTATCCTTTAATGGCCACAAATTGTGACTTTGGACTCAGGCTCTCTTTTTCAAAATGAGCCAGATGACTTAGAAGCTTAAAAGACATGTTCCTTGTTGGCAGGACTCAGGATCCTAAATAAGTAAGATTTTTAGTCATTGTTTCTCAAAGCCTTCAGTAATGAAGATATTTTGCAAAATTTCTTCCTCTGATATGAAAGTGATAGGTACTTGCAAAATACCAGTTTCATTAACTGAACTGAATAAGAGGAAGTAAAGCTGAGGATTATGTCTGTCTGCCAGGTTTAATTACCATGCAGAAGAAAGAGGAATAAAGATGCAGCTGTTTGATCTCTCAAAATAAAGATCATTAACCTTCCTGGGAGGAGGCAGAATGTGTCCTCACAGCAATATAAGACAACTTCTCTTTCACTGGAATATGGGGGATTTTGGGTGTTTGTGCTGACTTAGGTAGCATTGGGAAAGAATTGAATTGTCAGATTTGACAACTAATTCAGGTTTTATTTTTGCATGGTTTCTTGAAATCAAGACAAAAATCTTTGCTTACCACCACAATAACTTTCACCCAGCTCTGGTTATCACATCATGCACTGCATGTTCCCTCACCCCAAACAATAACAAACAGCATCAACTCCTTAATCATTTACGTCACATTCCTGGAGTTGCAAATACTCCTATTTCATTAGAGGCAGATAATGAGAATAAATCCTGTGAATACAACAGCAGCATCTTCTACAGAGCTGTATTACAGGCATATACTCTTGCAATTGATGACATTAATTATTGAGATAAAATAATCTTGATGGTTCTAGTGAAATCAACTGAGGATGTTTTTCTTTATAATCTGACCTGCAGGCTTGTCTCTCTGCTGGAGCACCTGTAAGGCCCATTGGCAGATGGGGAAGATGTGTGTAGTATTTAAAATAGAAGAATATCCATTGGCAAATAGGGAAATAATGTGGTGTTTGAAGTTTTAGAATCATAATGAATTGAAATTAGCCTTTTTAGCTTCATACTTGTAGATAATTAATATTGCACATATTACCAGTTGCCACTTCTCAGAGAAGGGGTGTGAACATTCTGAGAAAGTCTAATTTGGTTTCTTGCACCTTACTTTCTACAGTGGGATAATAGAAACATCTGACATGCCATGAAAATTTTTAGTTTAAGAGTTATTTCTTCCACTTGGCTAAAAGTCTTATTTATCCCCAGGAATTCTCTTATCTGATCACTTACATGCTCTTTAACTTGTTCATGGAGAACTCTATATTTTGCATCTACAATGTGTCTTTGTATTGACATAGGCTTAAAACATAATTTATCTGAAATTGATATAATTCCCAGATGTCAGTTATCCAATTGCATCATTGCAGGCACCTTCTATGAATACTCCGGAGATCCCAGACCTTGCCTGTATCTTTCCAGCCCCCTACTGGAGATTTTTAACCAGAGACTTTGATGTCCTCTTGAAGGGAGGAAACATTTTGATAAAATAATCTCCCAAATCAATAAACACTTCGGATTTATTGTTCTGATCCACATGCAATGTTATGGCAATATCTACTAGTAGGAAGTATAACTCTGTACAGAATCAAAATTCAACTAATTTCAGAAAGTAAAAAGGAGTTAAGTGCAGGATTCATTTAATCTTGACATTTACTGGATTATTCTTCCAATAAGGAATTTTGAGTATTTAATAGATGTATCTTTGGGTTACTTTGCTTACTAGTATTGCCCTTAGGCACTTAAATAGTCAACATCTTTAGCCTTTTACAGATACAGGTCCTACAAACAAACCTGAAAATCCATATATTGAGAACTTAATTTTCTCTCTTGTCTCTGTTCATTCGGAAAGCTTTAAGGATGTGGTATATATAATATTCTGCTAGACATAAGTCAGTCTAACAGTAATTGTTTCAAAAATGCAGGATAATTTCTGACAACAATGCTTTAGAAATTATTCTTACAAAAAGGAAAATATGAACAAAAGGATTGTAAAGAAGCTTCTTGTTTTGGAGGAATCACAATAATGACCAATAAATGATACCATAGTTTGGGAAATCTGTCCCACTAGAACTTTCTACTTTTCTCAGTTTGGAAGTTTGTGTTTTGGGATTTTTTCAAATATTTCCTGAGCTTGAGTAATCTTAGAATGGACTTTCAGAATACACAGGCTCTGCAAGAACTGGGGCAGTTGATGTGTTTCTCATGAGGAGTTGGAGCTGCTGCACTTTTTCGAGTGTGAGATCTAATCAACATAATCAGTGAGGCAATTCTGGGCAATACAGGTGCATCAGTTCATACATTTTCTGAAAACAAACTGCCTTTCTAATTTAATTTTTCATATAGTAAATCTTTTTGTGAGGTGCATTTTATTTAGAAGCTCTTCTTGGCTGAATGTTGCTGTAGGATTTTTTTTAAAAACTTTAATTAAAATATTGGAGCTAGTGCCTTATATCTTTATAACTACTTCTTTCATTTCCTGTCCCACCTCAGCTCTCTTTCAATGCTAGAACCAGAAAATTGTATGATAAAATACCTAAGCATGATATTTTATTAAACCTCACACACAGAGTTTAAAAACCTGTGGATTTGATAATTGTATTTTTCAAATATCTGCTCATTAGCAGGTGGCAAAACTGATTTTTTCCCTATTATGAGACTAATTGTTTTAATCCATGTGGTGTCTTGACTGTCTCTTTCTCCTTGACAGAAGAGCCAAAGGCAATATTATAGTAATATCTAATAAAAAGTGTTTTAGGTTTAAGTCTTTATTCAGCATCCTCTACTTGTTGGAAGCAAATTTTGATTTTCTTAAACATTTATGAGAATATTTAACCTTAAGTAGCTGATGAGAATGTAGGAAAGTAAAATAGGACCTTATACATGCAATAAACAGCACTTCAGCAACAAAGTCTCAGTGCCCAGAAAGGTGTGTGGGAAGCAGCCTGGGTGAGGTGTGTGAGGTTGGAGGGACCTTACAGTGCTACGAGGAAAAAGAATAAACTGGAAAAGAAAAAGTACAAAACCCGTAGTACAAAAAACTTGGTGGTGTAAAAGCAAGATAGTGAAGGCACCCTTCTGAGGAAAATAAAACCAACCTTTGTGTTACCTTTGAGAATATAACCCAGTCAAGAAATACAAATATTTCACAGCCATTTTGTTCTCCACACTAATTTTCCTTCAGCTGCACTATTTTTGGTGTTGTTAGAGCTGTCTACATAGGATGCTTCCAATTTTCACTTTAATGTAGACATTTTTATTTTGAATTACTGGCTCTTATTTTTCCTCTCTTTGCTTGTGTGCATTTGCAGGTGAAATACCTTGCTTGGTGTGAGGTTGCTCTTGTGTCACAGCTATGAGTCAGGAGCTGGATTCATTTTCCTGAGCAACACACAATGTTATACTCCTTGGAGGGATATCACAGACACAGAGAAAGAAAAAGGGGAGAGAGGCAGCTGTAAACACAGTGTTGTTGAGTGACATGAGAGTATTCTGGGAGCAGGGTAGTTTTAATATATTAGTAAGGCTGATAAAGACTCAGAAGTTGGTAATTTCAAGATCTTCAAATTCAAAGCGCCTTAGGCAAGTTTACTTTAATTTGCTCTGGTGCATACCCGTGCCTGTAGACAAAGCAGTAATAAAACCAGAGTAACTCTTGTTTCAGTGTGTCATTTAATATGGTCCCTGGATGTCAGGGGGATTCAGAGTAAAATGCTTTTCTGGCTTCCAGAACAAATACAGCACCGTCAGCAAAACCCCAGTTTTAATGACAGTCCCCTTAAGGCCATTGTTCAGGGCTAAAAAGAAAACCAGAAAATATTTTTCTTTTTTTTTTTTTCTTTTTTTTTTTTTTCCCATTCTTTCTTGTAGGCAACAATTAGTGCACTTGGTCTTTTCAGCTGGATCCAGTTGGGGGGGGGGGGGTGGGTTGAAGACTCAAACTTCCTTGGCTCTTGGTGCTCCAACTTTGCCACTCCTGAAAAAAGAAACATTCATTCCCTCTCTCTTGGAAATCCTGACTAAATAATGTCTGTGTTTTTTTCCATCCAGCTTTCCAGACATCTCAAACAGTGTAATATCATATAGAAGTATTTTTTAAAAAAATTGATTGGAATCATTATATCTCCATGGGATTTCTGGTACTGATATTATACTGGAGAGACTAAGTTCATGTTAGGGCTGCTGTTTTTTTCTCGTAGTTCTTAGCTGCTAGTGGGTATAACCCTTGTTTCATTTTTTACTAAAAACATGCCATGTTTTTTTTCCATCCTGTGGAGTGGATGCAGTGCAAAGCTGAAAATTGTTTCTCTTCAGAGGTCTAGATCCAGATAAGCCCTCTGAATCCAGCTCAAAAATTCAGTTGACTTTTTACTTTTCCCACACTTGTTCAGAGATAAATTTCTCTGTCCTTCTCTCTCCTATTATTTTTTTTACTGTTACTTTCTGGGATTTTTTAATACTGTATAATTCCATGGCAGTGTTGAGCTTCTGACAGCTCTAGAGAGAGTGTGGTGCTCTGAGAAGACCATTTAGGCTTGCTGGGTATGAGCAAAGTGCCTCCAAGATCCCCAGTATTCTCTCAAGAAAAAGGCATAAGGAAGTTTTTTGGGTTGGGAATTTAATTAAATAATAGGGGGAAAAAAGATGTTATGCAATAGCATAGCTTTTGAGTAATTGGTACTCAAATTAATGAGAAAATTGAGATGTGAATATTTGCCACGGGTGGAGAGATAGCATAGACCAGAGCAGCAAAAGAGGGAGCGATTTCTTGAAAATAGTTGGAAAATGCAGTCTTCTTTACAGAAATTAAAAAAAAAAAAAAACACGTATGGAGGTAAGAAATTGGAGGAAAGACAGACCAGTCCTGTCACTGAGCTGGTGTCCTGCTTTGGGGGGGTCTGTGAAAATGCTGAGCTGTCAGAAGTCTGTCCTTCACCAGTAACTTTTTTTATTCCCGCTGAACTCATAGTATGTAAAATATGAGACACATAATGCAAAACAAAACCCCAAGTAGACTCCAAAACCCCCAGAAAACTTTTGACAAAACACAGTAAAAAAGGGGCATTCAGCATTTTCAAGCCCATTCTCCTGATCAAACACAGCAATACAAATGCAACAGCTGAATGCACGTTAAGTGATGAAAATTACTTGTCACATCCTCCTCTAGTCATCCACAGGGGTAGTAACAACTTGGTTGTCAGAGCTGGTGAACACCCAAAGTACTTGCTCTCCATGCTCCTATGCCCATAAGGGCATAGAAATTACACTACAAATCAAGGTGTTGAATTCTAATCCTATTTAATGGAACATATTTTTGGGGAGAGGCTCCCATGGTTTCTTACTCTGTAAAAAATGAGTGCTGGTTCAGTGTCCCTTCTGGCAGATTGCACGAGAGCCATAAACACAGTCAGGGATGGACATGTTGCAGATCACTGATTAAAAGGTTGACTTTTCATGTTGTTAAATGTATGACCAGATTAAAACTCTTAATTCAGAAAACAGCTTGTTCTTCCCCCCCCCCCCCCCCCCCCCATTGGGAAGTCATTTCAATATAAACTGGGTACAGTAGCTTTATAAATAATTTAAGATTGTCAGAACTTGGAGTTATTTAGGAATATATTGACTTTAACTTCTTTTAAAGACCAAAATTTTATTGTGGTGTGGATTCAGTAAGCCTAAAACTGTATTCAGAGTTAACAACCCAAAGACTGCTGCATATCTGCCTGCAAAGGCTCATAAACTCTCCAGCAAATTTAGTAGGGACTCAATCCTACAGCTTTTTAACATAAAAATATTTTAAATAAACTCAAAATATTTGTAGGGCTTCTCCTACTAATCCTTATGACTGCTGTCACACTGCAGCTGTTGAAATACAGCAATTAAATGGTAATATATATATATATATATATATATGCACATGGGAGTCAGAGGTTGGAAAAGGATCTCAGGAAGTTTCTAATCCAACCTCATCCTGAAAGAAAGGTCAGATGTAAGACTGGAACAAGTCACACAAGGTTTTATGCAGCTGAGTCTTGAAAGCATCCAAGAATAGAGAGTGCACAACAGCTCTGGGCAACCTCTGCCATTCCCGGATTTTTCTCAGAATGGAAAAGCTTAAGTGCAGTTTTAGTTTTGTTAAGTTAGGTACAGGCTTTTATCTAATTCAGTAGGTACTGAACTCGGGGCTGTTTACGTTATACACCCTGACTTCATCAAGTTCTTTATCAGGCACTGGGACTACACACAGTCCTTCAGAAAACTGAAAGCAAATCTCTTGTTGAATGCCATTAACTCCTGTTGATTTGTCTTAGCAGCTGAAGATGCTATTTTTTTTCCTGAATTCCACTGAATTATTATTCTATTTCCTTATAAACCAGAAAGAATTACAGCATTAGCTGTAATGGCACTGGCACTAGTCTGGAAATTGTTGATAGTTGGTTGGGCTCCTGCAGCTTTTCTTAGGATTCTGCTTCTGAGGCAACCCTATTCAGCAAGAGAAAACTTCCCTTTTAAAGTCTCAGATTTGATCAATGCTGTGTTCCTTGGGATACTGTTTTGTTTGACATTGCACACTGCCATATCAAACAAAAACTGCATCTGCTACTTAAAAAGTTGACTGTTGTGGGTTTTTATACCCTTTGATGTTTGCTTGTGCATTTTTATTATGCATCACATATCCTTCTCAAACCATAACCTTATTCTGATTGTATGAAATTCTAAGTAGAGGTCCTAGGATGTTCCTATGAATAGATCAGATTATCCCTGCTCTATGTAGTGTCTTCTTAGTGTGGTGCGTTAACCTGAATCACACTAGAAAGCACAGGATGGCCACACTGAGACCTTCCAGCATGGTGGAGTGGAAGCCTCTCAGTCTCAGTCATGCTCTTTGTGTTTGTAAAAACAGATTTGACCTGTCTTCTCTAGCACTTAATCCAATATCCACGTCAATTAAAGATGTCCATTGGCAAAAATCTTCATCAGGTAGAAGTTATGTGATTTGAATAAAGTTTTGATCTGCTTATTTTTTCTAAAGACTGTTTTTCTAAAGACCATTTCTTATGAAATCTGAGTTGATAGAAAGATTTTTCTGGCTGCATCTGGAGTCATGCTTAAACAGGCACATACATAGCTCAGAAAATGGATTTTTGTGCGTTCTTATGTATGTATGGATGAATAAAGTGCAACTTCTATTTCAATTTTGATACTAAGTTTGTAATATAACAGTGAATTTATCTGTATAATCAAGCATGTCTTGAATGAGTGGTCTATAAGTAGCTGCATTTTCAACTGTGGGGGATTAAAAAATTTTCTCATATAGTTCTTGATTTCTGACTCTAACTGCAACTGCTACTCTTGGCAAGCCTACTCAGTTCAGCAGAAATTCAAGCTCACTCTATTGCTAATATCTTTAAAAAAACCTCAAAAGGTTTTAAGTATTCTTATGGTCATGTTCTGTGTGTTTCCTTTCTGTGTTAGCACAAGTATGCTTTGATTGCATCCTTTTTCAAAATAGGTAATCTCACCCTTCAGTCAATCTGTATTCATGAGATGGAAGGGAAACTGAAGAGAACACAGAATTTGAAAGCCCCACAATCTTTGCCCGAGGAAGGGATCCTTAGGGAAAGGGGAGTACTCCTCTTTGTGAAGCCAAGAACAGAGAAGAACTTGCAGGCCATTATGAGGGAAGATGAGAAAATGAAGCTCCTCATTGTTCAATACATTTTTTCAGTCTTTCATAATTTCTCTCTTTTACAAACAAAAAAGAAATCTCTAAGGTTTAGTTAGAGCATATATAGGTAGTTTTTACATCCAGGTACAGAAATACACGCGTTAAGGAGGATGTTTAATACTAAAAGGTCACAAATCTATAAATAGTTTGGTTTAAATATGTATATATAAAAACTGATTCATTGCTGCATAATTCTAGTTTTGAAGTCAGTTGATTTCAATGTATTTTGGGACTTAACTAATACAAGAGTGAATCAGTTCCGTAATTATTTTCGCAAAAAAACTGATATGCTAGTAGTTCTGGGGAATTTTTTCTGTACAAATCATTACTTCCTAAGGAAGGAAACTATACCTTTCTTCATATGTCTAAATTAATGTCAACTTGCATATGCAGATATGTTTCTTTTTAGGTATGATTGGGAAAGTTTTTTTTTTCTTTTTTTAAATGGCAGATGTCTCAGATGAGTAAGAGAATTAGACATGCTGTTATTAGCAAGAATCCTAAAAAATCAGATTATTGCAAGAAAGAGGAACTGAAAGTGTGAAAAAAAAGCTTGCTTATTAACATCTCTAAATTTAACTTATTAAAAAAAATAAGACTTTTTTCCCACATTTGATCACTGGAGCTGTTAATAAAAAAGAAATAATCAATTTCCTAGCATTTTCTTAGTAAGAATGGGTAACACAGGGTAACAATTTGGGTGTAAATTAAACATATAACACTGGCTGATAGTGAGGCAGAAATTTTAGTAGCTATCTTAATTGCTATGGAAACACTAGCCTTAAGGCAGCTTGCAGGATATTTGTTGAGGTTGTAGGTTCAAAATATTTTTTTGTCAGTCTTCATTAAGGTGTAAAAAATTGCAGTAATAGATGTGCTATATGCAATTCTTTAATTAGCTGAATTTCTCAGCTCACATGTTGATAAGTGTGTAGTAACATAGGTGTCAAAAAATCTTAGAGGTCTGAAATATTATTTAGGGTTTTTGCTTAAATTGTCTGAGATGGGTAGAGAGGTATTAACAAAAACTTAAAAGTAAAGAAAAAAATGTTGCAAATATATTCACGTTGCAAAGAGAAATCTTGGAACACTAATAAGGGTCTTGTCAGCTAAATATTATTATTGCGTATCCACACAGAAATGCAAAATCTTCTGTTTTATTTGTTAAAACCTTGTGAAACTGTGTGAAAAGACAGATGTTACAGGAAAAATGGGGAAGAATACATGATAATTGCTACTAGAATATATTTGTGGTTAATGTAAATCTACCAAGTAGCAGAGTACTACAATCTGTCTGCCACAGGGTTTCAAAAGTGCATCGCTGCTTTCAAGAAGCACTAAATTGTGGTCAAACTTAGAATTCATGTCAGACATGTGGCTGCCCAGACTAGCACGTCTGGAAAAACATTTCTGTTTTATTTACAGAGGGAGAAAGAGCACCCTACTGGAGCTCCAGTCTGAAAAGGCACAAGAAATGATGAAATTTTGTTCTCAGCATACAGAGAACACTGGTAAGAGTGTGGCACTAAGGACAGTGGTGGAAGACTAAAGAAAAAATATTTTTCCCTCACAAATTGAGGCATGTAATAAAATAGGAAATGTGGAAATGAAAGTGGAAAAACAATTCAGGTGAAGAAATCAGAGCAGAAGGGCTGCTGGGGACCTGTTTTATCTAGAGATGTTCTGAGAATTATTGATAATGTACAAAAAGAATCACTCTGAACCTTGATTGGATGTGAAGATGAACTACTCCCACACAATACTGTCAGCCTGTTTTTTTGCACAGTAACAAAATGGATTATTAAAACCTGACCTTGTTAGTCTCTGCCTGTGCAAAGATTTATTCATTCTTCCAACCTGCAGAATCACGAGATTGCTTGATTTAGTAGCTGCAAAAACAATGCTTTTAATATTAAGAACCTAGAGTGAAGCAAAAAGTAGTGGTGTTATCTCACAACCCACATCTATGGTAATATATTCTTTTCATGTTTTTTAGATGCAGTTGTTGCCTATGTTCCCAGCTTCAAGTTTTCTAGTTGACAAATTTACTTTAGTGGTTTCTTCTAGAATTTTGTGCTTTCTATTTATTGTTGATGGGTCACAGTTTGTTGATGGTTGTAGATGATTATGAGGTATTAACACACAGCAGTTACCCTTTCCATTTTCTTTAAATTTCTTATAATTGTATGCGCATATGTAAAACACTGCAAATAAAACTTGGAAAGCCAGGTGGGCTGGCTATCCAAAAATCACTAACCACTGCTAATAATTTGACATGATGGCTTTTGAAAGACACTATGCTCTACTTTGGGATTTTATTTACTTATATATACCATTTCATCATCTTTTTATAATTGGGAAAACCAGAAAATAGTGTTGATGGAAAGGTTTAGGGTGAGATGAAAGTTTAATTAATGGACACTGGTATTGGTAATGACACTGTGGCTGGTGTAGGTAATTTAAATCTTTATTCTTGCTAGTACTTAAATAATGTGCTTAATACTGAGAATGCACTTCAACATTTCCCTTCTGGGTGTTTATGTCTTGGCTTGCTTTTAGGAAAATTAATGATCTGTTCTACTTTAACACCCTGAATGGGAAATTGTAGGATGGCCCATTTGTACAGCTCTATCATGAGAGCATTGGAGCTGGATCATAAAGAGCTTGTAGTTAAACCATCATTTGTGGGGAAAGATCCAATGGTAAACATGGAAATGACCCTAATCGAATGAAAAAGATTCAATGTTTTCTCCATACATTGTCCTTGGCTTAAAAGTATTATGATCTACTGTAAAAACTGCCATTTCACATGTGCTTTGGGCAGAAAAGAGAATTAGGAAGCAGAGGGAAGGATGCGGCATAATCACATAAAGTTGTTCAGATGCACAGTTTAAAAGGGTGATTTCAAGGACCTTATGTAGGGTCTGCTCAGCAGGAGAGGTGGAGGGAGAGGATGGAGGAAATGATTGCCCTCCTGTGCAGATCTGTATGGGAATGAGATTTTGGTGCCATTCTGGTGTCCACACCTCAGGCAGGACAAAGCTGAGGAAGTGTGAGAAAAGGCACTGAAACTGGTGTTAGAGATACAACTGCTGCTGCACATGGAGGCACTGAAAAGGCTGGTTCAACACACCTGTTATAAAGGTGGGAAGGGGTAGGACTGGGATTTATAAACTCTAGGAGTTGGTGAATATAGCATTTGTAAAAGAGAGTGCCCACATATCCCCTGAGCAGCGGATGTAAGCCTAGCTAGGATGGATACATGTAAAAATCTCTTTGTGTTAGAACGGGGATAATTTGTTTCACTGCTTAATCAGGTTTTCCTTCCTAAAGTGATGGCCTTGACCTATTAATGTGGCCTTCAATCTATTTTTCCTGTGGGTGAGGAAAGGCTAAGCTGTGAAACTTCTTTACCAGGAGACTGTAGGAAAATTATAGGAAAGGGGTTTTGTTACAGACCCCAATTTGGAGGTTGCTCTAACATTTATTTGCCTTACATTCTTTCAACAATTCTTTCTGCTTGGTGAGAAGTGGACAAGGACAGCTGCAGGTAGAAGGTTGAATAAATCATTGATTGTCAACAAAATAAGACTAAATTTTCAAAGAATATTTTTTCTTTCTCCTCAGTAGCTGCAGCTTCTTGCTCCCTGGATATTGCCCTCATATGAAAGAGTGTTAACTTTCTTCCAACCCTTTAGACACATCTTCTATCCCTTTTCCATAGCAGACAAGGTGTGCTCCAGGGACTACTGATGGCCCTAATTTCCACATTTTCATGGTTCTGTATTTTTAAAGGGAATATAAATTAATATGAGGTGAGATAAAACCAGGATAAAGAGAGAAGACTGCAAAAGCAATGGGACATTTTATGGCTAGTAAGAAGAGGATCAAGTTTAAATACCCTTGTACCAGCACTCAGGTAAATGAAAATAAAGTGAGCAGTGGTGACAGGCTTAAATTTTGGGTAGCTGATGAAATTTCATTTTTCCTAATCCAAGATTCATTAATGTCAAGACAACACTATCCTAGGGTTCCTTGTGGACTTACACCCTCACACCCTTAGCCTATAAATAATTTATTTATACTATTTGCATGTAAATTTTGTATATTTTAATTTTGGGCTTTAGAAATCTAAATTATGGTTACACTGTTTGAGGTGAAAAAGGAATTACAATATTTATTATAATTTATATAATTATAAAGCAAGGAACTGAAGACCTCCCTCCCCACAGTCCTTTCCAGCACTGTTTTGTCCCTGTGGTCCCAAGCACTCAAATTCAAGGCATTACACTTTCTGTCTCATCTGGCCTCACAGGCACTGTTATTACTTCACAAATTGCAAGTTGATCCAGATCGCCCTTAAATCACCCAGCATCCTTCTGTTAACTCTTGACTGCCTGAATTAGTTCACACTTTCCAGGACCTCTAACAGATAAGGTCCCTACCTAGGTCAGAGACTCAAAACACTCATTTTCTCCTCAGACTGCATTTCAGAAAGTACCTCTGTAACACCAAAAGTTGTCACAAATAGCAGAAAGATTACAAGGCAAAAGTCTTGTTGCTGCAGGAAATTAATTAACGAGGAAAACCTTTGAGCACTCACATTATTTAACAACATTAGGTCAGTCTGATGTATACAGTAAGCTTTTCTAAATGATGCATAGAATTAAAAAAAATTCTAATATATTCTCATTCCCAGATTTCTCTTTCTTCTTGAATCTCAGGCCTTATGCTATGTTCTCCTAAGGATTTTACAGCTCCTGCTTCTATTACAAGGTGCTTTTGAAATAAATACTTGTTGTCTGGCAGGGGGTCAGAGGCAGCAGAACCTGGGATAAAAGGCAGCCTATCCTGCAGAGACCAGCACTGCTCCGAGATGCCGTTCCTGCATTTACTCCACAGCAGTGCATGTAGTGGCTGCTACTAGGTTTGCTTTCAGGCTGCTTCTGCTTCTGAGTCATGTTGCAGAATTGATACACGGCACTGTAAACGGTTTGAAATGATGTTAAACACATTTGTAACCTGCAAAAATGAAAGCAAACAGGGAGAGCAGGGCAAAAAATCCAGGGTGTGAAATCCAGTAATTAGGTAAGGTATTCTGGTGGCATCATTCAAATCAAATAATGTTGAAAAGAATTATCTTTCTGGAGATCTCTGCCATCCAGTGCTGGATTTCTGCCTCCATGTTGCTTTTGCCTTATGTAAGCAGGACAACACTCTTCTTTCTTCCCCAGATCTGGAAACCAGAGTTAAAGAGAGTGCACTGTATTTTGTATGTTTTATTTCTTCCTGGCCTATGTTCAGAGCACAACTGGAAAGAACTCCAGAATGTGATCTTCCCTTTGCAATCTTATCTTTGTTGATGAGCACTGACACAGACAACATTGAGGCCACTAAATTATCCTCATGACTCTTGAGATCACACACATGGAAATGCATGGCATGTCTTGGTGAGAGCACTTGTAGGTCTTTCACAAAATCAGATAGATGTCACTGTTTCACTTGCATTCTATGTTTTCAAGGTTTTCTCAGTTCTTTTTTCTCCTTGTAAAGGTAAAATCAATCCTGGATGCACTGGGGAATAGCCTGAGCTTTCCCAAGTGTTCTCCTGGTTAGTCTTTCTCTGCGTTAGCTGTAATGGCACTGGCAATAGTCTGAAGATTGTTGATAGTTGGTTGAGCTCCTGCAGCTTCTCTTGGAAGTCTACTTCTGAGGCAACCCTATCCTGATGGGTTATTTATCCAATATTCATAATCATATTTACCCATTGTGGCAGATGTAGATGAAACCAGCTGCCTCAAGTCCTAGTTTGGGGCCCTAACAATTGGACCATTGCACTGTCTTGTCAGACATCCCTTTGAAAAGCTAATTGTGTCTATCCAGATGTTTCATGCTGATATTCTTTCTCAGAGAAAGTAATTCACTTTTGGCAGATCTCTCTTTCCTTGTAAGGTCAGTCTCCTTACCACTCCTGCTTCAGATTTTTCCTTTCTGTCAATACTTCTGGAAATTAGGGCTCTGTGGGAAATGCTGTTTAAAATAATAAACAGAGCTTGTTAAATTGCAGTCACAACATTCATAACGTCCAAGTTCAAACAAGGAAATAAATAGTTACAATCACAGTACATCATGTATTGTTCTTACAATAAATACTATTTTCAATCAAGTGTAAGCAAACACTCAGTAAAACTTTCTCTCCTACCTCGATTTACCTGTTGGGATATGTATGACAGATTGCTTTAAGGGTTTATCACTCACTTGGTGCCTAGAAATTCACAATTGTTGCTGTTGCCATAAATCTGTTAATTTCCTGTGCAGTACCTCTTATTCTTTTCTCCTGCTTTCTTGGTTTTACATTGATGGTAGCTGTGTTAACAGTATTAAACTACTGAATAAGGCACTTGATTAAAGGCAGTGAGGAAAGTGGTTGAAATGCTGTGGACTGGTCTTTTAAAAAGGGTATGCAATTCAAAACTTTCATATTCATAGCTGATAGCTGCTTTGAATGCTCAGATGAAGAGCTAAAAGTAGGTGACAAATTTGATGTTTCTCTTTGGAGGAAAGTGGATGAATAATTTTATAACAAAACAGAAAAGTTTCACTAAAAATCTAATTTTTAGAAAGGAGGAAATATTTCTTGTCCCATAGTCAATTATATTGATTTCTAACCCTGTTATTCTGGTTCCCCTGGAATTGCTTTAAAGCTCTTGAGGTTGACTCTAAATTAATGAAATGGAGTTCTTACCTTAGAACCCCTCTTATGCCAGAAAGATATTTAATAATTTTTAACATTTTAAATTGTATGGAAAAGAACAAGGAAGACAAAGAAACAGTTGGCCTTTACAGTAGAAGTGTTGCAACCTGGTTTCTAAGTGGGATGCTTGGGTCCCAATGAGGCTGAGATAGGAATGTGCTCTTTTCTGTCCTGTGCATATTATTACTGCTTTTCATATAATCTGAAGCCTCCCATGGGGCTCATCATGACTTCCTCTCCAGGGATGTAATTCATGGGCTTGATGGTGTAGCAGTTTATCAACCTGTCCTAAACTCTCTGCTTATATGTAATGATTGTAGCCTGATTTATGGAGATTTATTTTGTGCCAAATCCTTGGGAGGCTGCTTCTGTGGATTTGTCTGTCTTTTGTGTATTCCTTAGATAAAATTCTATAGGCAGCACATATATCAAGTGTGTTTGAGAAGGTAAATATTGCTGATCCTTGTGGAAACAAATCAGGAATATTATTTATGTAGGTAAAATTGCTTATATAAAAATTATCATGCAGTCTACTACTGTTCCAGATAAAATCCAGAAAAATCCTTCAAGGAAAAATCCTTCAATCTTTCCTTTGGTTTTGGTGGGTTTTACTGGTTTTTTTTTTCAGGCTTCACAGATGCCTGTGGCTCTGCATGGGTTTATGATTTTAAATAATCAATGCTGCAATAGCTGTATGTACCTTCATAACATTGTCCTCCAAAATTAGCATTGGATCCTTAATCCCAAGGGAGGGTTGATAAATCTGAGTGCTTTGGCAGCAAATAACCCATTTAGAGGATGTTTATAATTTAAAAGCATTGTGCTAGTCATTTTAAAATTGCACATCAGTGGGAATAAATTATTGGATGTGAAAGCTGAAACTACAGTGACAGAACTGTTAAGGAAAATTATTGTATTTTTTAAAGAAATACAAATGCTTGAATTTTGAAAAGCTTTAAACAGAAGCAGGAATGTGTTATTAAGTGAGATAGAAGGGATTCCACTGTGTACTGGGGGTAAAATGCGAGTTCACTACCAATGTATTCAACAAAAATTCCCTTACAGTGCTAAGAGTTTGCACTGAAGAAATCACAAGCAAATCCAGAGAGGAAAAAGGTTAGAAAGTTGTGAAGGGCTATTTGAGTGCCCAAAACCCTGTGTCACTTGTTTTGCAGCAGTTGAGTAGAAGCTCTTTGCTCAGTTTGAGGTTTGAATTCAGGCTGTGTAACCTGTGCTGGCACAGGTGAGGATCAGGTGAGAAAAGTCCTTTGGCTTCAGAGAGGGAACTCAGAGGAGCTGCTCTGAATGCTTAGTTAAAAATTATTTCAGATTGACTTATGGAGGGCATTGTCATGTGGCCTGAAAATTGGAATATCCAGCAACAGATACAAAGGAAAGATATCCAGTTGATCAACTTTCAGAAATAACTAAATATCTTTGGGTTTGAGCTGGATGAGAAATAAAGTGAAAGTTTCCAGAGGCACCTTAACTGAGGAAAGTGGTGAGTGCTTGTGAGGGTAGACAACTTTAATTTTACACAAACACTTAGAAACTGAAGAAAGGGGCAAAAAATATGTTAAAAAAATTAAGTTTAGGAAAGGGAACTTTATATATCTGGAAAATAATTTAGCTCTTTGGTGGGAGGGAAAAATCAGCAAGACATCAAGGAATGAAACTGAACAGCAATTTCCATTTTACTATGCAAATATCTGGAAGAACTCTTTTGTGAGGGTAGCAAATTATACCCTCCTGAATGTGATTCCTATTGATGCATCTGCATGCAACTCCCTTTAATATCTGAGAACAGGGGCTATTTCAGAAAGTACAGGAGGTTTGAAATCATGGGATAGCTGCGCACCAGTTTGTAGGCTTAAATGACCATTCCAGCCAAGGTATTAATTATGTGTTTGCTTTTAAGCTGGCTGAAGTCTATGACCTTAAATTGAGAGTTCTGGAGGAGAGTGTTGGTGCTATTCATTGTAGAAGAAAAGCCTGGTATATTATTCCAATCTGATCTTCCAGAAAAGCAGTTCTCTTACACACAGCCCTTGAGCAAAAACATGAAATACCTTCCTGAACTGAATTAATCCTAAGGAAAGTGCACATTAATTTTGACATCAGACTTCACTTCTGACCTTGGACAAGACAGTTAAAACATCCACATCAGCATATGTTTAAAATTTACACTTCTTTGCATTCATTCCAGCTGGAAACAAAACTGTTTCCTGTGACTTGTCTGAAGTGGAGTAGACTCTAGACATTGCTGTGATTTGAATAATAGCAGGATGGAAAGAAGAAAAACCAGAGGTTAGAAAGAAAAACAATGTTTTAGGTGCATGCTGTACTGTCCCTTAAACAGAGGAGCTTCCATTACTTGACCTGGATAGTGAGGCATTCAGCAGTGGCTGTTGCTGGCATATCATTTAGTCTGCAGACAGCCACAGGAAAGAAATTAGAGCTCACAGGAAACACCAAAATATAGAGTTTATGTCTATCATAAAGCTTAGAGGGTGACTGGCACTGTGCTGTCATTAACTACTGATTAAATGGTATGCTTATTATAATACATTTAATTTTGCATGAATTTATATTTACTTAATTCAGTGGACACCTTTCCTTTTGTGGGTCCACCTTTTGGGTTTTTTGAGATTTATCGAGATTGAAGCAAGCACAGTTGAGTGTTCACTGAAAGCCTCAGGCTGACAGGAACAAAGTAGCTGCTCACAATCTCAGCTGTTCTCTAAATCACGATGTCAAATTCCACAATGCTTTTTCACCAACTTCCCTCACTTTTTCTCCCCCCTCATCTGGGTGACAAAACACCACACACCTTCACCTATGACAGCCTCATAAACCCATGGGTTGACGTTGTGTAGGGAATGAACAATATGCCACCTAATGAGAGACAACAGACTTAACTAGGCCAAGGCCAGCTGTTCTCTGGGTGTGGGGGAAGGAAGGAGATGGGTAGGGCTGGTAGGTGGGCAGAGAGGTGTTCAGAAGGTGTTTGAGAGCTCCTGTGTTACAGGAGCTTGGGGGTCTTTATTTGTGTAGAGCAAGACCCCACCTCGTGGGAGTGAGTGAATATTCTACTGCGTTGATGCTGGTGTGTAACAGTGGGCTTTGGCAGATTCTTGTCCTAACTTTGTTATTTATTGCTGATTTAGCAGGAATATTGTTTTGGAGCTTATCAGACTTTCCCACACTGATTTCTCAGCATTAACCTTTCTCTCTTCAGCTTGTGGCTTTGTGGTCTTTTTACAGAAGGGGTCTTTGTGGCTGAATGACATTGTCTGGTTAAGGACTTTAGACCTTGACTACATATAGATTAGAAGTTAATATAGTTACATTACAAGAACCCAAACAAAATCTCCAAAAATTCTACTGTGGTATCTTCCATGATATATATTAGATTCCCAAGCAACTGATGCCTAGAGAGGCTACCTGGAACAGAGGCTAGACAGTGTTAAAGGAATGAAGCAGATATTTATTAAAAAGGCCTTTAAAGTACACATCTTGGGCAGTACAAGAGCCTGGCTATCAATCCACCCAGAATGGTTAGGCTGGATGTCATGAGTTTTCACACTTTCATAAGTTTTGGTCCATTTACATATTGGGGTTCATTGTCCAATTACAGCTTCAGGTTATGAAGTCCCATCCTCCCAGTTTACTCTCCTCACTTTGCTGTTGTTAATACTTTATGGGCTTGAAGCTGTAACGGTGTCCTTGGCTCTCAGGCTGAAAAAGGATTGTTTTGTCTGACTTAACTGTGAAGAGAACTTGCTAACAATTTATATGTAGTTCAGAGTTACATACTAATGCAGTAGAGTCTGGAAAATAAGAAAGCTAAAACTTAAGGCATCACAACTGTGCAATCACATTGTCCTTTTTCCTCGCCCTTGCTTCTCCTTTGTAGGTGTAGAAAGGATTACAGGCAACCTTACCCCTGATAAATCACAGTTGTACTCATTACCAAAGAGGAGCAGCCTTGCCCTTAAATGGGCTTCAGTTGTGACTAATAAAGATAACTGTGATAAAAGGAGTGATTTGGGTGGCCGAGAGGATCTTGGAGGCGAGCAGGCATGAAGAAAGAGAACCTTGAGGAGGCAGAGAAGCCCTAAGGAAGAAGGAAGGATCTAGAGAGACACAAAGTAGAATGAAACAAGGAGAGCTGCTGCAGTAAAAGATCTGTTGTGAGGTCAGTTTGGGTCTGATGGTGTTAGAGCCTGCTGTTGGAGCCTGCACTCATAGTCCAGCTGGGTCAAGCCTCTGTTCAGCCTGCAAACCAATATTTGCAGTCACAGTCCAGCAGGAAATAACCAGCAGTCAGAGGCTGCAGTTGGACCCTACAGTAGGAGCTTGCTGCAGTCCGAGTCAGGGTGACAAAGCTGTAAAGAAGAATAAACTTGGGATCCTTTTCGTGTTGTTAAATGGGTCTGTGTCTTGGCTGACTGTGTCTAATGAGAGGTCTGCTGCAGGTCCTTTACTGCTTTGTTGACTTAGTTTGTAAGCTCTTTTGTAGGAGTGGATTAATCTTCACAGACACTCCTGAAATGTGTGTTTCTATTGCTGTTTAACATTGTCTCTGTATGTGAGACTTCCTGAGTGATTCCTGGCTATCCTTCAGTGTTGTGACTGTTCACATCAGCTTTTCTTTGTGCTTTTACTCATGAGCCTTGCTGACTAGGTAAGATGGCCTCATGCTCTTCACATGTTGGTGATGCTTTAGTGCTTCAAAGGCAAAAGAATCGATGAGAGTTAGAGGTGAAACCAAACATTTAAGGGTGGAAGAGAGATTTGGTGCTGCTCTCGCTTCAGAACCCTTTGTTACCTGGAGACTTCTTAGGCTCAGATGCTGCTGCTCTTATTCAGTTTTCACTGTCTTTTTCCATTTCAGCCTAAAACTGCCCATGGCTGATCACAGATGGCGTGTGTCACTGTGTAGATGGGTTAGAGAACTTTACGGTCTTGCCCACCCAAAAAGCCCACAGGGACATTTTGCCTGTGTTTTATCCTCTGTGGAGTTTTGGGCTGTTTGCTGGGTACTAGGAGCATCCAAAGTGGCAAGCAAGGAAGAAATCTGTAACTTTGTATCTTTGATGCAAAAAACCCTTTTTGTTTTAAATTCCTGGAGTACTTCAGATTACAAACCTCAAAGTCCTTGCTCTCTCCAAGTTAAAAAAGGATGAGAAAACGAAGGTGTGGAGGTAACAGGGATCAGTGTAGGTTCACCCAGCAGGTGAACCAGCTTGGGCTGGGATGGAGTTGAAATCTGAGGCATTCCAGATCAGTCTTCTTTGCCTCATCTTCCTGCCATGCTCAGGCCATCTGTGATGGAGACACTTAGCTGCTTGGGCAATGTGCAGTTTTGTTGTGCTGCTTTAAACTCCACAGTAATGAAAAGGGTCATGCCCATTCTGCACTCCCTAGAGTGGATTTCTTTACACTGACTATCTTTGGTCATGATTCTGAAAACATGAAATGTGCTGATCCTGGACTGCTGGAAGGAAGTGCTACAAGGTGGTGTCAGGATCTCTCTCTTCTAGACAGGGCCACAGCCAAACATTCTGTGCCCCATCCTGCTGCTCCTGTCTTCCCCCTTCACAAAATACACAGGCACTTGTTATTTCCATATCAGTAGTGATAGGTGTACTTTCTGGTGTGTGTGCCTAAAAGAGCTGGTGCTCTGCTGGGGGGTTTGGTTTTGCTCAGAAAAACTCTGCCTCAAGACATAATAGGCTTGTGGTAGTTCACTTGTCTGTCAGGCATTCCTTATGACTTTTTTTCTTTCTTGACATGAGTTGGTAGAACACTGTAAGTTTCTAACCTGTCTGCACTGCAAACATTCAAGTCTCTTTCAAGGTAGAAAATATGCTAATTATTTTCATTATAAATGAGGTAGACCTTTAAAATAGGACAGAGGTGGTAAATATTTTTTCAAAACCCTGAAATCACTCAGTTTTTATGTTTAGTGAACAATATTTTGTGTCTACAAGCACAGAGGAAAAATGATGTTAGAAGGAACAGCTTCTTGTGTCTGGATTTCTGGCTTTGGAAATTAGTGGCTGCACCTCCCACAATCTGTATTCCTGCAATTACCATGAGCTCCTTCCTGAAGACTGAGGGTAGAACACATGAAATGTTCACAAACATATAATGACAAGCTGCCTAAATATTGAGGATTTTCAGAGTGAGTCAGTTGCTGTCATACTTATGAACAGGAAGGATGACATTACCAGGAGAGTTTAAGTTGCACACCGAGATTCTGAAGAGCACTTAATAGGTCAAAGAAGCCAAGGTCATATTTAGAGATTCAGGATTTTCTCTCTGGTGGCTGCTGTCCCATTAGAATTGTTGTTTCTATGTCGTTTACTTCTGGAGACTTAATCCAATTCAGTATTTAATGCCATTGTGGTGTCTCCAAGGTGGCAAAACCTTAGAGGTGATCTGATCTGTGATCCATCAGCACAGAAATGCACCTGTAGAACAGTGCAGGCATGTGCCTTTGAAAAGAGTACTTTGGCACAGATGCATCATCTCAATTAGAGCGTCTGCTGCCCCAGCTCCAGCACAAGGAGTACCTCAGGGGCAGGAATTACCTTGTAATCCTCTATGGTGAGATGCGCCGCAAATGAAGAATTCACGCCTACCAAAACAAAGTAAATTCTTCATATTAATTTGGAATTTTGTGTGGATGGGATTTCTTCTGGAACATATCACAAGGGAACAGATCGAGGATAGTCTTGATATGAGAGAATTTCTGACTTTTAAGCTGGGCTGGTTTTACCCCGGGGGAGGGCACACTGGGAAGTTTTTTCCCCATGAGAACTTCCTCTGTGGATTGATGGGACCAATTGGAGGCTGGTTTAGTTGTTGACAGCCTGAGAAACCAATTGGAAAAGTCGGTTCGCTCCGTGAATCACATTTGAAGCAAGTAAAGGCCAGGAAAGCTCTCTTGCATTTCCAGCCTTTCACAAGGTAACACCGACCTGGCCCGGGCCCGCTTCCAATGCGGCCCAGGCGGGGCCGGGCTCCGGAGGCTGCCGGGCCCCGTCTTGAACCAGGGGCTCCAGCGGCCAAGGGGAGCAGAGCCCATTGCTGGGATCCTCGCCCTTTTCCTGGCATGGCCCTGCCCTGCCCCGGCTCGGAGCAGCCCTGGGGTGGCCGAGCCCGCCCGGCCGCCCTCACGGGCTGGGGGGAGGCAGCCGGGCCCGGTTCGGGAGAGCCCCCAGGGCTTTGTGTGCTGGGCAGGGCAGAGGGAGAACCCCCGGGCTGCGGCTGGAGCTGGGGGCGGGCAGCGCCGGGGGAAAGCCATGGACACACGGCCTTGGCACCCATTTCTCCTCTGCGTGGACTCTGCGGTTCTCGTCCTGCCCCTCCAGCGTGGCCTGGGCACCCTGAGATCCTGACACAGCTCCGGCATGGCCTGGCACAGCCCCTGCAACTCCTGTGGGAGATTTTAATTTTTTTCCCCCAATGCTTAAATAAAACTTAAAAACTTTAATCTTTCCTTGGATAAAAGGGAAAAGAACGAAAGAATACACTAACGTTAATTAAGTAAAAGCTAAGTTTTTAAATGGAAGGAAAATAAAAAGATGCCATGAAGGTTGGCTGAAATACCTTTCTGAAAGTTATAAAGGTGGACTGTACTTCACGAAAAAATTCCTTTAAACCACAAAAAAAAAAAAAAAAAAAAGACATGGGGAGTGGAGCAATGTGTAAAGTGTTTGAAGAATCCTTTGCCCCGAGAAAAAGAGGTGGGTCTCTGTTCCTGGGAATAAAGTATGAACAGAAAGAAGCGAGCTGAAGAAAACACTTGCCTTTGAGTAGCTCATCCTTAAAAGTAATACCCCATGACTTTTTAACGTGGCCCGCAACTCAGTTCTGAAAAGACTGTAAAGTGGGAGGAAGTTCATGACGGCAGATCCTGGGCAACTGTTAATTGTAAAAAAGTGGAGTCAAGAAGGAACTGGCACTTTCCTCTCTTAGTAAAAAAGTCCTTACAGCTAAACAAAAAGAAACTCTCCCTAAAGTGAACTGAAAAGATTATTTAAGTAAGGAATTGACTAAAGTGTCCCTATATGTTGTTAAGCTGTAATAAGGAAAGAGGAACTGGTCTGAAAATCTGTCCTAAATTTATTGTTACTATTATTCTTTGTGTTGTTAATACAGTTTTTTTTTTTTATTTATTCCCTTTTTAAGTTTTAGGCCTGCTTTACTTTTATTCCTAATCCTATTTCACAACAAAACGTAAATATATTACAGTTGGCAAACCTGAAACCATTACATAAGCAAACAAATAATTTCTTTTTTACTTATGCAGTATGGAATCTAATTTTCAATTCCTTGCTTTTGACCTTCCTTTTTTTTTTGTCCCTAACTTGGATTATTGGCAATGTATGTTATAAGCATATTAGCACTTTCTTTTTGAAAAGCTTTAATCTTCTTGCTTTCGCCATACCAAACAGCAAAGAATATACAAACAAGAGGCATGAAACTGTTTTAAGTTTAGAGCTCAAATTAATTTAGTCTCCTTAATATCTTTAGCCTGGAGTAGATTGCTTTTGAAATATTACATGACACGTTTAATTCTGCCAGTGTTATCTGGATGCCATCCAGGGGGACCTGGACAGGCAGGAGCAGTGAGCCAGTGGGAGTCTCAGGAGGTTTGACAAGATCAAGTGGCACCTGGGTTGGGGCACCCTTGGTATCAACACAGGCTGCAAGGTGGTGGGCTGGGGGATGATTCTATGCTCTCTTAAATTCCCTTTATGGTGTTTTAGGAGTGCGTGGGGTTTGGTCAAGTGTGATGCTGAGTATATACTTACAAATAAGGAGGTGTATGTACACACACACACACACACACATATATAATGTGTACATAATTTACAGAGGCTTTTCAAGTGGAAAAATCTGGAATTGCTGCTGAATGATATCTTTTGCTTTGGAAAAGCCTCTTTATTATCAGCTGTACTGCAACATCATCTAGCTCACTGCCTTACACATTACAAGCAAAGTACAATTACTGTTTAGGTTCTTGTCTCAGAAACTCTCCAAATTGTTGAACATACATCCCCCCCCCAGCAAGCTCTCTTGACAATGTGCATTATTGCATAATTTGGTCAGCATAAATTTTTAATTGAAAAAGAAAAATAAATAAATGTGGACCAGTTTTATCCATGGTGGTTCTTGTCACAGAATTAGATCCAGGTTGCACTCAGAACCGAGTGCTAAATCATTGAACTTTGAATAATGATAGATTGTTATAAACTGCAGTTTTAAAATCCTATTTTTTTTTAAAATGAAATTAGGCCTGGCTATATGTCAGTATGCCCATTTCGTATGTGAGCAGTTACAGATGTGATAGAACTTTTGCATATATTTATAACTTTGGATCAAGATTGCAAACAAGTTTGCGTAAAGATCTGCATTTTCTCTTTCACATAGAAAAATTCACACTTGTAAAATCAAGGCATACATTTGAATTTAGTTTTGTTCTGCCCAAAAGACAAAGCTTGCGTTTAGTATTTATCTCATTGGAGATTAGGTGGAGCTTGTTGAATTAATGTTGAGTTGCTTATTTTCATAGTGTTAGGTCAGTATGAATAAGACTTCCCATATTTTATTATCAGTAGGAAGGGTATATCAGAAAAAAAATAATATTTAATGTTTGTCTTTAATAAGACAAGCCCAGTGATGGCAAGCTACAAGAATTGAATATGTTGCACTCAAGGACTTCATTTTTGTGACAGATGCTGTTCCCATCTTGGAAACCCACATGATAATGGGCCAAAGGTAAATTTATTAGGATGCATTCCAGGCACTATTTTTGCTTATTTTCTGAAGGAAAAGTGAAGTTTGCTGCCTGCCAGCAGAATTCTTCCCACACAGCAAAATCTCTAGAAAGTAATGTCAAGTTTTAAGTACTCCAAGCAAAAGGTTGAAGATCTGAAAAATAGTTAAATTTCTACAAGTTTAATGGAAAATCAGTGGATTTGCAGAAGCAAGAGACCCTGACTGCATCCTCAGGGAAAAAGTATTTAGGATATTTGTTCTTGTTGGTCTGCATTTCACCATTAGAATATTTCTGGAAGTGTTGAATATTTCAGACAAAATCCCACAGAAAACATTGATTAAATTACATTTGTGGCTAACAGACAGAGGAGGAATTCCAGATTTGTTCTGGAGTAACAAGTTCAAATAAATTTTTACTCTGCTAGTTAAAATTAAAATAGCAATAGGGGTAAATACAAACACTGAATCTACTTAGGGCTCTTTAAAAAAAAAAGAGGCTGTTTATTCTGCTCTCCTAAGTACTGCAGTTTTTTTCTCTTTTACCTAATCTTTCTCAAATATAAGTAATATATTGGGCTCATGGATGTATAAGTGAATCAAAAAATTCTCATTTCATATGGGCAGCAGTGGCATTTCAGTTGAGCCATTTAAAAAAATTTATGAACACACTTCTGCTAAGCAGCAATAAAACTGTTTTCTTTTGCTTTCTGTAACTTCACCCAAAGAAACAATAAGAAGGCACAGTTTGTTTCCAGCCCATTTATTTTTGACCATGCCTAAAAAATAACAGTAATAGTCCTAACTGCAAATAGTCCTTCTACCAGATATATGAATAATCAAAAAACAAGCCTCCTCCATCATTGCACTTGATCTGTGCCCAGTAAGAGAGTGATTGAGGGAGTTTGAGCAAATTTTTGTATCAGTCCATTTAGATTAAATTTCTGAGACAATTGTAGGCAACTTGGGCAAAAATTAATGGCTAATTTAATTTGATCTTTTAAAAATGCAAACACTTTAAGTAACTGCCTTAAGTATCTTGCATAGGACGCTTGACTTAAAAAAATCTAGTTTGCTTTCTTTATTTTATTGTTACTGTGTTCTTTACAAGTTTTTTCCAGCCCTTTCCCTAATGTAATGGAATTCGAAAGGAAAGCAGATGGCTGTCAGATGGCAAGGCAGCTCTGACACTAACCAAAATGAGTAGGCTTGGGTATTATTTAGCTGTCATAAACCAGATGCCTTCACACTGTTTCATGATGTTTTCACAGAGGTTCCAGTACAGATCACGTTCCCCCTCACTGAACAGTGCTCTTGGCTTCTTCCTCATGGAAATGTCCTCTCCTTTTGCAACTACAACAATCGGGGAGAATTAAATTCAGAAATGGAATCAAGTATTTTCTTAGTTTTTAAAGTGGAAGATAAGCATTTTTGTACTGATTTTAATTGCAGCTGCAGCTTCAGCAGCCCCACTCTCTACTTCCCTCAGCTGAGCAGAGTGGTCACTGCACTGGAGGCTTCCACAGCTCCTTAGGACTTTGCCAGGGGTATTGGCCTTGCCTGTCTGTGGATCTCCACCTATCCACAAAATGAACAGTTTCCTACCTTTGTGGAAATAAATTATTTGCAAGATTGCTAAATCAGTGAACAACAGTGACAGAGAGAAAATGTGAGGACTGTCCCTCTGTAGTCCTAAGCACCTGTGAAAAGACGAGTGTGAGAGAAAAGATGAGGTGAGGTCAGCAATTCTAACGTTGTTCAGAGGTTCACCAAGGGGTAAAAAAAAAGAGCAATATTGGCCTGCAAAAAAGAAACTCTTTCTATTTAAAATAAATTAGAAATCACCTGAAAGGAAAAAAAATTAGGAAATTAAATCCCTGTACTCAGCATGGAGGCACATAAAGAGCACCTTATTAGCATCACAGATAGGACAGCCTGCACACCCTGGAATGTAAAAGGAAAAGAATTGGAGGAAAGTGGGAGCCCCATTAAGAGATAAGATGCAATATTTTATTGAAACTAAAGTATGTTCTTTAGATGCATACTTGAAATTTAAACAATTCTAATTTAAAAGAAGGGACTTTGGCAGATAAGAGAAGCAAGGCAGAAATTTGAGGAACTACTTTTCAAAGGTACAAAACCAAGGAGGAACTCATAAGATGATTGGAGGTAATCTGCCTGTTGGAAAAAAATCTCTGGATATGTTGGACCTCTGGAGCAGAAAGAGGGAAGCTAAAACCCTGGCAGCTGCAGAGTGGTACAAGTTTCTTTAGAGACCAAGAGGGTCCTGCCTTTCCTGGGCTAACAGGTGGTTTTACATTTGATATTAGAATATGTGGATTCTTTCTGGGGCAGATATTTTTAAGCCTAATAAGCTTTATTTTGGGGTTGCCATCTTGGAGATAACAAATAACAAGATGAATTGATTAACAATGAATTGTTGTCCTATAATACTTACGTGTTGGCTGAGTCATGGAGGGGCAGGTAGGATTATTTTATGCCATAATTCATGTTGTCAGCTTCAACCTTCAGATCTCTTTGTTGACTCTGTGCTGGAAATCTATTTGTGAAGATGTTCTGCCTTCTGGCCTTGATCTATTCAGCCTGCAACAACAGTTAGGCTGGGGTTCCCCCCCTACCTTGCATCTTCATTTTCCCCATTCTGAGCAGTTACTATTTTTGTGCTTTAAAATCTGTGTCACTTTCATTTGCAGTAAATAATCTCTAAACATTTTGCTGTTTTGCTTTAAGTCCCCGTAGACACCTGCTTTGTAGATAACAACTTACATTAAACTTGGACAGAATTATAAGGATTGATTCTGTTTCATTGAATTTAATGAGATTTTGTCATTAATTTTTCTGGAAAATGGCTCATTCTCAATCTATGAGGAAAAAAACCCCCAAATTTCTGATGTTGGTATTAAGCAGTTCTATAATTGCTTGAATTAACTATATATCTAGTCACTCTTCTCTCAGAGCTCTACTTCATCAGTTTTGTTACTTGTGTTCAGTTATCAGAAAGATGTTTAGAATTTCTATCTCCTAGCTTTGCTGAAGCCTTCAGAGCTTTCTCCAAAATATGAAGGAAATATGAAAGGTGTTCTTGTGCCATTGTTGGACAATAATTTTGTAAAATTTATCCTTTACATCACATTTGGACAGAAACCCCACCTCTGATACTCTGCTCAGCTACTTCTATAGGGATAACTTTTTTTTGTAGCTATATGTGGGTTTTGGTAATAATATCCCAATTTCTTTCCTCTCAGAAACAACAACAATAATAATTGCTGGTAATATGAGTTGGTTCTGTGCAGCTGCCTAAATTGCTTTACTTATCCAGTTGGCTTTTACTGATTAGGGAGATTTTGAAGGTTCATCAGAGATGAATTATAAATCAGTCTTTACAGACAGAAAATACAGGTTGTTGAACTCAAGCTTATAGTGTGCCTGTGTATGGCCCTCTTTTAAAATGCTAAATATTTTATGTTTTTATCTTATTGCTGTTGACAGAGTTAATTATTTAATAGTCACCATCTAAATAAAATCCTGACAATAACACTAATTTAGATGGGATATTAGGAAAAAGTTTGTCACCCAGAGAGTGGCTGGGCACTGGAACAGGCTTCCCAGGGCAGTGGTCACAGCACCAAGCCTGACAGAGTTCAAGAACTGTTTGGACGACACTCTCAGGCACAAGGTGTGACTCATGAGGATGGTCCTGTGCAGAACCAGGAGTTGGACTCAGTGATCCTTGTGGGTCCCTTCAAATTTAGAAAATTCTGTGATATAAGTCCAAACCCATCAACCCATCATGTTGCAGCTTTTATTCCTTTTTCTTTTTTTCTTCCCCCCAACCACCCATTTTACTTTACAAAATAATCTGCTTATTTAGTTATGACTCCCTCATCGAAAGAGTTCTGAACAGCTCTGGTTAATCAGCATCTGACAACTCTCTAGATATAGCTACAGAATGATAAAGGCTGATTGAGCTGAAGTTAATTTCCTTTTGGCTTTTGCCTTCTAATTATTGAGCATCAAAATCTTCCTACCAAAAAAGGCCTGCAGGACCCTGCTGTAGACAGGACATAGCTCAGTAGAGTTTAGCAACATCAAAACAGATGTTCCAGCTCAAGTAATTTGGAAATATTTGAAAGCTGAGAAACTGCTGCTTAGGACAGTGCAATGAATATTTTCAAATCCTCTCAAATTTACCAGGTCTGGGGCAAGTTCTCTCTTGTTTAACTGGCTCTAAATAAGAGAAATTCAAATCTGCAGTTTCATTTTGACATTCTCCTTGAGTATGTACCAAGTAGCTGATAGCCATTCATAACTCTTTGGATAAGTTTTTATTGTTTAGGAAAGGACTCTTCCCCCACCAAGGAATTTTTTTATAGGTCTTAATATGGAAAGAACCTTGACTGTTACCTGTGATTTCTGTTTCTGAAAGTGTTGACATAATCATATACCTTAGGCTCTGGGGGCATTTGTTGCATTTTTTTAAGTAAAGAAATCCACTTCTAGAGAGCTGTGCCATAAAAAATGAGATTTTCTAGGATAATCTTTTGAATTTCATAGAAGAGATAGTATCACTGCTTTTCTTGTGTCAGAAAGCAAGAATTCAGCTCAACTTTTCCCCCATGAATTCCTTCACATCCAATGTTTGCTCTTGTTCTTTAAGAGAAGTTTTCACAGTAATCACTTTGCTGCAGTTGGGAATCAAGTCTATTGCTCAGCTTTCCAGGTTGGAAAAGGTGGCTAGGACTGTTTGGACTGATTTTGTTGTGATGAGAGATATGTTCCAGTAGTTTTGGGCAGCACTCAGGTCAAACACCAGGACGTGAAGGCTGTCACTTTAGTTGCACTGGTGTATGTGGTGGCTGTAAGGACTCTTAGGTATGGCCACATCTTTCAGCTGTAGAAAGACGAAAAAATATCTGCTTGTAGAAGGTGTACTTTCCATGCACATTTACCTCCCCAGTGGAATTTTAGTGCCACAATCAAGGTAAAACATACTGGAGTCACTTAAATAGAGCATTTATTTGCAGTATGCATTTGTCTGACACTGCTGTGAAAAGTTCAGAAATACAGATGGACCTTATTCCTAAAACCAGAAGGCAGAATACTTCAACAGCATAAATTTGTGCTTTCCATTTCTTCCTTTGGCACAAATAGTGTTCATCTATGTATCTTTTTGTACATTTATTACTCTTGCAGATTATAAACCCAAAGTCCTTTTCTCCTCCAGATGCATGTGTTTACCTTGCAATAATGCCAGCAAATCACTAAGGGGAAACAAGAGCCTTTGGAAAGCTTTTAAGGCTCCAAGAGCCTTTAGAAAACTCATGAACTGTGTGTTCTGTTTAGTTTCTTTGCACTGGTAGCCTTTGTTTCAGCCGACTTATTGAATATGCTTGGATGACTCATGTAAGATTCAAGGTTGGCTAGGCCAGTTTCACATCTCACAACAAACTTACTGGCCTTCTTAATTAATTAAAGACTCTCTTATCACATGGCAGTCGCTACCAAAAGTCTCTTCAGTAATGTATAGATGCCATAAGTTTTAATGTTGCTTTTCTTCTATTCCTCTTTTTTTTTTTTTTTTTTTTTCCCTTGAAGCTGCAGCTGAATTCTTGCTGGAAACCTATACACAAGAATAAAAGCAGCTATAACTCAAATGTATATCTTCCCTCCTATGGAAATTCTTATCATCTCAGTGCCTTATTCACAAAGGCCTGTATTTGTAACACCATTTATCTTCCTGGAGGGAATTGTGTGAGGCCCTGGAGATGAAGAATAGCTTTTCTTAATCAGCCTTTTGAAAGACCATTGTCTTGTCTTTGTTAGAACATCAGCACAGTGGTGGGTGTTTTGTAGCATAATATGAAACGAGGTGCTTGCTGCTGAGAGCTTGTAATTTAAACAGAGGCAATCAGAAAAGGGGCTGGCAAATGCTGGTACTTGAAATTCAAGGGCTGAATGTTTTCCACACTGAGGGCAAGAGTGGGGGAAAGAATGAACAAACACCAAATGGGTAAGAGTCCTCTGGTGCCTGCCAGTGAAGTCTGACAGGTACAGGCTGTGCTGACAGGGATTCAGACATTGCAAGTTTATGTAGCTTCTCCTTGCCTGTTTATTTTGCTGCTTCATTCCACTGATCTCTGTCTCACTATTGTGTAAAGATTTGACCTATGTTTGCTATAATATACTTGGTCCCCATTTTTGTTGCTTTTCCTGCTCTAGGTAAATGGTATCCCTCAGAAGTTACAATAATTTGAAAATAAAATAACATTTTACAACACAGGTTCCTTCATATGTAATACATTTTCAGTACATGATAAAAAGATGCATTTTGCACTTTAAGACTTCGGCACCTGTGAGTGACAAAGAAGTAATTTAGGAGGTTGTGTGACATGGCATTGATGTATTTGGAGTTCAAGGCTGCTGTTTTGTCTGCACTGTGGATGGCCAGTGTGTGCATATCCTCTTTGTGTAACAAACCTAGGACTCATCATTTCTTCTGTTTCATCACCAGCTGCTTCGAGGTTTGAGTTTTTGTTTTCAGTTTCTCCTTACTCAGTGTGGTGGTTTGAGGCTGTCTTTATTGAAATGCATCTTGTGAATTTAAAATTTTCTTTCCAATTTATCACACTCATATTGGGTTCTGATTCTGTGCCTCAGCCTGCTTGCACCCCCCCTCTCCTTATGCTGATTTTACAATTATATGCTTCAGTTCATCAACCAAGTCAGTAAGGAAATTTTAAATAGAATTTGGTAGTCCCTGGATGGTGGGCAGAGTTGAATAGGCTGTCGAGGTCCCAGAGATGTGGCACTAGGCTACAGAACCATTGCTCTGCTATTTAACTTTTTCTTCTTCCCCAGAAAACTGGAGATAGTGGACTTGCTGGTAGGGATGCAAAATTCCAAGGCAGATTTTATGCAGGCTTTGCATCCAAAAATTGTTTTAAATTGCAGCAGACGCCTTTATCTTCATGTTATAGTTGCAGAGGCAGGCAGCAGGTTGGTGACAAAGCCTCAGAAGCTCTGGGAGCTCCATTCACTGCTCTGACCTGCTTCCAGGGAAAGTGTCTTCCTTCCCTGGGTTTCCATGTGCCCTGCAGAAAATCTGGTGCAGGAAAGTCAACTGTGCACATCAAGCACACTCCTCCGCCTTCATTAGCATTCCTGAAGTTCCCATTAATTGGTTAGCGACGCTGATATTGCTAACAGCAGAAAAGGAAGGATAAAAGGCAAACTGGAATTATCGCAGCATCACATAAAGGCCTTCAATTTCTTCTCTTGCCACTCTCCAGCTGTAAGTGGGGGATGTAGAGCACCCCTGTGGATGCAAGTTGTGTCCACCTCCTCTCTGTTGTTTGTTACATGCAGGCAAGAGCACAGTACTGCTATTTCATGACCACTGATCCAAGATAAATCAATATGTTACAGCACATGGATTTACCTGTGTATTTCTCTTGTCTCTCAGCTCTTTGCACCCATTGCAGCAGGAAAAGTGTTTTGAGGTTGAGCTCAATGGTGAGGATTTGAAGGCTGGGGAGGGTAGAGAATTGATCTTTATTTCAAAACAAGTGTTGGTAAAGACTTTGGTGCTTTCTCTACCTTAGATGTTTTGAAGTTCTGCTGTTCTACTCTTTTATAATAAAGAGAGAAAGAAAATAAAGTGTTTTTTACTGTTTGCTAAAGAAAAAGTGTATTTACTGTTTGCTTTTGGGTAAAATAACTTTTTTTACCTTAAATCTAAAGAATTGTACTTTTTTTTTAATCTGAAGATTAAATGTATTTCAGGAGTGAATTGGCTGTTTAATAAGAAGGATTATTGTTATTTTAAAATCAGAATAAGAATAGATTGAACTAGAATTGACCTCAGGTCAGTTTTCCAGGTATAAGCATGTATTGCAACAGGTGTTATGATACTTCATAGCTCTTAAAGTCTTCTGGGAGAAATTCAAGCTTAGAATGAAGAAAAAGCCCAGAGATCTGATCGATAGAAATTTTCAAAAATTTCTCCTGTCTTAGGCTACGGAGGGTAAATATTTAATCCTGATGCTAAAACTAATCCCAGATATTGAAATCTGTGGCAGAGTTTGCATTTATCAGTGCCAGGGAAATATCCATCATCCGTTCCCCCCCCCCCCCCCCCCCCATAAAAAAAAAAAAAATATTAGACCAGTAAGGACCTGCTTAGAAAGGCAGAGAAGAAAAAAGAATGAGTTACTTTTCATGTGACATCACTTCAGCAGTCTGCAGCTGCTAAATTACATCTCTCAACATTTTTTCAGCTCAAGTTCCTATGCAGAACAATTCTGCTGTCCTCAGGCAGAGAGCCCAGGGATGGATGTAGTTCAGGGTTTTCTTTCTATGGTGAAGCCAAGCAGAGTTGGCAGATAGGGCAACCTTAAAATTGCAAGTCAGAGCTGTGTTGCTGAGTGTCCTGAGCACAAGAAAACCTCAACAAGAGACCTAAAACACTCCCTCTCTTCTGTTTCATCATGTGTTTCATATTTATTAGAGGACTACTGGGAATTCCTCCAGCCCTGCGAGAGGAGTCTCCTGGCAGAGCTGTCCTTAACAGACAAATGGACCTGCTTTTCAAGGGGCTCTGTGTGTGTGTGTGTGTGTGTCTGTGTGCCTGTGTATGTGCAATTTCAAGATTTTCATGAGCATTCTGAGCTGCATTATGAAGGTCTCTGATGACCTTTCTTTCTACTTGCTGTAGGGAGATGGATGTAGATGCAATATCTTTGTTCCTGTTTTGCTGAGTTCTTCATAAGTCTCTTGTCCTGAGCTGCAGGTGGGAGTATTTCACTGTTTGACTCCCTCTTCTCAGAGTTTACCAATGCTGGTTTTTGTAAACAATACAAAGAAAATCTTCCACTTCACTCTCCCTTCCCTTCTAGATTTCACAACCAGTTTCATTAGGTTGTTTCACCAACTTAATTGCAATTTGCCCTACTCCACAGAAAGTAAAATGAAGCTGTTTGTGTCCAGACTTTCCAGTGATGCTGTCTCTCACTTCCAGGGAGGTTGGTGTGTTCAGCACACCTGGTGGCAGAGAGTGGCCAACCTCATCTTCTTCCTGTGCTTTTGGCCCTGTCTCTTACTGAACAGAGACATGCCTACACAAAACGTGAGTGTTCTGTGTACACAGATGGAATACAAAGCAACAACATTCATGGGAGGACTGTATCTCCTGCTTTGTGCCAGACTTTTTGATAGGAAGGTTCTAGAGTGAGTATTTCAACATTGCTTGCTACTCTGCTAAGCTCAATTTGTACTTAGATTTTGTGCGCTCCACATTGTGGGCACCAACCTGGGAAGCAGACTGCTGGGATTTCGGTGAAACAAAATAATCAGTCAAGGTGACAAAGTTGGTCATCTCATCTGTTTTGGAGAGGCAGCCCTATTTTCAAAGCAGCTGTCCAGCCATAGAGGAAATGTTTGACATTGCCTCTGTCCTAAGGTTGTCGTAGTGATGAAGATGCCATTGTCTTATGTGACTGCCCCCTGTCTGAAAATGGCTCTGTAAGGGGTTAATGCTGCTGTGCTGTGAGAGACTGGGGGTGTGATGCTGTTCAGTGTTGTAGGAAATACAGCCCTCACAGAAAGTTTGAGAATACCTTGGCAGTAACTACAGATTTACACCTGTCTGTGTTTTGCACACAGCATATGAACACAGACAGAAGATAATGTCTCATTTAGAGCTCTGTTTGCTGCTATGTTTAATATGCTTATTCTAGCTGGCAGAATGTAGTTTCTTACATTAACAGCCCAGCATTAGGCTGTTTACATGAATTATGAGGCAATCTGATGCCTTGCCTCAAAATACTTTGAAAAACCGACCAAGTGTGCAAGTCTTAACTGTCCTTCACACACTTGTCCTTTGCCCATTTTGCCACAATATGTCTTGGTAGCCACAGCTGCATTGCAGGGGTCACTCAGAGAGATGAATGCTTTTAGGCTTTTTCTGCAGCCCATTAGGCATAGGCTGTCTGTCTTCAGTGTCAAATGTAAAAGTTGTTCTATCTTGTTTTTTTCCTAAAAAGACGTTTTTTGTGGGCACTGCAAAGAAAATTACTGTCCCTGCTGATGTTTAAAACCTGTCTGATTGCATCACAAAGCCATAATTGAGTACAGTGCTTTGTTCAGGACTTCCAGTGTGTCTTTTTCTTTGGAAATTATGATCTTCAAGAAAGGTCTAATGACAAAGGGAAGCTCATGGAGTTCATTACTCTGCTGGATCACAAGTTTTCTTTCCTCTTTTCCACTGGGCAGAGGCAGGCTTATTTAATTGTTGATGGATAAGATTTAGAAAGGTGCAAGCAGGTTTTTCTTCTAAGCACGGAGGTCTATGTTTTTTGGTTTGGCAAACCTGTTCTGTGAAGAGTGCAATGAATGTTTAAACTCCTTTCTCTTTAATCTCTGAACAGAAACCTGTAGCTGATACGACAGAATTATTTCCATTCTAGTCCAGCTCTTCCATGGCCTATTAATATTTGCATGATATTCAGTTCCCACAATTAAACAGTCTTCCACCTTCAGTAGAATCCTGGGCAACAATCCTGGACTGCTTAAGAAGGGTTGAAGCTGGTTGAAAAAAAAACAACAATTGTTCAGGATTTCCCTGGAGTGCCTTCTTCCATTTTTAATTTAGCCCATTTTAAGACAGAGAAATTGTCAAAGCACTCTATGTAATAAATTCAGGTTATTAATAGGCATGTCCTGATGTTTAATGTCAGATATACATGAAAGATAGTTAACTAAAAAGATATATTTTAAAATAACACCTTATTGACATTGCCTCTTCTAATTTAGATGACTTTTTTCCATCTCTAAAGCTATTGTATGCTTTTGCATATCTGTGTGAATCAGTGCAGCACTATGGTCCTGTTACATATTGGGAAATGTGAAATTCCCCTTTGAAATCTAATTCCTCCATCATAGCTATTGGCTATGATTGCTTTCCACTGTATATCATGTTCTCTCACTCAGCATGGTCAATTTCCTCTCAAGTTATTGCTCTGCAATCTAATTTTAATCTAGCTCTCCCAGCTAAGAAGAATAAAAAAGAAATTAAATGTAGGAGCTACTAAAACTAATTAGAACCCAAATTTATTAAATTCCAGCACTGATCATTCTCACTTTTGATAATTCCCTAAGGAGAAGATCACTTACGTAAAGGAAAATGAGAAAAAAAATCTCTTTATATAAAAAATAAGCGTGTGGGAAAAAAATCCTCGGGGTTGAGAATAATGTGGGATCATCAATTCTTTCTTCTTCTTTGCTCTGTTGCCAGTTTGGAGTTTTGTCTTTGTGCTTTCTGGGGGATCAGTGTCTTTTATTAAAGCAGCTTGCCTTGTTCTGCCTGTCACTGATTTGAAACTCTCAGAAATACAAAGATTGAGGGTTATCCAGCTCTTTTATTCCTTCCAGAGGTGATAATATCCACTGCTGAAATGCAGAGTGCTCGTATTGAGTCTGATCTCAGTCACCAGGAATCCCCTGTGCTTCCCCTGCTATTGTGCTTCCCCAAAACCTTGGGTCGGGGAGGGGGTTGTTTCTGTGCTGAGTCTCCCTGATGGGAGATATTTCCCTATGATTTTTTTTTTTTTTGACCTGCTGCTTCAAAAATGTGCTCATCTATTGATGTCTGATGGGTTTGAGCTGGGGGAGCATATGGTCTCTCAGTGACAGGCATTGGGTTTCCCTGACCTGAGAGCAACCCAAACCATAGTTCCCATAAACAACCCCAGGTGCCAAGTCAAAATCTAACAGTGAGCTAATCGTGGTTAGTGCACTTAGTTGAAAGGAATCCTTAATTAGTCTAAATGTACCTTCCTGACTCAATTCTTTGATATTCTGTACACCCATTATAATTTTTCCCTCCTCTTTTCCACTCCAAATTTAATTTGCTGTTACCTCTGATAGTGGATGACACTTCTATAGCTCTTAAAAAAGCTTTGATGCTTATGTGCTAAATTATTTTGCAAATTAAGGAACTAAAGCACTATTATATGTCGGAATCATATTTAACAAAGAAATTAAACTTGCAACTGATGACACATCACCATAATTGCTGGGATGGATTCTGCAAAATGAGGCAAGAATTGGCCCTTGAAATAATCATATTTTTTTCACTTAATTACAGTAACACTTTCAGGATCCAAGGGCAAATCTTTTTAGCAGTAAAATACTTATTGACTCTCAGCTTCATGTGCACATGTACATTTCTGGTGTCATTCTCTTTTTATAGGCAGAAATCCCAGCAAAAGTGCTCCATGCTGAGCTGTGTGAAGAATGGGAGCTATGAACTAGAATGTTATTTCTTTCTGAATCTGATTTGAAAACATACTTTTTAAAAATACCTCCACAGGAGATGAGGTCTTTTTGTCTGTTTTTAATGACAGTGAAGCTTTTATAATAATTTAAAAGTTTGTTTTGAATTGCTTTTACAATACCAATTATAAGACAGTGCAAAAATATTTAAAATGTAAAATAGTATGGAAATGAAACATACAAATGTTAAACCATTGGGTGATATTTTGTAGACCGAAGTCCTATTTTTGCAGGATACTGGTGTTCATTTAGCTCCATAGCTTGATATTTAAAAAATAAATTCTTCTGAAAAGTCTCTGACAAGTGGCTGCTTAGCACCCTGAAACAGAAGCATATGTTTCTTTTGTTCATTTTGAAAGCTGGGTTTTAGCTAGGAAAACATCCAGTGGGATGCATTGGGCTTTCACACATCAGGTAGTTCGTTTTAAATCTGACCCTAATTGTAGGTGTTGAGTGTCTAAAATTATGTCTCTGAGCAAAACTCCTCTCAGGTTATAATTTCACTTGCTGTACTGTTGCTTCATAGAGTTACATCTGCTACTTTTTTGGAAAATTTTCACCTAATTTTCCTTCTTCTTTGGAAAGTTGATAAAATTCTCCAGAGTTTTGCATTTTAAAATTTTCTTTTAAGCTTTGTAACAATAACCTGCTTAACTTCTGAAAACCTCTCTGTATAAGAATACTTCATTCATAACATTGAGATAGAAGAGTTTTCAAGAATAATCAGCAAAAGTGAGGAATTTTAATTATCTTTCTGCACTATCTTCTTTCCTCTGGAGTCTTCTCAGACATGTCACTCCACACAGCTGACTCAAAGATGTTTGTAGTGATTTAGGAGCAGTGGTGCCTCTCTCTGAATTGAGCAAATGAGCTCAGGTTTTCAAAATAATAAATACTACAAAAACCTTTGCAAGGCAAAAATACTATGTGGGGATTTAAGTCAAGAAATAGCCACTTAATGCAAACAAAGATTTTTTTTTTCCCCCTTTAAAAAAAAAGCTAAATTGGAGCAGCAATAATTTATAAATAAATAAGTAATTTCTGTCATAGTAAGGAACTATGATACCTTTAATACAAAGACTAATATTGGGTCCCTGAGGGGCAGGTTGGAATTAGAAGACCTACAAGTTCCTTCCTAAGAGAAGCCATGGCTCTATGATTAGTATTTGGTTTTCTGTGAAGACCCAGCAACTCAAACTCTATTATTTAAAGGTAGTAAAACATATTTATTGAGAGGACAAAACAGCCTTTAGCTCTTAATCTTGCCATAGCCTAATCATTTGCTTGCCTTAGTCTCTGGTGAAGCATGTCCTTATTTTTGGAGATGTGAGCTGGCATCAGCTTTTCAGAGGCTGCCGTTGCACCTGTTGCCTGAATAAATTCCCATTGAATTAGAAAGAAGATGTTGCTGTAGTGTGTCTGCCAAGAGATATAATTTCCTGGCCAGACTTCCTGCCTGCCTGCTAACTCCATCTGGAAATGTGTTTTGTGTTAAAAATCCATGGTTTGTCATAGTTTAGGGGCAGCACAGAAAGCCCTATTGAGTCAGGAGAAGACGCAGTTCACCATCAGGGGATTTTCATAAATATATTGCTCCAGGCTACAGAAGCATCTTGTCTCTCCTCCTGTGGCCCATGAGTCCCTCCCTCATAAACAATTAAAATATTCAGGCCAGCCTCGTGGGTTTGGGCATGTTCAAAGCAATGAATCTCAGCACAAAAGGGGTAAAAGGATAAATGTTCCCATGATAATTCCTTTACAGAGCATGGTGCAGAAGCAAAATGGGTCTTATTGTTATTGTCATGTCCAGTGCTGTCAAGATGCATTCTGTCTTCTGTACAGTTATTGAAAAAGTTAATTAGTCCAAAGGGAAGCTTCTTTTATGTGGAGAAGGCTAATGAAAAAGTTGCTATTTATGGCCTCATTTATGAACAGTTTCATCATAGGCATAGTTTTTGACTGCTCTTATTTAATATCTAGAGACCTTCTCAATAATTCCTTGAAAGAAAACAAAACAAAAAAGTTTTTAATCACTTCTATCCTTAATTTTTTATAAAATGCTATTCCATCACAGAATCTAGCAGGGACTGCACTGGAGATCTTCAGCCTAATTCCATATTTAGAGTGAAGGGGTTTCATTTGGCAATTTAGATAAAGTAAACAATTAAATGGAAGAGAATCTCTGACTAGTATAACAGTTTTAGCTTGATTTATATTTACATAGAAAATACTGTTTATGGACAGCCCAGGAGGTATCTCTGTTTCAGTGCCTTTTCTTTGCTAGTAGCCAGTATTGGAAACTTATGGCAATAACATAGGGACTAAGAAGTGCAGAGTTATTTTTTTTCAGCTTTACATTCTCAAGCTGAAGTGCAGAAAGTGATATATGAAATTTGGTAGCCCTTGATGGACTTCCCGATTGTGTTTTGAGGTAATATACTTTCATTTCCACATTTTCTCATTTATCCCTTTATAATTCCAATATCTTGTTGCACTGATTCTTACAATATAATTGTCTTTTCTGAAATAAAAATCAGGATAAAACATCAGTACAAAAGCAAGTGGTTATAGAGTAGCATGAATATATTTAAGGTTAGAAACTAAAAGCGCAGTCCCAGTAGGTCCAGTCAGACATTTAGGGGCAGCCGCAAAAATGGAACATGAGAAGTTTGTGAGAAAAATTATAAAGTAAGTTTTCAGATGACTGAACTTAATCACTCAGATATTTTCCTATGATAAGTTCCTTTTCCCCTCTAACTTTTAAACCAGTGATGGTACATCTTTCTTTGTATGAACCATGAAAAATTAGGGATCACAACTCCTGTCAACATTAATTACAGCAGTTATAATGTGAAGGGACTGTCAGGAAAAAGACTTCTAAAAAGCATTTGTAACTTGTAAAAGAGGAACTGATCTGCTCTTGCCATTAAGAGTCTCATCTTTTGGAATGCACTATAAATCCTGCAAGCTAAATGTAGGAAACATAATTTTGGCAGCCTGGATAATTGCCAGTGGAGTTTTAGTCTGCTCTCTTCAGTCTTTGGCTGTGGACACAAGAACAGAGTCATGAAATACCTGAGGGCATTTTTATTTCCTGCCTCATCAAGATGACTACTCTGATATATTTAGCCTTTCAGTTCCCTAATTTGTAAACACTTCCCACAAACTGTAATTAATTGGCCAGCAAGACTACACCCTGGCTGGAAGTAATTGCAGATTACTCTTAATTGTAAGAGCACGCTTTGGGTGGGTCGTTTAAGACACGTATGCAGATTAGAGGCAAATATAAACCATAATTAACCCATGAATGTAAACAGTGCCTTGGTTTGGAAGGTGTGTGCAGAATTCATTCGTTTGTCAAATCTCCATGCACTCCTACTTTTAGGCTGAAATACAGCTCCAAAGCCCGTGCATCCATGCAAAGGCTCTGAGGAGGGGTTTTTCATTAATAATGAGGTAACCACATACTCAAGGCATTCCTCGCCTGACAGCCACCCAGCCCAATTCCACCCCTCCCAGCCACACTCTGTCTTCTCTTATTGCCAACTGGAATAAATCAAAAGCTGCAATGAGTCAGCAGAGCTCAGTGAACATTTCTTTGTAGGATTGCAGCACTGCTGAGCAGCCTGAGCCTGAGAAAAGCACCTGGACTCTCATCAGGGAGATGGATTATCATGTAGCTATAATGAGATTCTGATTTAAACTGGTATAAATCAAGCCAGCATCAGCTCCTCTAAAGCTGACTGCTTGAAATTGTTGATTTTCATGCTGTCGTTCTTTACATGCTTTCCTGCAGCACCTCCCAAGATAGGTATGCACTGTCCTGTTTATTTTTTGATGTATGGATCCTGCATCCTTAAAAATTTGTTTTGATGAAAATTCCTGGTTAGCCTTCCTTCTATTTCAAGCTCTGAGTAGGGCTAGAAATTATTCATGCTGCACATTAAATTTGTTATTTCTGCAAGCGTGGCCACGTAACGCTTTACTAATTTCCATGTTTTTCCAATTTTGATTCTCCCAGAAATTGCTTACAGAAATGATGGAGACTTTATCTAAGTAGTCATGTTGTGAATATTTAAATGACACCTACTTAAAGAGGATCATGCTGTCAAATAGCTTTAAAGATGTTTCTGTGCAACCTCAGCAAAAATGAATAGTGTGTGATATTCCAGTTTTTGTGTATGATATTTGGCTGAGGTAAATTTGTAGATTTTGGCTGAGTTCTTTCTATAAAACTACTTATGTTTTCTTGGAAGTGTGCAGTCATATTTTAAGCTTGTGTTTGAGTAAAAGCTCTTGCTGATTTTTATGACCTATCTGTTGAGAATATAAATCGAAACCAGAATTATTGAAAAAGCATCCATTGTAAAAGTCCATTACACATTGGGTGAATTTTCACAACTTATTCTATAAAATTCATTTAAGCATTATTTTGGAGGTTTTGTCTGTGAGATGATGAGTACTTTATAGGAAGATATTTTCAAGACTTGCAGGTTTTGTATTCTGGTTTAAGATAAAGAATGAAGATAAATTTTTTTTGCAGCCTATTGGACACAAAGTGTGCATTCCGACTGGAAATGAAATCAGGACACAAAAATAAAAATATGGAACCATGCTGGAGTATAATACATTGTGACTTTATAAATTCCACAAAAAAAATTTCCTTTGAAGAATTTTGGAAGTAACGTTCTCTCCACTATCAACATTGAAACTGATTCTTGCTTAAAAGAAGGAAAAATGAAAGTATTGTAGCATTCCTTTCTTCAGATCCAAGAAAATTTTAAAAGTAAACAGAATTATCTATAGCCTTCTAACTGTGATTAATGTGTTTATTATAGTGTCTATATTAGTCACTAAATTAGTCATTAAATTTGAAAATGTGGCTATGGACTCTTAATCACAAAGTGAATTTTAAAATTTGTATTCAATTCCAGGCCACTGTAATTGGATTATAAAAAATCATGAGTCATTGCATTAAACTCTTTTACCAGTAAAAGCTGCTTTGTTAGCAAATTTAATGAAAAGATATCTGAAAATCTATAGTGGTGTGTAGATGGACAATATCAAGATGAAAGATAAATCACCTGAATTACTCGCTGGACTAAATGTAATAATTAGCTATTTATTAACTGGCTTTTACTGTCTGCTCAGATATAAAAAGCTCAATTCTAATCACATTTATGGATGTTTTGTCAGTTATAGTATAATTTTACTGTGGCTGTTAATTTGGGTTAATCCAGTAAAATATATTTTACCCGAACACATTTTCTGTCTGAGTTGGCTGTGAAACACTGGAGCCATTTTGAGTATTTGAGACCTGAGATACAAAATCCAGGATAAATTGTGTGAATCGAATTATTTCTGTTTCTCTCATCTCTGAGCTCTTTAAATACAGTAGTGTATAAATATACTTATAAACATTCAGTACCCAAAATGTACATAGTGCTCAATGTAACTTAAAACTAAAATGTTGTTATCAAAATAAAGTCACATGAGAGATGCAAGACCAGAACAGGCTTGCTTTGAACCCAGTGGTGCAAGAGTTACAGTGCCTACCTAGTAATTTATTATCTGTTTTGTAACCTTTCATGACTGGAGTCTTTTTTACCTCATTGTTTCCCAGTTTCTGGAGGAAAGACATCTGCCCTGTAATGAGCTGTACATGTCAAACATTATACCTGTCCTGAGTGCTTCATTTGAGGTATCCCCTTCCCTTTATTTCACATGAAAGTGCCATAGCTCGTGTGATTTATGTGTTGTGCTCACTGGTGGACTGCTTTCCCAACACAGGACATTTAATATGCTGCAAAATTCACTGGAGACTGTTTATCCAAGGGTCCTGTTTATCTCTTGGTAGTTGGGCTTTCTAAATGTAGGAATAACATGTAGCTACATGCCTTGCTCTGGAAATGTATTTGGAGTTAAAAATGTATTCAGTAACCAGCAATGTTGATGGGTTAGAACGTTCCTGCAAGTTTGCCAAGCTGGCAGTGCTGGGGATTGGTGTGCAAATTAGGGTGCTTGGGCATCCTATTTACAGTTCTGTTCCTTGCTGGCACTGGGGGATTGAGAATGTTCCTCACCGCCAATTTTTTATTTTATCTTTTCTTTCCTTTTTCTCATTATTTTCCTGTTTCCAGCTAGGGAATTGCTGTGTATTGCATTTAGGCAGTATAATTTCAGCTGTCTTTGGTTGTGTCTTCTCTGACCTATTCTCCCCTCACATGTAAGGCACAAATAATCATCTCAACTCCCTGTTGCACATGTTTCAACACTCAGAAATAGGCAGGTTCTTTTACAGTATTATTTTTTTTTTTTTGTCTTAGGTTTAGTATACATAGTACATTCCAGCAGGTTCACTTTGAGAATTGTTTGAAAACAAGATAAGATGGGATCCTGGCTGCAGGGCCAGGACTCAATAAAATTTTGGGTTGAAAACCTCCTTGTCATCAGGAAATGAAAAGCACCCTTAGCTTGCTCAGGCCATTTGCGTCAATGAGAAATGAATCAATCTATTGGTAGCAAAGCTGGCACAAGTCCTGTTCTATATCAAACAGTCTTACATTAATTTTAACAAAATGGCCAACCTCATTCCTACTGCTCAGGTATAAAACATAGGCTTAGCTCTGAGAAGCCTGGAATAGAGACACATTTTTTTTTATTCCCTTTTTCTATTTTACTGAAGGTTCTTTATCTTTTGAAAATGACTATAAAGCAATACTGCCTCCTACAATATTATAAGTTATTTTAAAAATTCATGTGTTTGCTTGTACTGTTAGGAGAGGAAGATTTCATCTCATGATCTAACTTAAAAATCTTTGTTTCCCTCTGAGGTGGCACCAGCACTCTTCGTATTTTCAGTATGCACAGTTCCAGGAAAAAAAATTACCATATTTTCTTAGCTTCAGAGATTCTGATAAACAAGTCTTTCGTGGACTGCCCAGAAACACTGTGATCTGCCCTCCACAGATGTCAGTCTTGCTGTACTTCCCTTTCAAAGTCAGCAGCAAATCTGGTGGCATGAAAATTGCAGGGAGGGTGAAAATGTTTCTACAGAAATAGGTTTCCTGGCCAGAGTCTGTGTAAAATAAAAACCAGAAAATACATGAGCATAATTCAGAGGATTACATGGTTTTCAAGGAATAATTTATTGTATGGATTTCATTTGCTGCTGCTGATTTTTTCCCCTCTGAGAAGGAGTTGCGAGTAGGTTTTTTTCCTTAGATTTCTTTGAAATTCAGAAATTTGGGCAGATAATTTTCTTTCATTTTAAAGAGTCATCAGGGAAGACTGTTTAGCATGAAGGGAATGAAAATTATAGGTGATATTCCAGTGTTCAGGAAAGCTGAAGTTCTGTCCTGGTTTGAAAGACAGGTGTTTGCTAAGGAAAGCAGAAGCCTCCCTTTGAACTGAAAAATGTGATCCTTCCTTCCTACAGATTATTATAATTTTGAAATTAAGGGAGCTCTTAGGGAAAGGTACGGGGATAGGTATAACAGTTCTTTACTAGTATATCTAACAAGACAAACAAGAACAACAACAGCTATGAAATTACCCACAAACAGAACAGTGACTCAGTCCCAGTGTTTTTTGGCTGCAGGCACCTTTTCCCTGAGCTGCAGTTCCCGGTGCTGGGGGCGGGCAGCTCCCGCAGAGCTGCAGGAGGGCTGGGGGTGATGGCAGAGCTGTCCCAGGGGGAGAGAGAGAGAGATGGAGAGAGAGCCCTCCGCTCACGGTGTGGGTCCTGGTGCTCAGCAGAGTGCTGGATGGTGGCAGGTTACAGCAAGAAGGCAGCAGGGCAGGGTCCGACAGCAGAGAGGATGGCTCCTAGCGCTGGGATGGCAGGGATGGGGCTGAGGCGGCGATCGTCCTTCTCGTCCGAACTCTGCAGGGGAAATGGGCTGAGGCCCAGCCTTCTGCTTCTTCTGGGTGTTTGAATCTTTCAGAATTTCCCTCCTCTCTCCCCTCCCCCTTGTCACCAGGGCCCAGTCAACAGGTATCTTAGCATGACAATGGGGAAAATTCCACAGAGGGAAAAGGGAAAGAACCAACCCCCAACAAGTTCATAAACACAGGGTCAGTCTATGTGTCCTCTTTGATGTTCTAGTGATGCCTGAATCTGCCTGGTCAAATCAGGCTGTTCCTGGATCAGGTGAGCAGAGCTTAGTTACAGCTATTTACCTCCGCCAGCTTGCATAAAAAAAAAATTGGATAATGTTCAGTAGGAGAAAAAACAACGTGGCTTAAGCAATTAATTATAATTTAGTTTATAAACATTTTTGCAGTGAGGTTTATATTTTCATTTAGTGCTTGTGAAGTATAGCATGGTAATATATATATATATATTTAAGGATAATACTGATTTATATCTCTTTGGAAATGCTCTGTCCTTGGTTTCTCAAGGACAGTGCTGCAAATCTAAGGAGAACTTCTTTCCCTGTTTCCATTTTGAATTGCTCTTTATAATGCAGTATTCAGATTTATTCTTTAAAACCAAAGGATGCAGACATAGGCACGTATTTAATGTTCCACTTCTGATGATGGTATATGTTTTCTGGTGTATACTCTGCAGACAGTATGGGGAAGCCTGGTAGGATTTCTGCTCTACTACTTCCACTGGCTCCTGGAGATTTTTTTTTTGGTGGGAGGATGTGAACATGTCTGTTTCTTTTATTTTTTAAAAAAGTGATCCTTTAACATCTTTAAAATAAGATGCTATTCAGATTTTCATCCAACACAAAACAGAAAGATTTTTTTCAGTTACACCTCTAAATAGCTGTGGGTGAAATTTGAATAAGATTATTTCACATAAAATTCATGTGAAATCCTGCCCTGGCTGGGCTTAATAACAAAATTGCCCCATTCATCAGGGCCAGGCTTTAAGTACAAGTTCATATGATATTTCCATTCTTCACCTATCTCTTCCTTCTCCCTCTTCAAAAACTTAGCATGTTAAAATATTTGATAAAATGTTGAGATACAGAAAACTGGTAAATATCTGTTGAGTAAACATTATTTTTTAGGTTGCCTAGGACAATAAAATAATTATGTTACCCTTAGCCAGTGAACTCTAAATCCTTTGTTTGATAAGATGCATAAATAGTAAAAAGTTTTGATAGCTGCTGTGCTCAATCTGTGGAATACGACTGAGCACCCAGCCTCGTGCAACTCTGAAATAAATAATCTGTATCTCTCTTGTGTAATTATTGTCTTGGTGCATGCTGGCTAAAAAAATACAAGTTTTGTGGACAACACTAATAAGAGCATAGCATGAAAACACTCCTGAGGAACTTTTGTTGGTCAAGAACTTCTGTTTCTTTTCTGCACTTGAGAATTGTATAGCTGATATCAAAGTTCAGGACCCAGGTCATCAGTGGATTTCTCTGCTTGGTGGTAGTTGAAACCAGTTGATACTCATGTTGGCTTGAAGCCTTGGGTCTTGAATCTCCAAATGTATCTTCCCATACAGGTCCGGGAATCTGGGATTCAGCGGTATTTTCAGCACTGAAATTTCCTGGGAAATTTCTCCTCTCAACTCCTTATAAAATAATTGAAGGACAAAACAATTTAAAATAATTTATATGACTACTAGTTTACCATTTAGTATCTAATTGGTGTCTATGAGCATAAATAATATGTTTGATGCCAATCAATGGTCTCCTTATTCTTAATGTCTTTTTTTGTGTGTCTGTCTTGAGAGTCCTCCATCTCTATAAGGTTTGTTGTTTGTCATTTTTGTAATTTCAGATGTTTGCCTCCTCCTTGAGCTCTATATAAAAGGAGAAAACAATAGTACAAAGATTGGTACTTGAAGTGTTCCCCTTTTCCAAGGATACCGGAGCCTTCCATTCAGATATCTGCTATTGATTTTCCTTCTCATCCACACGCAAGATATGAAGATTTTCATCACAATCCTCTCTTTTAAATTGCTGACTTTAGAAAACTGTTTTGCCTTCTAATCTTTCTGCGCTAATCTATGTCAAAAGGAATTTTGATATCAGCCTTTTTGGTCTGTTTCTCTCTTTTTTGCTAACTCTGGAAGATTAGAATGATGTTTCATCTCTAGCTGAAGTACTTCAGTATTTCTTTGGAACTAAGAAGTGTTAGTTTTCCTCACCAAATTACATGGTTTAAAACAGGCTTGAAAGACTGGATGGAGGCTTCTGGGAATGAGTTATGTATGTGACTTTTTCATTTCACTTGGCATTCATTGTAGATAACCACTGAGATTAACTTTTATGAACTAGTGATATTGTTGACTTGAATTATGGAGGGATATGATAAACTATATAACTTGAGCTGTAGATGTGGACATCAGGAAAAATACAACATAGATGGAAGATGTGCAAAGGTTCTGCAACCGATAGGAGCAGGGAGAACAGATGGAATTTAGAAATTGTGGCAGACGAACGAAAACTATCCTTTCTGTCTGGATTCTTCTTAAAATTAATTCAAGGTATTGAATTAGTGGTGTGAAATAGAAGTCTCTGGCAGTTGGTGCCTAAATTACACATTTAGGGTAATTTGTTTGGTCTTGTTTGTTACCTTTGCTTTTATTTATTTATTTTTAATTTTTAACACAATGCTGAAGATGGGAACAAGAAATAAAGTGACAGGGGAGGGAGAGTGCAAGAATTACCTTGTGATGATTCCCTGTGTGCGGCTATTTTAAAGTGATGACCAAAATTCATTGTATTTGTCTTGTCAGGCTTTAGATGAAAAGCTTGTAGCAGCTCATATCTGGATATGTAATTAATCTTCTATTTTATCTTTTAAACTGGGAGAAACTAGGTCAGATTTTGAAGTCTTATATGACCCCTGTTCCCTCTCCCCCAAAACCCAACCAATCAAACCCTCCCTTAATGTGACCCTTTTCCTTCACCTCCATCCAAGCACTTTCCCCCCTACTTTTCTGTTTGAGTACAAGGACCTTGCAAGCAGCACAAGGGTTTTCCTTTCACAGTTCTCTCTCTTCAGACACTAAAGGGTGTTCCAAGGTCCCATTAAAGTGTCATCTGAATAGCAAGAAGAATTGGGCCTGTTTTTTGTCTAAAGTAAACCACTAGATAGAAGGTTTAATGAGCTATCCAGGGATAAATAATGGTTGCCAAAAGGATGGTTTTATAATGCTAGTACTTGAGTTAAGTGTTTTGAAAGGTTTTAAAATGCAGAAAACCAGGTATTCAAAATGTATGATGAGTCAAACCAAACCTTCTCCTGGAATAATGATAGCTGTGTGGGAACCTCTGTGCATCATCAGTGAGCTGTGAGGAGCCTGCACTGTGAGTCACATCAGAAATTACTTGGAAAATGTATGAAAAGGTAGATTTGTTCCTTAATGTGTACTGTATATACAATCCTAGTAACTTACCAAACCACCATGACTAAAACAACCTTCTAAAGAGACACAATGGGCCATTTCATTCCTCATAGAAAGCAAAATTTTTTTTAGATCCTGTCTAAGGGAACATTTGGTACAGTGCACGATTTGTATTAACTTGTTACCATCTCAGTCTTTGTGAGTCATGCTATTCATCCCCCTTGACTAAGCAGCATATTTCTGAGATTTTTCTTCTTTAATTTATAAATACAGTGTATAAATATTTATATGCTGAAGAGAAAGTTAAAAAGTAGATTCTGATGCCTAAAATCTTCATTGTATGGAAAGATACCTGAATTTGAAAATTCCTTTATGAAACAAGAGAAAAGTATCATCTAGGCAAGAGAAATAAAAAAGCAAAAAATTATTTATTGCTCCATGGGTAAAATCTTTAAATGGAACTGGATACTTTTTGACAGACATGTGTTGATACATCTGTGAGTTGTTTTGACTCAACATGGAAACTACTGGATGACTTTCTGTGGCTGTTTGACTCAGCAGATCAACCAGACCATTTTAATTGAGCCCTCCTACCTCTAAAATCTAGAAGGAAAAGCTTGTTCTTATTCAGTCAGTCTGTGTAACTGTCACTGTGCCATATGAATTGGTCATGATATACCTGTAAACATTATAGAAATGTGCTGTTTTGATGGGAAGTGTTCTTTAAAGCATGCCAGAGGTTTAAAGTTTTTGACCTTCACAGGTGATTTCCTGGGAAGTCTTGTATGTTTTTCTGGTATATTTACTTCCTTAGAATGCTGAAGAGGCTTGGTTTGTTCTTTCAAAAGACAGAAATGGAGCATTAACTGGCTGCAGTTTTGGAGAATATTCTCCATATTGAAGTTTTCTCTGCAAGGTTGAGTTGTGGAAGCAAAGCAAGAAACTGCACTAGAGATCTTAGGGGAAGTGAAATACAACACAGAGAAAGTACTACAAATATGACACTCATTAAAATGGTGTTGTTACAGTTTATGTTGGAAATAAAGGCTGTTGATGTAAACAGTTTGTGGCAGAAATAGAGTGCTTTAAAGAACATATTTTGTGAATGTTCACATTGTCATCTTTGATCATTGTGAGACTTTAAATGTGTTTGGAATGTAGTATGTTAGCAGGACTGTGATCTGGAGATCCTATTTGAATGAGACACCCCTTCAGGAGAGAGAGTTGATGTGTCTGAGCAAAAAAAAAAAAAAAAAAGAAGTATGTTGATGCTAATATTTATTGTTGAGCTTAGTTTGATTTTATAAACTGCTTTATAAGTAGTTGAAATTGAACATCTTCTGGAATAGTATTGCTGGAGTGTGATAGTCCTTTCTGCAGGCTTCAACAATACCTGTGTATAGTAAGAAGACATAAATCTGTGGGGAAAAAATTGTATAGTGTCTACAGAGAATCAATGCCTTCTGAGAGGAAGGGAAGAGGAGTTTTCAGAACAGCTCCCTGCATGATTCAGAGATGCCTTGTGTTGTTACAGGTACTTTCTGTGTCATAATTTACAAGCTGAAGTTACCACTCTGTATATGTGGCAGCAGTTGCCTGTGCCTCCACCACTTCCATCCCACCAGGGCCCTTCAAACACATATTAAATAGAATGAGAATTTTCTGGCTGAAGGGTGATGGAATTGCAAGTGATTTGAGGATTATTGTCTCTTCATAAATCTACCTCAAACCTGCCTCCCTACTCCCCTGGCAGAGATGGAAGAACAGCCTGTTACCCTGTAAAATACAGATCAAAATCAGCAGCATTCAGGAAAGAATTGGGATGATGAAATATCCAGCTTCAGGAGCAGAATTGCCTTCTACTCTGCTCACCATGATTTGTTGATTCCTCTGCACTTTGCCAAAGTAATTAATGGAGAGAACAGTTTATAAATTAAAGAAGGCATTTGTGGGTTGAATATCAATGTGATACAAAGTGAACAACTGGGCCTTGAGTTGTTTGGGGTGCTTATTTTCTGGCATATAATTTGGTATGTCTGTTCTATTGCTAATTAAACAGCTGATGGATTGGTTCATATTTGGGCATGGTTACATTAAGCAGTGAGGCTTAGCCCTAGAAAGCAATAATGTTCCCAAGTTGTGGTTTAGCAAAAAAAGAAAAAAAAAGAGGCATTCATAGATAATGTTGGGTTTGAGTTTGGTTTAAATTTTTGCAGGCCAGGTGTGCTTGGCAATATATCATCATTTGCTTTTATACCTTTGTCATTCACCAGCTTTTGCAGCAGAACAACAACTTTACCTAAGTTTTTGTAGGGGCTGTTTTGAAAGCATAACCGTTACATCAAAGAGATCCTGTGAGATGCCCATTATTCTCTTATTTGGGTGTTTGGAGGTAGAGGGATATATCAGACATTACATCAGTAGTAAAAGCAGAAGGCTTTTTTTGGTGTTGCTGCCCTACCTTGACTTTCTGGCAGCAAACCATAATCATATATTCATGTGAGAAAAGTGTGAATTGTGAGAGCATGAATATTTATCAGGGCACAGAGGGATCCATGGCCAACCTCTACTTTTTTGCATTCTGGCTGAGTAAAACCATAAAATATTGTGAGTTGGAAGGGACCCTCAATAATCATAAAAATCTGGATCCTGGCCCTGCACAGGACAACCCCAAGGATAACTCCCAAGTACCTGAGAGACTGTTCTCCATTGCATATGTGCCTTGACCAGGAAAACCATCATCTAGTTGCAGGTGGGCATGAGGAGAGAAGAAAGATGATTACTGTCCATAGGTCTCAAGGTACTGATTCTATAGAGGGCTCTGATTACCAAATAGCTCCAAATGAGAGTGGGTATTGGAGCCTGTGAAAGTATTAGGCAGTGAGGAGATGATTCTTTGAGTTACTTGAGTTATTTCTCACAAGAGGACATGGTCAGGAAGTTCCTGGGAGAGTGTTTGACCTGGTCTGAAGCATGAAGGAATGACAACAGCACTCAAACAGCTGGAGATTTTTAAAAAAGAGGAATAATTGCCTTCGTCTGTATGATTTCCTGCCAAGTGGTTTCCAGACGAGTTAATAGTGTTGCAGTCTAGCTAGTGAATGTCCCTGATATCTTGTCTGCCTTACTGAGTGGACAATAGGATGAGTTTATTCTGTAGGGATTATGAAAAGGCTGAAAATGTATTCACTGATTTTATTAACTCTTGGAGCTAAAGCCACTGATCAAAAGTTGCAGTGTTAGCATAATAGAAGGCATAAAATGACTTCTTAAAGGCCCATTTGATGTAGTTTTGGCACTACTACATTTCTAGTTGAGAAATCTTTGAAGCTCTTGAAGCATTAGAGCTGTCAGATGGATTAAATGACTGGTTAATACTTTTACAGAGTAGTGCTTTATCATAGAGATAGCTTTCCTCCCTCTTCTTAATGACAAGCAATTTGAGTTTCTGTAATAATTTGCTCATATTCTGTGCTATTTCAGAGTTTGGTGTTGTTGTTGTTTTGGTTTTTTTGGTGATATCCTCTGAGTTAAATGTTGAGGTTTGCCATTTAAAAAAAGATCCTTCTTAGAGTGTCAGTGAGATCACTGCATTGTTTTATAGAAGTATTTGTATCCTGGTTGTTGTTTTCGTTTGAAAACAAAATCCCTCACATTTCAACCATTGTTTACAGTTTTTAAAAATAATTCTAGCTATACAGAGAAGTAAAAATGTTATTGAAAATCAGACCATTTTTTTTCAATGTGTTCAAAATATTGATCAAACAATAACTCGAAAAGGGGTTCATAATTTCCAGTTTTAATTAGAAGACAGGCACAGCTCATTTTTTAGAAAACAATGCTCATTCCTATTCATGTGGAATAATTTTTAAATAATTCAAGGGGATGTTCACAATGAGATCATCTATGTTCTGGGAAATAAACTCAATAGCTATAACTTTCAAGAAAAAAAAAATATAGGAAATTTAGAAAATGGGTCACATTCTGACTGTCAGAGTAATTATTAGGAAATTAAAATGTTGACATAATAAGGAATTTTGAACTAAGGATTCAGTCTGGTGCAAAGGATCCAAAATTTGAACAAAATGGGAATGCTCTTCAGTAGCATCTACATAAGTATCAACTTACAGAGGGATAAAGTCTTCAAAATTATTTCATCTGGTAGGAGTCCCAGCAGCTGAGGTGCATATCAGTGAAACCCATATAAATATGTTGTTGATGGTTGGTCAGAGGTGGTTGGAAAATTTTCTGCATAACTGAGTTTTCAACAAATAACTGTGATGAATTTACTTTTATAATTTTAGATTTTTTATTTAATTTTGGAAAAAAACCTCCAAACCAAACCCAAACAAACCAACCCACAAACATTTTCTATAGTGAACAGCAAGCCAAATATTTAACTTTGTGTTTGATCACCTGAATAGAAATAGCTCAGTTTGCTTCATTAATTCAGAAGGACTTGTGTTGGATCACTCCAACATTAAACTAAACCTTCCTATGTAGTGGCAGCATATATACTATGGCAGATATATTTCAGATTATTTTTTTCCCCCCCCAGATACACAAAGCTTCTCCCCAGATCTACAGTAAACATTAAAACATCCACTCTGACCAGTTCTGCTTAACAGAAATCCCATGGTTTTTATCTGTGGTTTTTATCCATTGATCAGGTCTGCAGTAAAAAAACCCATCCCAAGCAGGTTTGTGGGTTCACTGAATTATAATGTTTCCTGAGAAACACAGGAAAATACCTACTAAAAGTCAAATATTAAAATTTCTTAGAGAGAAGTATAAACTGTTCTTATTGCTTGTTTCCTATTCCAGTAGCACTAAGGAATAAAGGATTTGCAGTTAGGCCTCCAGACAGAAAAGACCATAAACACATGTTCAGACACATGAATGAATAGTCTAATCAAAGTCAAAACATTTAATTTTTGTCCTCAAAACATGTGGGGTTTTATAATTGGCACTTGCAGACTAGACTGATGAATTAGCAGAAGATTTACAATTTGATAAAACCCTCTTACTTTCCATATTCACATGAATAGGAGTTTGTTAGTATTTCACACAGTCTGAAAACTTTGGCCAGATCTTCCACGAGTGAGGCGTCACTTTGTTGAAATGAAGGCAGAAAACCTGGCCTGTTAATATAAATATCTAGACAGCTTTCCTTTCCGGGTTTGCTTTGTTTTGTTTTCTTCCCTGCTTGTCTTCTAACTGAATAGCTGTGTCGTGTGTCCTTTCTGTTTTGAGGCTACAACACTCAATAATTTGATAACCAAGTTGTTGCATTTTCAAGTCTTCTTCAAATCTACAATTTAAGCCATTTAACTCACTTTCTGGCTCTTTGGGGGGCAAAAAAAAATCTGAGGTCACCTTTGTTTGAATTGTCCCCCTGCCCACATGCAATATTCTACACACTGGTGACAGCTTCCTCCAGAGAGGCTTTTTCTGGTTAGGTCGTGATTTATTTAAAGTCTAAAATAGGATAAAGTACTTTATAAATATGACTGTCGCAATAGAAGGGTCAAGACTTTGTAACTGGGTGACTAAAATTTAAAAATTGAGTAACTTGGATTTCAAAAGTTCATGAGTCAGCTCCTCCTGACTTTCCTATTTCCCATTCAATTTTAAGGAAGCAAAGTTGTGGTTCTGCAAGTTTTGGATACAGAAAGGTAACACCTTTCTTGTAACACCTGTCACTGCTTTTCTTACAAGGAATTGCGGAAAAAAAAGCTTTCTTCCTTTTCCAGTTTTTGTGATGCTGTTTCTCCTGCAGCTCTTTCCTTCTCTCTGTCCTGCTGCCACTCCTGGAAACTTCAGGATACTCAGCCTCTGAGTTCTGCAAAATGAGTTGTGGACTTCTCTGTTCTCCATCTGAATTTTGTTGTTCACTGCCAGATTCTTTTTCCTCTTATATGCTGCTGCTAAATAAAACCCCTGCCTTAGCAGTCCTCTTAGAGTCTCCCCACTATGGCAGAACACTCACACATATCCTAAGATGAACTGTGTACCCTCATCCTCAGGACCATCAAGGCAAAACCTTTGTGCATGCTCTTACCCTCAGCATATGGAAAGGTCACCTGGAAAGGCCTCACCCACAATGCCAAAGTAGTTGCTTGTGAGTTCTGTGATGAATGTCAGTTTTACAGAAAAATATTTCAGTTAACAGCAGGAAAAAATAAAACATCAAAAAAGAAAAAGGCCATGGAGGTAGAGCTGCTAAGTGGAATTAGTGTTGGTAAAATCTTGTAACTGAAAAGCAGTTCCACGCTGTCAAATGTGTTTGATATTCTCTGGGAGGATGCTCAAGTTGGTCAATTAAGATTTTGAGGATTTTAACACTCTGCTTGGAAGAAGTGGGGGAAGAAACTCCATGGCTGGGAAAACATGGAACTCTGTTAGAAACCTGGCGGCACTCCCACTCTGATCAGGAGCTGTACTCTCAACTAAATGATCAAAAGAAGATGCCAGCTTGTGTAGACATTATTTCTGACTGCACTGCAAGAGTGAGCTCTGTTTTCTGGCTTCTTTGTGAAGAAAACAATTGGGTAGGAATTAGGGGAATGCCAGAGGGTTTGGGATTCCTTCTTCTGTGTGAGCCACGTTCAGTACTCTGCAGCCTGCCTTCCACTCGGGCGCTATTAATAATTGATAATTATTCATTAATTATGTAATTAATAACGATTACGTGTTATCCATTTCCTTTTTGCCTTGGAAAAAGAACTTGTGTGGGCTTGACCAGTCCTTCCGATGGCCCTTCGGAAGGAGCGGTTCCAGTAGATGTCACTGTGGGCTCTCGAGTCACAGCCGTGCCAGTGCTCGCTCCCCTGTCGCACCCCTGCTCTCGAACGCCTCTCTAATGATGGTACCCAATTACTGCTGTCTAGTTTCGGCTCTTTACTGAGCACCACGGAGGCAGAGCCCTGCCAGCTCTGAGATTCCATCCCGGCCAAACCCACGAGGCCTGGGGTCAGTGCAGTTGGGATGGGCAGTGGCAGGATGCAGGAGGATGATGGGCATCCCTGTGTGATGTGAGAGATGCATGGCTGTAATGAGCAGGGTTATAAGCTGTCCTCCCTCAGTGACAGGGATGCTACAGCAGAGAAACAACAGCTTTACGTAGTAGCAAAGCCTGGGATCCACAGATAGAGAACTTAAAAACCCCAAGCAAATGAAAAAAAAATAAATAAAAAACCCCCCACCACTTTCATTAAGAGTTTTCTAAACATTGTGTTTGGATGCTCCTGAAATTAATATTTTATTTGATTGGCTAATGCTGAGGATTTTCCTGGCACTTTGCATATGAATACTGGAAGCAGAATAAACACAGCAGTTTTTTGTAGGCTTTGAGTTTCCTTAAATAATATAAGAATACATAACATGTGAGGCAAAACAAAAGAGCAGACAAGGATAGAGCTGGAAGCAACAGAGGATTTGCAGGCTGTAGCAGAGGTAGCAGGTTGTGGAGACAGAGAAGGAAGAAAGAGGAGCAGGAAACAAATGTCAAGAAGCTCTGGTGAAGTAAGAGGACAAGGGATGCCAAAACAATACTGGAAATGCTGATGTCTGGAAATGCTAAATGTGGCTTTGACCAGTACCTTTTAAAATTCAGGCCTAGACAGCAAGGCTTTTTAAATTCAGACCTTTCTAAACCTCTCAGCTGATTTCTTTACGGTGTTATTCTTCATGGCCTTTGCTCTTTTGCAAAGGCACCTGGAAGAGGCTTCTCTGGGCTGGCAGCAGCCTTGTCAGCTCTTGTCCCATCTTGTCTCAAACTCCACCCATCCAGAACACATCAATTCTGTATTCAGACCAGGTGTGCTGTCAAGGAGGTGTTTCCTTTTGGTATATGAGGAAAGCTGGTATGGTCCATGCAAGAGATTTCTGTTTATGGTGAAAACAGAGATCAGGGGAAAACCTGTAATGTTGTCTTTCTTACTTTGATGGGTTAGTTCTGGTGATTCATCGTATTTACATATGTACAGCTTTTATGGTCATGAGTCTGCTACTCCTCCACTACATTGTTTTCATTATATTGATTTCAGATTGCAAAATCAGGCAACAAGCATTGGCAGAAAGGGAAATCCTCTTTTTGGAGTTGATAGATAAGAAAAAGTGGAAGAATTATTCGACTATCTGTTCTCCCTATGCTTCTGAACCTCCACGTAACTCCCCAGGAGTCTCAGAATATGATTATTACAAGGCTTGAGTCAATATTCAGTCAGAGTACTCCAATCTTCCTTTATAAATTTCTTTAATAGATTGATTTTTACCCACTCTATCCTGGTGTTGATACAGAAGTGAGAGAGCTGTGGTCCAAGGAAAAGCTGTGGCCTTTGATGAAGTATTTCAGCTAAGAATTTTTTCATTTGTTGGACCTGAAAGTGTTGATTTTGAAGAAGGCCTTATATGAATTCCAAGGAGGAGGCACTTGTTTGAATGAATGAGTTTGAAGGTTTAAGGTGAAGAATTTTGGTGCAAATGTGATAATTTCACAATAAGAAGTTTGCCCAGACAAGCTTGCTACAACTCAAAAAATGAGACCCAGGGTGAAGTAGTGTTACTTTGTTACCCTTTTTTACCAATGTCCCCCTGGGACATGAGGTAAAAACATGTGGGTGGCTAATGAGAACATTTTCAGTTTTTCAGGCCAGCATGTATTTTTACCTTTTAGAGGTTTAGATCACAGAAAGGACAAGCAACAGCCAAATAAACACTCTTACAAGTCAGTGACAGAGGAAATCACATATTTTATGTTACTTACAACTGGCTATGCACTGCTTGCATATAATTGCTAACATATCACAAAAAAAAAAACATTGGGATTTATAATAGTTCAGCTCAACATAGAATGTGTACTTGCAAATTATCCACAGATAGTTTCAACATTACCTCGGTTTCTGCACACAGAGCTTTCTTTTTGTAACTTTTGCTAGGTATGTATTGAGGAAGAAATCTGTATGATGCATAGCTGAAGACACGGAGTTTATTTTGCAGCTCCATCCCGGATTTCCACAGCATGTGCCTGGAGGAAGATCATCTCTGTTGGGAAAATTTCTTTCTTTGGCAGAGCCTTCCTGGTAGAGAGATGTGCAGAGACAGGTAAGGGTTGTGTCTGCATGTATGGCTGTCCTCAAGATATGAAAATCCTTCATGACCTCCAGGGAATGGCTGGAGTTAAAGCTGTCTGACAGCAGCATTTATGTGTGCACAGACTGCAGGTGGAATTGAGTCAGGAAGGTGAGATGATTTCCTGATTTGCTTTCCTCTGTCATGCAGCCCCATCAAGATGTGGTCTCACAAGGGCTGTAGCTGAGTCTGAAGAAATCCATGAAAGCACAGTGTGAGTTGCGAGTTCCCTGTACATAGAGGTCTGTAAAGGTTAACTTCACTTTAAACATTCCAAATGACCAATTTGTGTTGGCTTTACTTTGAAAATCATAGCCTTTAATGACCATTTATGGTGATTATCAGTAAAAGCACAAGAACACAAAGCTTGTTGTTTCATCCTTAGCAGTATTAGGCACTAGGGGCCTTGCAACTGCCTCTGAGATGAGTGAGAGAAAGACAGAATCAGGGTTTTGAAACCTATGGCCTATTCTGCACCCTCTACCTCAGCCCCTTAATGACTGTAGTAACACGCTGACTATTATTACCCCAGATCCTCAGCTGACCTGAATCAGCAAAGCTGCCAGAGCTCTAATGGAGAAAGGGTGTTTGTCAGCAGCTAGAAATGGCGCTCAGGGCATTACTTAGGCCAGACCTTTATCTTCATTGTCTAATTTATGCCTTTGGAAGTAGACTATGTGCAAGGTGTCTGAGCTAATGGTGAAGAAGTAATTATAACATTTGAATTTCCTGAGGTCTGAGTGCTTGATTTCTCAGCTGATGTTGCTTTGATGTTTTTTTTTCAATGCTACCAATCTTATCCAGCTGTTTTATGGCTCCTACTCCCAGTATCTCATATAGTTTTACCATTGCTGGACTTGGCTTGCTGTAGAAGAGATCAGGGCTTCTGTAGGGTGCCAGATTTTCCTTTTTAAAAACAGTGGCTTATGCTGATTTAAACAGTGCAATTCTAGGCACTTTGTCAGAGAAAGCTAATGCCAGAGATTTTGAAACAGAAAGCCCTTGAGTAAAGCCATAATCCTAGCTTAGAGCAAGAGGCAATAGACCTGTCAGTAACACAGTGGCACGGGAAACGGTGCTGTAATTAAAGTTCACTCAGCTTTTCCTTTATAAATTTCTGTAATAGAGGCTTTGTGTGTTAGCGCAGCCATTTCAATTTATGTTGTTTTGAAACTAGGTAATCAGATTGTCAACTTCAGTGGGATCATTTCTCCATGAAGGTATTTAACAAAAGTATGCCTAAAATCATCAAAACCAATTCTTCTGTGTGGTGCTGTAAAAATAGTAAGAATGGTTGTTAAGCCTGTGAGCCCAAGTTGTTTAGGAATCCTGTAAGCTCAGGTGCAAAACTAGGGAGACTTACAAAATTATAAAGAAACTTGTAAACTTGTAATACTAATTTCTTTTAGGTGGTCAAGATTTTGCCTAAAGTTTTGCAAAACATTTGTTTTTGATAGCTCATAAGCTTTTTAAAGAGTGCATACACTGGTTACTATGTCACAAAATGCATAAATATCTTTATTTAGGAGGTTTAAACAGTACTGAGTTTTTTAAATGAAAAAATATTCTATAAGTACTGGATTTTAAATACTTCTTGGTACATGGATTGGCCTAAGATCCCATTGAAGTCAGATACTGGGTGCAATTAAATGCAAAGCTTTTAAACTTTTTAATACCAGCATTATTATTCACTTTTTTTCAAAAGTTAGAGGAAAAAAACCCAGGGCACATATACTGTGCCTTCATGTGAATGTTTTCTTAAATTGTTTGTAGAATAAAAACCCACAGTTAAATGAAAATCTGTTCAGTTTGCAGTAGCAGAAGTGGCAAAAAATTGCCACACAAGTCATTAAAAATGAGTAATTCTTCTGTCTGGAGGGTTGACCCATTGAATTAGAATATAAAGACTTCACAGTATCTCTGAATTTTGCCTCTGGTAAGAAATGGAGGAATATTACTCTTTTTTTAAAAAAATCTTTATTTTCTGTCTTTTGGGGGTTTTTTTGGGTTGTTTTTTGTTCGTCTGCTTCATACAGTCTGAGATTGTCCTACCTAATTTTAGGTGACACTGGTTAACTCATTCTGAATTAGCTGTAAATTCTTTCCAGATGAAACTTACAAATACAGAGCTCTGCAGTTGTGTCCAGGTTCAGAAAAAGATGTTTGGATTCTCTTGTTTGGCCATCAGCACAGTAAATACCATATTCTTGACTTTAGTTATTTAATTTCAGTGAAAAAGGATTGTTTGGATGTAAAGGATTTTCAGAAAGGCTTGCAACTCAGACACTACAGCACAATGCTTCTACAGGGCAAGGAGGTAACCAGTAATTCACACTTAGACTCTGCTTGAAGTGTCTATGGCTCTGCAACACAGAGTTTGGGAAATAATATTAAGCTCTGCTATCTGTAAACTTATGGCAAGCCACTGGTCCTTGTTCATCTCCTCAGAAAGTGGGAACAAGTACAATCCCTGGTAAGCCCTAACCAAATTTCGATTCTGGAGATAACGACACAGGGAGCAGATGTTTTCATGATACCTTCTGCTGGAACCAAGAGATGGGGATGGATGGAAGGGAAAAGAAAGTTACTGATTAAACTGGTGGAAGAAAGGGAAACTATGGATTTATATCTCCTTTCAGTTCCTCTCTTATAAGTATAACCACTACTCTTCTGAGGGTCACTATCATTACCAATCAGTGGGCAGCACTGCTGGCAAAATTAGGAAACAAAAAAACTTTTGCCAACAAAGCTAACTTTAATGTACATGGACAAGCAAGAGCTCACCTTGGCACTTCCTCTGGTGGATCTAAGCATGGGGTATCCTTGCATAAAAGCAGGTTAACAGGGTGAGTGAAACATTGGAAAAATTATTTTTAGTACTCAGCTCTCTGCAGTTTTTTACATTCCGCATTACTCATGTGCCAATGTGTAGGGACCTCAAGGAAGGACCTAGTCTCCATGTCACTTTGTCCTCTGATTCTCTCCTCCTTCAGGGTGGCCTTGGCTTACCCCAGAGTGAGCTGATGTTTTCAAATTTGGTGCATTGACCTCAGTAATCTGACCTTGGACTAGCCTGGATGACATTATTAACATGAGGTAGAATGCGGGAATCCTTGCAATCAGAGGTTTTTGGGAAAACTGCAAAAAGCAGGCCTCAGAAACAGCAGAACTGCAATTGGAGCTAAACAGTTGCCATAAGATTTGTCAGCAGAAAAGTTATATGAGATGTAGAAAGCAAGGACAAATAAAACAATGGTCTATGTATTAATGCTTGGCTAGAATAATGCCCTAAGTTGCAGAAAAGTATATCTAGCAAGTTATTAGGAAGTTCTAAGGTTAATAATGGAGCTCTGTGCATTGTATTTTAAGGCTTACAAGCAGGTATTGTCTTCGAGATAAGTAAGCATTATTTTAACTGAAGGTATGTGCACTTATAGTGGTTGGATAAAACTACTGTCAATATATTTTTGTTTTTGTGATTGGTCAAAAACCTTTCAAGGTGCATTGTAACATCACGTTCTGCAGCTGCTGCTGAAGACGTGAGCTGCTGGCATCTTCCCATTGTCCCAACCATGTAATGAGACTGACACTTGGAAAACAAAGCAGCTCGAGACGCGTTCCACAGCAGTCCTGTCCTGTTTGTGATTTTGTGCATAAATCCTGGCTGGCATTAGTAAAATTCTGGTGCAGAAGGAATGCATTGAAGATTTCACATGGAAGAATGTGCAAGGCAGGCTGGAAACTCAGTGGCCTGTTGTGCTTGTGAAATAGCACCACATTTGCAGCACTTCAGCCACACAGGAGGCAAGACCATTCTTTACCCCCCCCTGTAGCCAAGACATTTTGTTTCGATAGTAATCCAGTCAGAATTTGTTATTTTTACTAACACAGCCTAGGAGTACCTTTGACTTCTTGTGTGTTCTCTCAAGACCCGTCTTATCGCTGAAACCACATGAAATGTTCTGAAAAAAGTTTAAGTATTAATGGGGTAAATTTTCTTTTTGCAATTTTGTTGATAAGGTTTTCACCAGTTTTATTGCAGTAGTAGCTATTGTAGCTTTGTAGCCTTGTAGTTAAACAATGCTACTGCTATTTTATGCTACTGCTTTTTTTCTTCAATAGTTTATATAAATAAATCAATTTACTTTAACAGATTAGGTAAATAAAAGTTCTGTTTATTACCATTAAATCAATAAAAGCTCTCGCTGAATTTTGTGGTCACCTTGGTACTTGATAAGTCTTATTGTTTAAACATAGATATGAAAATGAATTCCTCAGTAATGGTAGATTTTAATCACACAAAGACACTTCATAAAGAGATTTAATTTTAATTTAAAATGATTTGAAGTATCAGCTCTTTAAGGTTTTGCATTGTACTCTTCTTCCACCACCCAAGACTCAACCTAAAATAGTAGATACAGTTAAAAGCTACTAACTGCTACTTTTGAATATCTGAGAGGTTTTTAATTAATAGTTCCACTGGAGAAACAGCCTATATTTTAGATCTGAATTCTCTCACTTTTTGCAGCTAAAAGGATGAACCCAAGGCTTTAGAAAATATATTAAAAAATACATTGCATATATTTTATGTATTGGTAGTGTCTGTAGTCCTATGGAATTAATGTACATGGATTTTTTTTATTCACTATTGACTATGCTAAAAAAGAACTCTTGGGAATACCTATGAACGAAGGAGTTGCACTTGTTTATGACTGAGGATGAGGCTGTGTGGAAAGCTGATCCAACAGAGGTTTTTAATTGCATTTTTTTCCAAGTTCAAAGCACGTCTCTGATATTTGCTGTGTAAATAGTTTATTTTACTACTGCAAGTGTATTATTCTCCATCACTCCTCTTCCTTTTGTCATAAAGATCAATATTTCCCCCACTGGAAATCCCATATCACCTCAGTGATTTCTGCAGCTTTTATGAAATTGCAATGTTAAAGCAATACTTGCGCTTAGCAGCTGTAGATTCGGGACAATCTGTAAGGAAAAAAAAAATCCCATGGTCTCCATGAGACCATTTGTGTTTTGTTTAAGATCAGTGAGAATCTGCCATGTTGGTGTCCCAGAGAGAAAATCAGCTGCTACTGAAGTTCAATAACAGGTAAGTAAAACTACTAATTTTGAAAGCCTGCAACACCCTTATTAAAAAGCGTAATTTTAAGGGTAGTGAAAACAGTAATTTGTTTGAATGGTTTTAGAGTTCTTGGTCTGAACATTTTCTTCAAAGAATCTTTGAAATTTTAGTCAGAAAAGAGCTGATGCAATTAGTGGGAATATTATTTGGAAACACATTTATATGTCAAACCATAAGAGCAGAATTTGAATGAAATGAGTTCAAGTGTGATGGTGTATCCTGTGGTGTTCTTCAAAAAGTACTAACCACCTTTACCCTGTACAAGTGCAAATTATTATTCCAGAGTATATTATTACACTGCATTGCTCCTGTAGCTATAGCAGTGCTCAGTGTACTGAAAATGACTGGGAGAATACTTTTCTACACTGTAAGGATCGCATTGTGGTCTTAATTAAGTGATTCATTTCAGTAGAATATGGATTTCAACTTGATAATAGTCCCTATCAGCAAGATAAATGCTAATTTATAGGTGGGAAATTATAGAAAATAAGCATCCAGGCAAAGTGGGAAACCATTAGCCAGTCCTACTGTTGAGTGCCACTGATATTACTGCTATTGCATCTAACAATTCACATGGCAATAAGAACATAATAAGTAAGAGATGGCAGTGGCCAATGGACCTCATCTGGAGTACAGGACTTAGAACAGTTCTGAGAATGTAAAAAACCGTTTTTTGGTTTGCTCTCAAATGAAATGCCTTTAGTCCAGAGGCAGCCTGAAAGTACTTCCTCATACAATCCTACTGACTTCTGGTGGCCCCAGTATTGACCACACACCTGGGATCAGCACAAATGTCTGAACCAGGTCCCTCCTCACCTTTCTGTAGTGGTAAAGAGGCAACAAACCAAGGCTCCAGCTTGGGAGAACATGGTCAGACTGGGGATGGAAAGAAACCAGGAAGTGTTACAGGAACAGGAAAGAACAATTCTGTTGATATCATGCACACATCATGGAGCAATGTTAAATGGCACCAGGAGTTGAAACTCTTCCATTTCTGAACATCTCTGGCTGACTTTGAGAGCATGGAACATGTTTTGAATCTGGTGTTTGACAAGTAAGCAAACTTCCAAGTTGGCTTTGGGGCAAAATGGTGTCTGGGTGGCTGAGGCATTGGAATGTGGGGTTTGGAGCCAGCCCAGCAGCTCTGCTCAGGCAGTCTTCAGGGAAGGAGTAACTGTGCACAGGGAGTGGAAACCAGCCACTGTTGTGGAGAACTTTTTAATTTGGGTGTATTTTCTGCTGCTTATCAGAAAATGACTGGATTATCTTTACTTCCTTATAATTTGAATAACCTGATTGCAGTGCTTGTACAGTGTATTTAGTAATGGATTCTGGAGCGTGCTGTTGAAATTGTTTATTACGCGGTAATCAGTTAAACACTTCCCTTGTTGCCAAAATTCTATGAACTTCTCGGGATAAGTAAGACCCCCTAACACTGTGTTTTAATTTTGGTGAGTAAGTTGTCCAGGAGGTGAGTGTGGCCCACAAAATTATGGCCTCCACACAGATGCTGATATAAAACTTTTTTACTAATTTATACATTTTTAGCAATCAAAGAAATTAATTCTCATTGGTTCTAAATTATGTAATTCATTAATTAGTATTCTATCCTCTATTGATTTTTCACTTTTCATACTAATTAGTTAGGAAAGTGATATAATTTCCAGCACCCTGGAAGTGGCTAAACTCCACAACAGATCTTCAGTGTTACAAACGTGCAATATATTCCGCAGATGTGAAAATTAGAAAAGAAAATTAAACCCATATATTTAGTTAATATCTATGCAAAATTATTTCATTTCCATTTAGGTACTAAATCATCAGCAGTGTTAAACTTGGCATGCCACTGTGACTTTATATATATGTCATTAATCTTGTTCTTTGGAGTTAAACCTCAGTAGAAGTGTATGAACATCATGTTAAACTTAGAAGGGAAATGTGATACCAGGAGCAGTAATCACATCTTGTTTCATGATTCGGACAAAAATGTGTAATGGTGAGAACTTTGATTCTTACTGAATCTACTATGGTCCGGTAAATGCTTAAAAGAAATAGTGTATTCTCAAGTTTACATCCTTACTTTAGGGAACAACAGGTCTACTGAAATTTGTGAACTGCCCTTCAAGTCCATTTGTAGGGTATTAAGTCAGCTGGGAGATTTCTGTCTTTGTCCCCAGTTAAAGGTAACGTTTTATGCTTGACCTTTTAAAAAGGGAAGTTGTTTCTTTGACATAAACAAACACTAAGTCAAGTAGTAGGAAGAAGTAGCTGTAAGCGTTAAAGAAGTTGTAATAAGCGAAATGCAGGCAACTTTTTGGATAACAGCTACTTTTGTTCAAGTTTTATTAAATACTACAATTTGGCACATTCAGATTTTTCTATCTGAGAGCATCTGCTTGTGAGATTTGCTCAGTTTTTATTCTGAAGCCACAAATTGTAACACAGTATGAAATAAATTTTTAAAACCACTAATTGAAGTGTATTATATTCTTTCAAATGAAATAAATAATGACAGTATAAAATATTCGCTTCCTGAGAAATGGTCTAATGCCTCAGGTAAGACCTTTTGCTGGTGCAAGTTAACTTGACAAAATGAAATTCCATGAATATCACACAAGCCAGGACAAAGTCTAAAGTTATCAGGAATAAAATAAGCGTCTTCAAGACCTGGGTATCAGGCATGTATCTGGGGTATAAATTGTCATTAAGTAATTGGCTTGTGGGGGTCTCATTTTAGTTGACACAGGGTAACAGTGACTCCTTAATAGGGCTCCTGTCCTCCTCCACAAAGTGTTCATTTTCACTGTCTGAATTTTATTAGATGAGGGAAGAGTAAATTTGTCTGAAAAATATCTGATAATGGAGATTTGAGATCTCAGTGAATACCAAGTTCCAAGTCAGAAACACACTGCTTACATTAATTGAAATTCCTGTGGCCATGTGCTACCTCAAACTCTGGAGGACCAAATCTCCATGAATCTGGCTAAGACTTTACCAGGCCTGTCAGAGCATCAGTGATACTCATATCTAGAGATATTCCCTCATTAAGGAGTCTCATTCTGCCTTGTATATTTTGACTGCCTCTAAGCTCTATTTATGGTTTAATATAAATGTTTTCACAGCAATTTGTCAGTCAGCAACAGTAAAATCAACGAACTCTGATTGCTATCAACTCCCCATAAAAGCTGGTGGGTTTTTTTTTTTTTAGTTTTGCTTGTAATTGCAATGATGCAAGGATTGAGTCTTCTTTAAAACCCTGTAGTAACAGATTATTTGTCATCTTTCACATTATTTATATGAATGAAGGCTTCTTTAATAAGAACTTCTAAGAAAAGCTCTAAGTTAAGGCCCAAAGTCCAGAAATTACTTTTAAATACTTTTGCCTTTCAAGTAACTTCCTACTTGCCATGAAATATAACCAAGCTATATTTTAAGCATTACCAAAACAACTTTAAAATTTTATCCTGCTTTCTTACCCAATTGAAGATTTGTGTGTCTTAAATGTATCTATGATAAGTTTCACAGTCTTGTTATGGAAAGGTTTAATTTTCTTTGGAGTATTTTTCAGGCACTTAATTTAAAAATGGAAACAATATTTTAGCTATTTCATGTGGAGTTGTGACCCTGATCAGTGCTTTTTTTTGCTTTTTTTTTCTGTAGTAATTAAACTGGGGATTTAATTAAATTGTGAATAAAGTTGAAGGAGCATATATTACAGAAATTTGTGTCACAGTTGCTGACGGCTTCTTGGTGTGAGCAGAGGTCCTTTGCTTACCTCCTGTTGAAGCTGGGCTTTTACTAGGCCTGTTTCCAGGGATGGGTTGGACATCCTCCTCCTCAATAGCATTTTCCTCTACCAAAATGTGAGTATCTGTGACCACTGAATCCACAATAAGCAATGACTAGATGAGGAGCTGGTGCAGAAAAGTAGTTTTCATTGCCGATTTACCTGCTCTGATCAGAATATGTCGGAAGCGCCTAAGCAGCAAATTCAAGTTTTGAAAATTTATTTTCTAGCAGCTTTATTATGAAAGCAATTTGTAGGAGGGTGATTAATTCTTGATTAATTTTCATGATTAATTTTCTTGACTAATTGGTCTTGATTAATTTTCTGTCCTCTAATTGCAGAAGAACTGTTTTTTTAAAAAAAATGTTTGCTCAGGTTGCCCAGAATCACATTAGAATAAATGCAGTTTGTGACATGAATGTAAGTGTTGGATGAACATATTGTAATATCTGCAATGACATTACAATTCTGAAAGCACTGGGATTTCACATCAGGTCCATGATCAGCAGCCAGTGGAGTTCTTAAAAGTTTATGGATGGGTAGTCCAGTATGTTTATTTTTAGTGTATGGAGTTTTTTGAGGAGAGATGGATGGCTTTTTGTTTGGAGTTTTTTGATGATAGTGAGAAGATCCATTCAAAAGGCTTCAGCTTCTCTTGTGTATTGAGACTGGAAAATGAAAGGTTTGACTTGTAATAGATTGTCCCACTCATTGACTAATAAATGGGCTCATTAAGGGAATGAGAGGAAAATAAGATTAAACCACTGCAGGCCCAGTGCTTCCCTAACCACAGGTATGAGATGGCTGAAGGTGATTTATAAAGAAGTTAGAAGTGCATCAGAGGGTACAGGGTCTGAAGGATTAAAGACTGCTATAAATTCTCATTTAACTACATTTCACTAAACCTGACAAACAGCAGTGAAGTTTATTCATTTCTGGGGTAGCTTCCTGGATTGTTTCCCACCAGAGTGCCAAGACCTAGAAAGACTTGTGACAGATCAGCCAATTGGCCCAACAGTTTAGGAGGAGACCTAGAGCAAAGCTCATTGAACAATTCTGGCAGAAAACAGCCATTGTACAACTTTTAGATTGCAGGGCAGGCTTTTGGAGAGTGATGTTTTCTATGCCTTGTCTAACCTTGTTTCATAATAAGTAATTGCTGCCTGGTGTATGTTTTTTCTACTCTGTCTAACTCTGCGATGACTGAAACCAGGGGTACTGAAACATGGCTGAGCCAGCTGAGATTGAACTGAAGAACTTTCAGGAATATGGTGTGCCTCAGCATAGCCCTTGCTTGCAGCTAAGAATTGGGCCAACAGTAATGAGACAGTTAACTGACTAATTATGAAGATTAAGGACCTGCTGGGATTTTCAAAATGATTATGAGTTCTGTTCCTAGCTTTAAGTATTTTTATAAATCAGGCCCTGGTCCTGAAATTTGCATCTAGACGCCTAAGTGCCATGGGAATCAATGGAGTCTAAGTATGGATAATAATGCAGGCCCAATCTTGGATTCTAGGGGTGCTTGTTTGTTTGTTAGGTTTTTTTTTGTGTTTTTGTTTGTGTTTTGTTTTTCTTCCATGGTTATTGCTATTAAAATTTTGCATCTTAAAAATAAAAATGAATGCTCGCAAGGGGCTGGTATGAGCTGTTTTAGGTGACATGAAACATCCAACTCATGTGCTTTGAGTACCTCAGAAATGTGTTAAGGAAAATTTGATTGCTTGACTTTGGTCTGTTGATTCATACTAGTTGGTTATAAACAAAATAGACTGGTGAATACAATTGCTCTTTCTACCCCATTCCCCTGGGTGTTGACTCTCCCTGGAAGACACCAGATACTCATCTGGAAAGGTGGATTTTTGCATTGTCTGGGTGTTCTTCCATAATAGATAATTCTTTTTGAGGGGGCTCTCAGCTGGTGTGTCAAAATACTGAAGTATTTTGCTTTGTGCATCATAATGGGATGAGAAAGCAGTTTTGGGGTAGCAGTTTTGGGGTAGCAGTTTTTCTATTATGTGAAAATAACCTTTGTATGTCAGGCAGGCTTTATTAAAAGAAGTGAGACAATCTCTAGTTCAAAAGAAACCAGAAAATTGCTTTGCAATGTTCTTATAACATTGAGTGAAACATTTTGCTTGCAATGATGACTAAAGGAATTTTATATTATAGTCATGTTATAATGGGAGCCTGAAGAGAGGTACAAGTTCAGTGTTGAAATCCATGGCATTGGAAGCACCAGGAGGGAAACCAGTCAAACTGTTGCTTTGTGTCATGCATGTCAGTAAGTAAATGATCTTGAAAATCATTGAATCCCAAGTATAGTTGAATCCCAACAAGAGAAATGTAATGTAATAGTACACAGTGCCTGCAGCAAATCACCAGACAGTTTTTAAGGAAAGTATCTATCTTAGATGTGTCCCTGATATATGTGAAACTGTCCTCTTCTGGCACTGTAGGTGTCTTGTGGAACACATTTTGCCAGCACAAATGTTTCTGTGTCTTTAGGAAATGTTTCATTAAAGTTGCTTAATTCTAAAGAAGAGTCAGTTCAAATTTGGAAAATTTTATATTAAACTGTTTCTCTGAAATTCCTACCTTTAAAAAAATAACCTTATAACATTTCAGGAATTCTAGAGACAATGGTAATGTTAAATTTTTGTCACAGGATAAATGGACTTTCTGTCAATAAATCTGTAATCCAAGGAAATGGTTATTGTGAGACTTGAATGATACAGAGTTTAATGAGTGGGATATAACGAATGCTAATGAATGCAGATTTGTGGGAAATAGACCTTAACAATTTAGACATCCCTGTTTTGAGACTCTATATTTCATTGATAAAGGCATTGATAAAGTCTGCTATGAATGTTATCAGAGTCCAATATCCTCAAACCACATTCTTTTAAATATTCCATGCATGAAAAGTGTAATGTTTAATGTCAAACTTACTTATTTAAAGATATTTAATGCTCCATACAATTTTTGGTTTACACCATAACACAATGCAAATGCAAATTACGCTTAGAAAAATGTAACAGTTGCACTAATTCTGCCCATTTAAATCAATCAATAAATCAATCAAACACAATACCAATGTGATTCACTTTACGTGTCCTAACATTCTTACCCTCAGAATGCCTGGCGTCCTCAGTTGCCAGGAAAGAATATTTGGGTTGAAGCCAGCTGAAACCTGTTACTCTGTTTGAAAGTGTTTTGTTAGTTTTGGGTGAGCCACATCATTGCTTTTGTCATTCTGGTCTGATCACTGCTGTGGTTCCACAAAGTCAGCTGCTTTGTGTGGTGCTCTGAGCTTCCTGGGTGTTTCACTCTTGCCCATCTTTGAGTGTTGCTCATTTTAAGGAATTCATTCAGAGACTCCCATTCCACCTTTAGGGGTTTAGTCAGTCACAGATATCTGTAGCGGTTTGAATTCAATAAACGGTGGCATTTTTGTTAAAAATAGTATTCCCATGGGCCCTGCTAAATGGAATAAAACAGGTAAATATGTCTCAGAATATATTTGTAAGCAGACAATAATTTTTACACATCTATGTTTCTCATGCAGTGTTGATAGGGACTGCTTTTTAACCCTAAATTATTTTATATTTTTGCTTTACTCTGCAAGTGCAAAATGCAAAATCATCACAAATTTAGCTATGCAGACAACTCCAGTTTGAGAGAAATGTGTCACTTGCAGAGAGAGCAAACTGAAAGCTCTGAATAAAACTGAACTCCTTGGTGAGGCAGCACAAGGTGGAAATATTCAGTATGGCCTCATGTAAAACCAGGCTTATGGCAAAGAACACTGAACACATTTAAAGCATGGGAATCTCTGTCTTGTGGAAAAAGGTAATGAAAGCTGAAAATAACTTTGAATGCTGATATTCCAGTTGGATTTAAGAGCAGATGAATGCGAGACTAAAGTGGAGAGAATTGTGGTGCTTGTCATGCAGCAGTAAAATGCAGAAGCTACTCATCCTTGTTGTGCTCTCCAGTGCCAAAAATTGTCTTCAATAGTGGCTGTTTCTCTTAAAAATTACCTAGTTCAGATTAATTAGACCAAAGGTATTTTTGAACACCAGCTGAGGCCCCACATCTCTCATCTGACAGACCTGCTGTGTGAAGGCAAATGTTTCTCTCACCCATGGCTGCAGCTATTTTTGCTTACCAGGGCACTACAAAGCGATCAGTGTCCCACTCTGTCTCCTGAGGGTGTGACTGTGCTATCAAAATTTCCATGGTATGTCAAATTAACTCTGTCTACAGCATGGAAATTTAGTTACGTTTTACACATGATTGTAGGGAAATTATGGTTATGTTGTTTTTCAGGTGGGTCTGCTTCCAGGCTTGATTTCTTTCTGCTCTTTTACCACACCAGGGTCTTTTATGAGCTGTTTGATGCCATGTAGATGTAAATTTTATATCTGGTTGAGGAGCTGTGTCATGCCTTGTACAGAAAGCTGATGCTCTGCTTTTCCTCCTCTTTCTGTTCTTCAAACTTCCCCCATGTAGCTGTCCACACTAAATTGTTCAATCAAAATATCACATTCACTGCAAGTTCAGTTTGACTTTCAGTTCCTTGGTTGCCAGCTTAGTTGACCAAATGTTTTGTGAAAACCAATACCTCTTCTTGATATTTATAGCTTTAAAACAAAATGCTGCAAACATTTTGGCAATTTAGGATTATTATCTTTCACCCTCTCTCCTCTGGTCAGATAATGTGTGAACATTGAAGTAGATATTAGAGGGCTTTAAAATCTGCTGTTTCTTGTACAAATTGACGAGAATCTCTTTGTGTCACTGTCACAATTATGTTCAGAATGAGTGTGTGTGTATATATATGAATGAAGGTTGATAACGCTTGATAACTCCTAAGTGGGGATTTATATTCATGGAAGGATATAATCACAGGAGTATCTGTACATAAATATGCACCTGTGAGAATGGAATTTGTTAAATAAATCAGGCAGCAATCTGAAACTGCAAGGAGATAGCAGTGCTATCTGATGAGGCTAATGGCTTCAGCACTGTTTTGTTAACACCTTTCTTCTTTTCTGAGCTTCTTAAGAAAGGAAAAATAAGCATCTGATCTCACATATTTAATGAGAGGAGTGTATTGACTTCTTTTTGTTTAGATTCTTTTCACAGTTTTTGGACAATGGATAAAATATTGGTGAAAGCAGAATCTTTCATCCTTCTTCTGTATCTCTCGGCACCTTATGCTAGGCAAACCATCTCATCATGTTAGTATATTATGACACATTCTATACACACACACATACACACACGTATATATACATACATTATACTTACATAAAATGTTGCTAACTGTTGGTGACTGGCATAAGTGACCAGGAAAAGCGAAGGTGAGGAGTTTTTTATTAGTTGGTCTTTTCAGTTTAGGTCATGTGGAAAGCTTATCTGCCTGCCTTCAGAGTGTGTAAGAATTACTGAACAGGCATCTTTCAAATTTCAGTAATGATACATAATAAAATCCGGGTTCTTAATGTGGAAAAGGCAGTAACTGGAAAAGAATAATTGAGAAAAGGCTACATGAAGTACTCATTTAGAAATACATTGCTGTTTTCTGAACAGTGATAATGAGAAAGTTAAGGTGGGAATTGTCTGCATGGAAATTCAAACTTGTTCACTATACTGGTTAAAGCAAAGAAATTTAAATGGCTGTGGACAGACTTAGTTAAGAAAGGCTGCTCCTAATTCAATTGAGCTATACTGAAAATCAGGCTTTAATGGAAATAAGGAATTGCACATACTTATTTGCAGCAATTTAGCTTATGGAGTTTAAAATTTAAGAGGGGCAAATTACAGTGTAGATGACCTTTAATAGATTTGAACTACAAATATGGGAGTAGACTCTCAGCTGGTGAATATGTGCCTGCTGAAGTTTCTTTCACATTCACAGCAGGATCTGCAGGCTCTGCCTCCTTGCCAGGTACATTGTGTTGCTTTTTCTGAGAGCAAACATGGAATTTCCTGTGAAGCTGAGGTTTGACTTTGTCCCTAGGGAGATTTAAATGCCATTCCAGAGCCGTGTTTCAAAGGTTTCAGCTTTGTGACTCGTCCTGATGAGAACAGATGGGCACCAGAATATTGCCCAGTGGGTTGGGAACCCTTATGTAATAACACTTTTTTGCATCTGCTCATATGAATAAGTAACCACGAAATTGGTTTGTTTAATTAAAAGCAATTCCCAGTCTTCCTAAACAGCCACCCTTTCAGAAGTCTTTAACAGAAAGGCAGATGCATGAAATTATAAAATTTCTGGAATTCTCCAAGCCTTGAAGACTTATGAAAAAGAGTTTTTGTGTATATTTACAGAAGTGCTAAGAAATGTAGCTGCATGACTGTTGCTCCTTTCCACAACAGCTATGGGAGTGATAGAAATTCAGATATTTCTACTAAAATACTGCTGCTGCTAACTTCATGCATGTAGGAGCCATCCTGGGTGTCAGCAGAGGATCCTGGAGATACAGAGGATACAAAGAGGGAAACAGACTCTCAAGACTAGTAGTGTGCACTTATAAATGTGAAGAAAATTTTTTTTTTTTTAATGCACGGAGAACACAGGACATTTAATTAGATTCAGACAGTATTTGAGTATGCACAATATAAAATATAAAGGTCAGTAGCATCCTATACTTTATAGAATAATATATCCTCATACTGCTGAAGGCACCCCCAACAGTGCACCTTCACACAGAGGGAGGAGAAACCATGAAAGGAGCAGTTCAGGCATCTGCTCAAATGTTTCAATCAGTTCTTTAGTTGGGATTGCCAGCTGTCAGTTGTATAATTTAAATATACATTACTGGGTCTGTAAAGCCCACCTTGTTTTTAATCATTTCCACCAAAGCAAATCCCACTCCAGAGGTTTGGGTGTTTTAACAATGCGTTTGATACAAACCTCCCTAAGATATAAAGCAGGATGGGCAAACAATTTGGAAATCATAACAATCCAGTGGAGGTTAAGCTTGCCTTGTTCTGCTGGGATGTAATAAAATTTGAACCTTAAACATACATCTGAAATAAATTAGCTGTGGGTGATTCCTGGAGTTTCATTAATCTACACTAATCTTTTTTTAAATTTGAGATACATGGGAGCTTCCTGTTATCTGGAAATGCATTAATTGCAGTGGCATATATTTCTAGACTAATGTTGGCTCCAAATTTTTTTTAGTATTTGGGATAAAATGGGATCATAAGAGGCCATTTTGAAAGGCAGAGAATATAATTATTACTTCAGAGTATGTGACTACTGGTCAGGATATACTTTGCAGCTCCTCTGTTTAAAATATGTGGTTTAGTGTGAAGGATGCTACAGAAAAGTACCACTTACCTGGTTGAATGTATTGACAAAGAGCTTTTAAAGGTGGGAGAGAGAAAAAAATGAGAGCGAGTCAGCACAGACAGGAAGAAAAAGGTGCATGTTTTATGGAAATCAGATACAAAACCAGAAAACCTTAGGTAGAAGCAAAAATGATTGTTAGGTGTTTGCTTTTGAGGTAATATACCCTAATGAAGAGCTGAGGAGCATAAGAAGAAGTTAATGATGGAGAGGGATGAAGTGTAGGCAGGAGTCAGTGGAGTTAATGACCTGAGAAACAGGAGATAGGGAAGCAGAAGATATTTAGGAGCAGAAGAGACAGGATGAGATATGAGATGAAGAACTCAGAAAGGAGTTGATGTGGGTGTGGAGCTTCCTGGGAGGTGCCCAGTGGCTGTGTGAGGAACGGGAGGCAGGAATGAGAGGTGAAGGATGGCTCAGGTCCTGTGTGTTCTCAGGGTACGAGTGATAAATTGCCTTCATTTGCCCAACCACCCCTCTTGAAAAGGGCAGCACAGTCCTTCCCTCTTGCTCTTACTTCTGCTTTTCTCACTGCAGTGTGTCAGAGGAAGGGAGTCACTATGGCCTCTGCAAGCTCTCCAAATATCCAACAAATCCATTGTAATCACCCTAATCTGCTCCACTAAAAACTGTAACAGGCCTTTGTGGCAAATTTTCAAGTGGCCTCTTTGCTCAGAACATAAGTTTTCAGAATATGATGAGGATATTTTTTTCACGTTTACTACAATTTCTCCTTTTTCTGTGGTGTTTTGTGACCTCTGGAGCAAGGCAGTTTAAGATAAACAATAAATTGCTTATAAATCTCTTCCCAGGTTATCTAAGCTCCATGCATAATATGATTTCTGACAATTCTTGAGGAAGTGTTGTCTCAATCTGCATATGAAACAAATATAATTAAACAAGCAAACCTGACCCACATAGCTGGTTCTCATAAAGGTTTGTGCATCCTGCAGTTGGTGCGTGTTTGGGTTTTGTGTTTATCTGTCTTCATTTCCTATTTCAGAGCTGAGTATTCTAGAGCCTCACACACTTGGGCCAAGGCACATACACTGTTTTTTCCCATGTGCTCACTGATGAGCTTGTGTAACTCTGAGGAGCACTTCCTCAAGAAGGTGCCTTTAATATAAAGTCTCAGTGAATTTAAATAAAACCTTGCCCTTGGAGTGCACGTTAACCCTTGCTGACAGGAGCACTCCATAATGTGCAGGCACTGTAGCAATATGGTCAGATGGGAAACAGCATAAAAGTCATAAAAACAGTTAATAAAGAAAGCTAACAGTAGCCTTAAAGTATTTTTCACACTATAGTCTATTAGAGACTAGAGCCTTTATTGTGTCCATTTTTGTAGAGTGAAGTGAGAGCTTCTCTCCCAAGTTAATTGGCTGGCAGACAAGAGTGTGAGTGTGCAAAGGAGAGATACAAAGCATTCAGCCTCATCATGTTTATTACCCCCAGGAATGTAAAGGACTTTGTCTGCATCCCATAGGAAATTGAACTGTGCAGCAGCATTTGCACAATATAATCAGTATATATTGTAAGGCAAATTCAATTCCACTTCATAAAGCTCTCACTGTGTGCTGCCATAATCAATACGAATAGTACTTACAGGAGATATTATCTCAAAGTAGTTTTTTTATTTCCTTTAAGTAGATGTGGGTATCTTGCATCTTGCTGATTCAGTTATTTGTGTGAGTACTGTAAGTTTTATCTATTTTTATAAACAATACCCTCAGGTTCTTGGAGGGAGTGAAACTGCCCATTCAGCAGTTCCCATGTGCTGGTTTCTGCCCCAAGCATCCCACCTTTTTCTAAGGAGCAAAATCAGCTCTGCTCCAAGACCTGTCTCAGGCTTGGCTCTTCTGTATAGAGAACTTTTTATGTCCAAAAGCTGGCCTGATCTTTGAGATGAAAGGGAAATTTATAAAAACCATCATGTTTGGTATGCTTTCTAGGAGCAATCTGCTTGGAGGTTATCCTGTTTTCTTCACTGTGGAGAATTATAACAACAGAGTTTAAGGTAGAAGAGACTTTGAATGTGGTGTTCATGCCTCTTTATGCCAGAGTAATAAATTGTGAGTCAAAATGGTTCACTAAACAGAGGACATAGACTGGTTGGATTATGGAAACTCTACATGAACAGAAAGTGAAGAGATCATGTCGAGAAAGGAGGTCAGGTACAGGCACTACAGAGAAGAGAATAACAAGGTGTCCAGGGAATAGCTAAGGTAAGTCAGGTGTCCTTCTTGGTAATGCAGGACAAAAATCAAAAAGCCTTAAAATTGTGGTCTGCATACAGCCTCCAGTTTTAAAGAATAAGTTGGATGTTTTAATATTTTAGGAATTGATCTCTTCTTGCCTTCCAAGGAGATGTCAGTATAAAAATGCCACTGGAACTTGAAGCTTTAGGTTATACATCATTAATTTGCAGCTGATTTCAGTGACAGGTGCGTGAGGTTGGTAGGGCTTTTCTTTTTCCCAGAGATCTTGGGCACCAGTCACTTCAAATGACAACAATAAAAATGATCAAGGACTGTTTTTCCCTGAGAAGTGAATTGGTTTTTTTAATCACATGGTTTTATACTCTGGAACACAATTAATAAATAATAGAATGGACTTTTTTATTTACATGATAAGGTGAAAGCTGAGGCTTAATGTATTGCTAATGGCATAATTATTTAGCATAGTTTAACAAAATAATACTTAATTTTTTAATATATTTATTTTTTTCAAAAACATCTTTTTTTAACAACACGGACAGCAGTACTGAATTTTGTGCCAGGGCATATATTTTGAATAAGATTGCACAGGGTTGATTGACCCTTTAACTGAATAGTTCATTTCTTTGTAATGAAACTCAGAGGAAGAAATAAATAAATAAGTGGGAAAGATGTAGGCATTGGTGCCTGGATGGGTTCTGAACCTTCAAAACCCCCTTCCACCTTAATCTGTTGTTCTATTCTGGAGTTAAACCTTTTAAAATATACATTCTATTTATTTTACACTGTAAATCCCAAGTGCTCAGCTGCAGGCCTGTTTAAAACAAATCTTATTTTTACAGTGGAGACTGAATATTTTCCTTTAGGGATAATTTTTGCATTTTATCCCTGCTGCAATCCATGAGAGACAACCCCATAAGAGCAGTGTTGCTGGAGCAAATCAATATTTTTAAAGTCTGTCTGGGTTTATCATTCAATATCTCTGGTAGGTTTTTTGCTATTTATATGTACTTATAATAGATTAAAATATTAATGATTAAAAGGCTTTTTATGTGTGGCACAGAAAGGCATTGAAATCTCAAATACATGCAGAGTATTTTATCCATTTTTATTTGCAGAATGATTTTTCATCTCACTATTCAAAAAATGGGTTAGGTGTGCATGTGTTTCTGGATATATAGAGTTTATATTCTAAAGTATCATCACAGCAAAGAAGATTTTGGATATACTTGTTTGTGATAAGAGGAGGCTGCTTGTGATTTTCCCAGATGCCACTGTAATAGTGCTGGGAAGTAGTTGGACCTGGGAACTGTGGACAGATACTTCCAGCTGAATGTCCTTGCCTTGGATGCAAAGCCCATCTTCCTCTCTAATGGAAAGGTTTTGTTGCTGTTGTGGCTTTTGTTGTTGTTTATTTTTGTTTGAAAATTATTTATAGTAAGGTTTCAGATTGTCCCAGTTTGAAAGGAGTTTTATAATTTCCTCCTGCTATTTGAAAAATACCTGGTGGTGAGTATCTTCCTAGTTTTAGGAGGAGTCCTGAACTTGAGGAGCTCTGGCACTTCCAGAGCAGCTTCAGATCTTGTCTTGAACTGAAGGAATCTTTGTTACTGAAGAAAATAAATGTAGTTTGTGTCATAACAGAATGACAGTAGGAAGGAACACATTCTCCAAGCAGTTTTGCATGAAGTGCTGAAGAACTGAGCTCTTGGCCTGACAAATGCATTTGAAGTTCTAGAGAGATGTGCTTACTTTTATTCCTCACTTTTCTGGGGGCCTATATCTGTTTTTCTGCAAACTACATTTTAAGCTATTTTGTTCAGAAATTATTTTACCTGTCCTGCTCCTTTGTATTTGAACAAAAATCAAAGCACCCAGATACCAGACAATGAAAGATATTTACCAGTGGCAGGACTTTATTTCTTCACAGAAACTAGGGGCAAATGAGGTAATTTCTGTGATGGCTTCTAGAGCCACCTTTGGAGTGTGTCACACAGTCGATGTAATGATGAGATGATTGGATTATCCTTCAGTGTAGACATGCTTTGGCTTTGATTCTGCATCAGTTCTGTGGGAAATCAAGCTGCTTGCCAGTCCCACTCAGTGAGGGACTGTTGCAGATGCCTTTTCATTATCAAAATGAAATGTTATTTTCTCATGGCCATGTGTTCTTTGGGATTCCCCTCTGCCAGAAACCTGCTTGTCACCCTCAGAGGTGGTGTATGTACAGAACTTGAACACTGGACTTGTAAAGGGACTGAGAAACTAATAAAGGTGTGACAAAAGAAGTACTTACCCTAAAAAGAAAAGGACTTGCATACTGATAACCCTGAAATTAAATAATCAAAAATTCATGATGGTGCACTGCGGATTAAGTGCATGTCTTCATGACTACACCAAATGTGAAATTGCAGCTTAGAATATTCTGCTACCAACAGAAGTAGTTTTTTCCTCCATCTATTTTACTGGCAGCAGAAACTTATTCTGGCATCTGCATAGCACCTGAAATTATTTTAAAGTTGTTATTAATATTTTGTTATCAAAATGCTCAGATTAATAAAAAGCAATGCAATGACAAAAAAGGAAAGTTAATTTGTGGTTGCAGTGTAAAGGTAGTGTAGTGTAAAGGACAGGATCTGCTTTATCAGGTATGAATCTCCCTTACATCCTTCTACGTGGGAGCAAGTATTGGAATTTACCCAATAGGCAGAGTAGGTGACATGGAGTTGAATGCTTTGTGGAACTTCTTAATTTCAAGGGAGTTCCAATGGAGTTTTGACACTGACCTTGGGTGCTGTTCATGCAAAACTGTAAGGTCATGGAAATACATGGTAAAATGAGAGTACCCAGACAGAAATGGCAAGAATTTGATGCCTTACAATAGAACATTTTTGCACATCCCAGCTCCACCCACCCCCCTCCCACTTCTGAACAACAAAAAAAAATGCACAATTTGGTCATGTTTTTTTGAAGGCTTGCAGTAAGTACATACCTTGGGGCTCATGAGACATCTCTCTGATACCTCAGTGAAATACACTTAAGTGTAACATTTCATTATGACCATGATCCTGGCTGGCCTCAATCTGCAAGCCAACAAAACACCTGGGCACATATTAAAGAATCTATTAAAATAATTTGACATTAATTAAAACACACTGAGTGACCCAGTAGCATTTAGAAAAATGATTCATGATTGCCAGTGATGCATTCTGTGAATTCTAGCCTGAGAAAGCAGGAGATTTTAGGTCTCTCTGTAATTCCTTCATTAAAAGTGGCCCCTTCTGGTGTTTAACTCTGCATGAGCAGATTAGAGCAGACTGAAGAGTGTCTGACCTAAGGGAATTTGGGGAGGCAGGAGGCAATTACCTGAACTGGAATTTGGCCAGCAGATGTGAGCTAACACTGCAGTGCTTATTAAACCTTGTGAGTAACGAAGAGCCATCTTTTACTACCAGGTAGAAATGTTGGAATGACTTGGCAGGATTCACTTTTCCTGGGAGCAGTTAAATGACTGACATTGTCAGGAACTAGGAAGTACTCACTGGATAAAGCATTGCTTTTGTCTAGTGGGCTTCTGTCTGGCAAATTAATTTTCCTCTGCAAAAGATATGGTTAGAGGATCAATGTCTGTAAAGAGCATTCTTCTTGACTTTATAAGTGAGCAGCCTCTTTGTTGCCAAAAACATGTTGGGCATTGCAAGATGTTTCTGATAACTGCCAGAAAGGGGGTTTGCAGGTTATATTTTCTTTTTCAGGGTATTCCAAGTGGTCATACCTTGTGTTTCATGATAGAATCTTTGTATTTGATGATATACTGTATTTATCAAAATTATTCCACAATTTCTATAAATATCCTTTTATTATTACTATATTATATTTTTATTTTCAGTGTGAATTCATGATTTTCAAATATTTAATCAAGATTCTGAATACTGTATTTAGCATAAATATTTAACTTACAGGTTAATGTGGTTTCTTTTTGGTTCATCTGTCTCCTTCAACTGAATATTCTTTCCAAAAACATTGCAAAACTCTTGCCTAGAGTATAAAGTAGAACCAAACTGATTCGTTGTTTGTTTCTAAGTAGACATGAAAGAGAATTATTTCAAAGGCTTACATTTCTCAGAGGAACATTGGGACCCAACTGATTTCAAGAAATTTTTTAGGAGATTGTGAGAAATCTAAATTAGCACTGTCTGTATGTTGTGCCTACCCAGAAATTGTTAGAATAACCAGCAAAGTTTGCCTGAGGAGGAAATATGGTTTTATTGATAACCTAAAGATCACAAATCTTAGTTTTTATCCTGCTTTAACTTCACACTCTGTATCTTGTTTTCTTTTTTTTCCTATACTTTTGTTTAATTAGGTTGCCAGACCTTTGGTCGGGGGCTGATTTACTGTTTTTATAAACTGTAATTATAATAAGAGTATGTGAGATTGTCAGCACTGTGTAGAATAAATTTTAAGTACTTTAAACCAATTTGAAATTACCATTTTCACCAAGATTCTCCTTCAGCAAGGCACTTTACTGTGGGGTTCTCTTTTAGCATATGAATACCACTCTTGATTATTTTAAGGGTTGAATTCAAACACCTGCTGAAGTGCTTTATAGAAAAATAGATTCCAGAGTAAAGCTGCTCAGAAGTTTAATTCATTCTAGCTCTATCTTAACTTCTGAGACAGACTGACACGCTTATGGGGAGGAGCTCAAAGCTCTGGCTTGTGTGAAAGGGGGGGATTTCCTTAGTGTTTGAATTGTCTGTCAGCATCCCAGGGAAACCAGGACCCTCGTGCCCCACCATTCTGTCAGTGTCCCTTTACAGGGATCCTTCACTGAGCAGTCCCGCTGGATCAGAGCTGGTTCAATTTAGTTGTTCAGGGACACACAGCAGCAGCATAAGGAAGACCCCTCAATATCTCTTCCTACTTTCTGACTCCTCAGCAGGTAACCCACTTTATCTGATTACGTTCCCTGCTGCTGGTGAGTGCCAGCACCTGGGAAGGACTTACACTGACAGTTCATGGAATGGCATTCCTTATTAACAGAAAACTGGGACAGATTAAGGTATGGGGACTGCCAGTGAAAGTATCTGACTGCAAAAACATATTCAAAGCAACTCAGAGAAGGTCTAATTCCCAGTAAAAGTATCCAATGTGCAGAGTAGGTTTCTTACCCACAGGGAAGAAGAAGGGTTCAGCCTGTTCAGACTGTTCCCATTAGTTACAATGGAGTCTTCCCTAACTGCTACTCTCAGTTTACTTTCATACTATTCCTTTATGTTTAGGTGGAGCTTGAGGGACTCTTAGTGATACACGCCGTTGTTACTGATGGGTGTGAAGTTCTCTCACTTTGCTCAGAGGTGGAGTCAGTAGACCACAGAGCCCTTGAGGGGTGGTCACCCTCTGGAGTGGGTGACTTTGGGAAGGGGATGTGTGTTAATACACTTGTGTATTAACTTATACTGAGCCCAGTTCATCCCAGGAGGGTGGTTTCTCCACAGCTCCTGGCTCAGCCACATGACACCTCCTATCTCCCGTGGCTGACAAGCCTGTGCGGTTTATCAGCTGCAAAGAACCATCGATATCCCATCCCTGCCAGGACTTCTGTGGAGCTTGACCTCCGCTGTGTTTCCACTCTGCTCCACCCTTCATTCCATCCCACTCAGCAGGGGCTGTGGCTGTGGGTTGTGTCTATGGGAGCCCTCCTGGAGCAGGCTTTGAGCAAGCCAACGGCATTTTAGCATTCCATCCAGGGACCAGCAGCTGCATTTTACTCCTGTTATTCCTCTACTGTTACACCTTCTCTTGGCATGTGAATATAACTTCTCAGTGTCCTCTAATTTTGCCCTCAGCCATTTTCCCACAGACTTGAGAAATATATATATAAATGAACTAACATAATTTTCTTTGAAAGCTGGAGAAGTTTTTCTCAACTCTAAATGCATGAGAGATGTATTTTGTTGCAGTGGATTTCACTAGCCCAGAGAAAGACCCCTAAGAGACATGATAAGTCAGTCTTTCTGTGTTTTAGTCTACTAGACTGTCAGCTGTTTGCACCCAGTGTTTGAATGCTGAGGCTTTTGCATATTTAAATGCAGGTAGAAGAGCTGGTTAGTTAAAAGAAAAAAAAAAGTGAAATATTAGGCCACTTTCCCTGACTATTTAGTCGGTTATGGCCTAAGATCTTTTAAATTTGAAGGCCATCTCGCCCCTCCCCCTTTTATCAATTTTCTTTTCATTTCCAGTTGCTCAGAACACAAGTCTTATGAGAATCAGCTGAAGGTACCAGGGTTCCTTAACCTAGAAAAGAAGAGGCTGAGAGGGGACTTTGTCATTCTCTACAGTGACCTGAAAGTCTCTCTTTGCAACTACCTGGAAGGAGTTTGTAGCAAGGCAGGTGTTTCTCTCTTCACCAAGTAACAAGCAAAATGACATCAGGTTATGTGGGGGGATGTTTTGATTGGATAACAGGAAATATTTCTTCAATGAAAGTGTTGTCAAGCATTGTAACAGGCTGCTCATGGAAGTAGTTGAGTCACCATCCCTGGTGGTATTTAAAACACACATAGATGTGACACTCAGGGATGTGATTTAATGGTGGGCTTGGCAGTTCTGGGTTAACAGTTGGACTCAATGATCTTAGAGATCATTTCCAACCTGAGTGATTTTTGATTTACCTGAAATAAAGCTCCTTTCTACACAACTTCCTTTAGATGCAGAATGCTATCAGGAAGATGTGTTAAATTTTATTGCAGCATTTCATAAATGGATGTTGCTTATTCAAGAAAACCCATTTCAGCAGGCTAAGTGAAAATAAATAGAAAGATATGCATTATTTACAGACAATAATGTGAGTAAGAAAGCTGCATGCACAAATAGCAGATGAAAACCCAGCAGATGCTGCAAGGAAAATTACTGCTCAGCAAAAAAGCTTCTGTTCAGGTCTACATGCCATATATATACACCCTGTGTTAAAACCAAAGGTAAATCTGTGTTTTACGAGAATTGTCAACCCCACATTTTACTCTGAGGACTGGAAGCCCTGGCATTCACTTCCTTCAGCAGTAGGATGGTATCTTGATTGCCATCTTTGTGTAAAAAGGAGGAAGACATTAATCTGTGTAATTAGGAGATTGCTTTTGCTTGATTTTCCTAACTGGTATTTCAGCCAGACATGGAATACAATCAGTAGCTTGCACAGAGTGCATAATGCTGCTGTGTAGGAGTCAGCCAGGCATAACTTTTCCTCACACCCATGTATTGTATACCTGGGGCAGGCTGCCCACCAAAACTGCTGTATCCCTCCCCTCATCATCTGAGCAGGGGAGACAAAATATTATTAAAGGCTCATGGGTTGAGATAAGGTAAGGAAAGATCCCTCACTAGCTGGTCTCATGGGCAAAACAGATTTGACTCAGGTTAGTTAGTTGAGTTTATTACCAATCTCAGTCAGAACAGGATAATAAGAATTGAAACAAATCCTAAAAAATCTTTCTCCCCATCTTTCCCTCCTTCCTGGGCTCTGCCTCCTCCCCCTCACTAGTACAGAGAGATGAGGAATGGGAGTTAAAGTCAGTTTACAAATGTTGTTTCTGCTGCTGCTTTCTCCTCAAGGAGAGGGCTCCTTTCCCTGCTCCACTGTGTGTTCCTACCATAGGAGACAGTGCTCCATGTAAATCTCCAATGTGAGTACTTCCCACAACTGCAGTTCTTCATGAAATGCTGAAGCATGGGGTTTTTTTTCCTTGGTTTAATTCTGTTCACAGTTACATTATTCTTCTTCATGTGTAATTTAGCAGCTCAAAAAGTCTCCCTCACAAAATATCTACTCTGTCAAGAGATGACCTGTCTCTTGGATTTGGAGTGTGTTATGTCATTGTCAGGTGCCTCAAGTTAATTAGAGAGGATAAGACAGGGCATAGGAAGCTACTAATGTTCTTGAGAAGTCAAAGACCAAGAGTCAGGGAGTAAAGGATGGAGCTGTTCTGCAAAAGAAATCAAGATGGGAGCAAGGGTGACAACTCTGCATGCAGGGAAAGGCTTCTAACAGGACATCTCCTGGCAGTCTAATCCCAGGTTGCATAATGTCATAGCAGAACAGCCTTGAAGGCAGTCTCCAAGTATTTGAGTTTTTTAAAGCTTTTTTGACCTTACAAGAACTTTCTTCATCAGCAGAAAGTGGCCAAGAACCTTGCAGACACAAATCACAAGACAAGGGGAGTGACTCTCAGAACTCCTGCATGGGTGAGGATGGCAGATTTTGTATTACTGTCTGTTTTAGGCTTTCTGTGAGAAGTTCAGAACACAAAATTAAGGACAAGGGATAAAAATATTAAAAATACATAATGAAATTTTAGGTTAATTTCTGTCCTGCCAAGTACCATTTTTCCCATGGTGCAGCAACAGGACAGATTTCTATCTGTACCTCATGGTCATAAAGCTTATTCAAGGATCCTCCTGAGGAAGATATGAGCTCTTGATAGTTGCATGTTTTTCCCAGTAAATGATGATTTGTGAATGGACCTCTACTTTTCAATAGAAAAGTTCAAAACAGGCACCTCATGGAATCATTTAATTCCAGCCCTGAACTCTGCCTCAAACTCTACAGCTCTAAAAATGCAGAACATTTCAGATGGAGACAGCTTCTTTTAATCAGCATTGCAAAATAAAGCCAGCTTTCCACAAGGTGTCATATATTGACTTGCCTCCTTTTTTGACATTGGATTTAGTGTTGAAGTGTCACCAATTCCCCTGGGATTGAAATTCTGTTTTCTACATAACTCTAAGTGGATCTGCTTCACTTGCTGTACTGGTTTCATTTCTTAATTTTTAATGCAATTACTCTTGATTTATATCACTAAATGAGATGGTGTTTTTCAAACCAACAAATATGAGCCACCTGGGTTTTCTTAATTGCCAAAATTAGGTGTTCACATATGCCTGCTTTTTATGTGACGGCAGTATTTTATTTAAAGCCCAAGTTTCCATTCAAGAGGAGAAGGAGCTCCTATTTTCAATGCTGGTGTCAGCTGAAGTGATTTATCAGTGCACTGCTGAGCAGTGTTGTGTGGGTTTTTTAACTTTGCTCAGAAACCAGGGCTTTCTTTAAAACCAGGGCATCTTTAAAAATCAGAATATTTGTGCTTTTCTTTCCAATTTCCAGACTGGTGTCAACCCCAGCACAGCACTCAGAGTATTTATTTTATAAATAATTCTTACTCAAATCTGTTGTGCTTGAACTGGTACTTTACATTTTAGGTTTGGGACAGGCCCATGCCACAGTGGAGACACAAGTGACTGGAAGAAAGCTCTTGAACATTTTCCTTTGCAAGGTTCAGTATATTCATGTTAATCCAGCATGTCTGGGAGGCAAGAATTTCCAATGAGACATTTCTAGAGAACAAATGTTTTAGTTTTTTGCATCTTTCAAGGAGCATTGTGCATACATTTGGAATGGCTCTTTCTGGAAAATGAGAAGTAAATCTGAATCCTATGAGGGCATTCTGAATGTTCATTACTATTTCATTCTTACTAAAAGAGGGCCTAATTAAAGCAACGTTTGCAGATTATTTCACTGACTTCCATTGTCTTTATTTTTGTAATTACACCCCGAATGAATTTAAAATTAGATAGGGGTTCTTTGTCCCACTTGCCTTACATTCCTGAGAAATAGAAGGTAGAAAGAGCTTCCTTGCTAGTCCTTGCCTTTCTAGTCCTTTTTCACTGTCATTAAGAATTTTTGGTGACACATAAATAACACAGCCAAATATTTGTAAATTCACAGGTGAAAAAGAACATATTTTACACAGAAACTTCACTTTCTATATAGCTGAATTTAATAAGCAGACTATTTGTACATTTATATTGATGTGTTTAATGACTGAATTGGTCAAAAGGATGAGCCCAGCTTCTGTTGAGGATGGTAGTAGTAGTGATATATTTATAGGGATACATATATATATAGCAATGTAGTTATATAGAAAGTGATATACTTTCCCTCTTCCTTTTGCATATAACTTGTCTGTTGAGACTTTCTAATATTCCCATTGAATAACATCAAAGAATAGCTATTTCTGGACAAATTAAATGTTAATAAGTCCTTGTTATAGGTGTCAAGAAAAGTAGCACTAAGTGAATAATACATGATGGTTCACTGATAAGAATCAATCACCCAGACTATGAAGCCTAAAAAGTTCACATTTAGGTCCTTGCTTACAATAGATTGCCATAGAATCCATGTTACAAACTTAGGCTTGCAGGTTTGTAAGGTTCTGCTTTAGTTGCTTAAAGGATACCTTGGTGCACTTTATTTCTCATTCGATTTTAGAATTTGCTTTCTTTTAAAAAAGAAATACCTATTTTAAAAGGTGTTACCTATTCAATTCCATTGAAAGCATGGGAGAATATTTACATAGTTTGCCAGAGTCCTAGAGAAAAAATTGTGATGTGAAATGTGTTTCTTAGTGCATTTTTTAATGAGGAGGGCTATCTTCATTAAGCTAGGGAGGAAGGCTTGGATAAGATGGATTTAGAGTTTTCTTTGTAATGTTTAAGTCTATTCTTTTCCTCATACTGCAGAGGAAAATGCAGTATTCAGAGATAAGTGCACAATATGGAATGAGTCAGCTCTCAGTAGTATTCTCAGTGAAGAGAGAATGTGCCTGTCATGTTTATATCTTGATAAAAATATTCCATGAATCTGAGGGGAGAAGCATGCAGAATAGTTTTATTAGTTTGCATATATGTGAAAAATAGCCCCATTTTGCAAAGCCACTTAACATGCCTCGGAAAATGTTATTTTAGTGGTTGTACTGATAGATTGATACCATTCTGGTTTTTTTTTCCAGTTTCTTACTTGTGAAAATAAAAATATTTTTGGTGTATGATTTACAAGTGTACACACATTTTTGTACCACTGTGGGATTTTTCTAACACCTTTTTAATAGCATTTTATGTTGTGTGATAGATGTAACTGGAGTTGCTGTGAAATAACTATGGAAAGGTCAGGAGAATTTGTTCTCTGAATAATTCCACAGTTTATCTCAGCTTCTTCTGAAATAAATGTGATGTATTTGAAATTTGAAGGGGAAATCAATGCATGTTTTACATATTATCCCTCAAAACAAATGTTTATAATAAAAAATATAAATATTTTTTATTCTTTTTTAAAAATAATATTTTAAAAATGTTCCACCCTTTGTGCTTCATTTCAATGAAAGATCTATGCAGAACAAAATTCCCCCCTTTTAATCTGTTCTCATCAGTGTGAGTGGGAAATAAAGGAGGGTAGAGATGAGTAATTTCTCCCATCCTTATCTCTTGGAATTTTACTGTTGGAAAATGCTATCCGGGGAGAGATCAAGATAAAAAGTTGAGCTCAAAGCAAGATAGTCAGGGGCTGGAACCTCTGGGACCTGAGCACACCAGGAGCAGTCAGTATCTCTCCACAAGTACCTGTTGTGTCCATGGGTGCTGGAGCCTGGGACTACATCTGGAATCCACCCGATCAACCATATTAAAATTTACAACATAAATCTACTGGCCTTTATCCTTGAGTGCAGTTACTGGAGTAGAGTCTGCACTATATTTTCTGTACTGAACAGAGGAGATATTGCCTAACAAAAGAAAGAAATGGTAGTTTGTGATTTATGAAGTTCCCTCCCTCCAGTGTCTCCCTTGACCATGACAATGGTCTCATAACTGGTTACTTGGTTTACAGCACCTGGCAGCAGAACATCAACATTTCATGCTTTCCTTCCCTGCAGATAGTGAACAAAAAGGTCTTCTTTCCTGGGCTCCAGTCCATGCTGCTGCTGTTATTTTGTTTTAATTGTGTGATAGGGAACAAGTTAAATTGAATCTACAGTTAAAAACTGTCGGGCTGACAACAGATTTATTTAGAATGCATTTAAAAAACATTAGTGGGGGAGAAAGATAAGCTCCATTTGATGGATAGAAAACTCTAAATGGCCTTGAGATTTTCAGTGTTTCTGTCAGTGACAGCTTGATGGAAGACTGCTTAGCTCTTATCAATGAGCTTTTTATTGCAGTCTGAATGAAACTGTTTATTTCCCCCCATATTGAATCGTTCGTATTAGTGGTGGCTTTCTGTCCCACCTGCACCATCCACATTTTTGCCCTGTTGACACAGTTGTTCTTTCCACAGTCCATTCCTCCATTCTGTTTCAGTATTTTAATATTTTATCTTTGTGGAACACAAGAAGCTTAGGTTCCACAGTAAAAACTACCGAATTATGATGACACAAGTTAGGTTTTTGTTTTTGTTTGTGGTGTTTTGTTTTGTGTGTTTTTTAAAATTTTTTTATTAGCCATGTCTGTGAAAACCACATTACTTGGGTGTGATTACAATGAGGCATTTGCATCATGAAGCTCTTGCTGAACTTGCAAGAAACTGGAGAAAAGTATAAAAGCATCTCCAGATAGAATAAGATTTTGTGGAATACTATTAGCAACTCCTATTTTTAAATGAAGGTAATTTCAGTAATCCTACATGTGTCATAAATATAAAACCTGATATTTTTTTTAAACCACTAGAAAAAAAAATCTGGCAGTATCACTGCGTATTTCTATGTGATTTGGAACAAGAGAATGTCATAAGCATTGCATGCACATCAATTTTTAAACATTCGACTCTACACAAATAAGGATTATATTGCAAGTAGGCCAAATTACTCAAGTAATTTCTGATAGCTGAATCACCACAAGTAATATTTTTAACATGAGAATGGGTTAAAATAGCATCTGAAGAACCCTGGCCTGATTTTGTAGATCTATTGATCTTTTCTTCAGTAATCTACAAACAAGAGGCCACATTGACTTTCTTTAGTCTTGGCTCTTGTGGCAACCTCTGTTCTGATCCTTTCCCACATCTTTTGAAAGAAAGTATTCCTGTTATTCCTTTAACCACAATCTCCTTGTTATTTGTTATCTGTTGAGGGTTAGTTCTCTCCCTTTTTCCCTCTGTGGAATTTTCCCCATTGTCATGCTAAGATACCTGTTGACTGGGCCCTGGTGACAAGGGGGAGGGGACGGGAGGGAAGAAGCAAGCCCCGCGAGATTCAAACAGCCAGAAGAGGAAGCGGAAGGCTGGGCCTCGGCCATTTTCCCCCACGGAGTTCGGATGAGAAGGACGATCGCCGTCTGTGTCCCATCCCAGCGTCGGGAAACCACCATCGGACCCTGCCCGGCTGTCTTCTCGCTGTGAACTACCACCATCCAGCACTCTGCTGAGCACCGGGACCCACACTGTGAGTGGAGAGCTCTCTCTCCATCTCTCTCTCCCCCTGGGACAGCTCTGCCATCACCCCCAGCCCTCCTGCGGCTCTGCGGGACCTGCCCGCCCCCAGCACCGGGAACTGCAGCTCAGGGAAAAGGTGCCTGCAGCCAGAAAGGTACTGGGACTGAGTTACTGTTCTGTTTGTGGGTAATTTCATAGCTGTTGCTGTTCTTGTTTGTCTTGTTAGATATACTAGTAAAGAACTGTTATTCCTATCCCCATATCTTTGCCTGAGAGCTCTCTTAATTCCAAAATTATAATAATCGGAAGAATCACGGGTTTTTTTTTCAGTCCAAAGGGAAGCTTCTGCTTTCCTTAGCAAACACCTGTCTTTCAAACCAGGACAGATTTTGGCCACCCAACGTGGGGCCCGAGGGCATTGAGAGAAAAGGGTGAAAAAGGAATAGCAGTTCTTGAGTTACCTCAGTTTTGTGTTAGGTGGCATCATGTTGTCCAGCTTACCGTGGTTTGGGCTCCATGTGGCCACAGCTTTATCTCTCCCATTTGCAATCCCTTACTTGAACATGGGTCCTATAACTCAGGCTGCTGTAACTATTATCCAGTTCCTTTTGTGGGCTGATAACGTGAGAAATTCATGGATTTTTAACTTCCTCTGGAAGGTGGGCACATGGATTCAGAGCTATCACACTCTAACTGTATATTTTTGGGGTTACTTTAATAATGGTACATACTGTGAGGATATGACACCAGGGAAAATTTTGTCCCAACCCCTTACACAGTTTTTTGGGTCTGCTCCACCAGCTTTTGAGGGGTTCAAATCTCTTCTAAGCAGTAATGATATCATACAGTGGCTGACATTGCTAATAGGCCTTGTAAACCTGTTCTATTTAACATTCCGAGATGAGGGGAGATTGACTTGGATGACAACCCTGATACGTCCCCCAAGGAATAGGGATCCTGCCCCAGAGCCTGGCTCTGCCCCAGAGACTAAGGACTCTGCCCCAGAGCCCGACCCTGCCCCTGCCCCAGAGACTAAGGATTCTCCCCCAGAGACTAAGGATTCTCCCCCAGAGACTGAGGATTCTGCCCTAGAGACTAAGGATTCTGCCCCAGAGGCTAAGGATGTCGCCCCTGAGCCTGATTCTGCCCCAGAGCTCACCTCAGAAAGGAACTACCCAGAGTGGGTGGGGTTTCTAGTGAAGGACATGGGCCAAATGCTGAAGGAGTACCTTTCCCCAGCTCTTGAGAAACTCTCCCCCTGCCTTAAAGAGGGAGAACCTGATGGTGCAGCAGTGGAACCCACAAATGTTACATCTCTCCAGGCTCCAGCTGAACTGCAAGGGCACTCACAGCCAGCAGCAGTTGCCCCCGTGGAAACTAGAAAGTCTAAGGTGAAAACAAAGCACCTAGATAATAAGGATCAGAAAGCAGGGCCCTCACAACCAGCAGGGGAGCCAGAGGTTGAGATCGTCACAGAGTCCCTGTCATACGAGAGTCTCCATAATCTGTGTAAAGATGTTGTACAAAGGGGCCGTGAGGCTTTTACAATGTGGTTACTGCGGGTCTGGGACCTTATGGGTACAGGTGTGCAGCTGGATGGTACTGAGGCAAGGAATTTGGGACCCCTGACCCAGGACTCAGGTGTGGATCACATATTCGTAAGGGAACGAGGCCCCCTTTCCCTCTGGGAGCGGCTTTTAATGAGTGTAAGAGAGAGGTTTGTCCATAGAGAGAGAATGCAGGAGCACCACCATAGAATGCGCTGGAAGACCGCTGAGGAGGGGATCCAAGAGCTGAGAGAAGTGGCAATACTGGAGGTACTCTTTGGGAGGGGTGGACAACATGACAATGACCCCGACAAGGTCAGGTGCACAGGGCAGATGTTGTGGAATCTGGCACACCTGGGGCCATCTCAATACACCACATTCATTGCAGCCATTAATGCTGACACCAACCACGAGACAGTGGGTTCTGTTGCCAATAAGCTCAGAAATTTTGAGAGTATAATGAATGCCCCAATGCAGGCTCAGGTCTCTGCCGTGATTAGGGAACTCAGAGTGGAGTTCAAGGAGGAGATAAGAGGGGTGAGGGAGGAGATGAGGAAGGTCAATGCAGCACCAGTGCGAGTCACAGATCCCAGAGTTAGAGCCCAACGTCCCCCAGCTAGGGAGAGAGGATACACCCCACGAGCTGACCTGTGGTTCTTTCTGCATGACCATGGGGAAGACATGAGGAGGTGGGATGGGAAACCCACTTCTGCCCTGGCAGCGTGGGTGCGTCAACTCAGGGAAGGAAACACTAACCAAGGGAGCTCCACTAAAGTGAAGGTAGCCTCAACTTCCCATAACCAAGATGCAGGGCACTACAAAAGGGAGGATGATTTGTCAGATCCCCTTGAGGGAACCTCCAACATGTATGCCCAGGAAGGAAATAATAACCAGTGCTAGAGGGGCCCTGCCTCTAGCCAGGGAGAGGCACGGGAAAACCGGGTCTTTTGGACGGTGTGGATCCGATGGCCTGGCACATCAGAGCCACAAAAACATAGGGCATTAGTTGATACTGGTTCACAGGTCACCCTAATACCATCAGAACATGTTGGGGAGGAGCCTGTTTCTATTGCTGGGGTGACAGGGGGATCACAGGAATTGACTTTGCTGGAGGCTGAGGTGAGCCTGACTGGGAAGGAGTGGCAGAAGCATCCAATTGTGACTGGCCCAGAGGCACCGTGTATTCTAGGCATAGACTTCCTGAGGAATGGCTATTACAAAGACCCAAAGGGACTCAGGTGGGCTTTTGGAATAGCTGCTGTAGAGGCAGAAAACATTAAGCAATTGAACACCTTGCTTGGACTGTCAGAGAACCCATCTGCAGTGGGACTCCTGAAGGTGAAGGAGCAGCAAGTGCCAATTGCCACCTCCACAGTGCACCACCGGCAGTACAGGACAAATCGAGATGCCGTGATGCCCATCCACAAGATGATCCGTGAGCTGGAGGGCCAAGGGGTGGTCAGCAAAACCCACTCACCCTTCAACAGCCCCATCTGGCCTGTGCGCAAGTCTGACGGAGAATGGAGATTGACTGTGGACTATCGTGCATTGAATGAAGTGACTCCACCGCTGAGCGCTGCCGTGCCGGACATGCTGGAACTCCAGTACGAGCTGGAGTCCAAGGCAGCAAAGTGGTACGCCACCATTGACATTGCCAATGCATTTTTCTCCATTCCTCTGGCAGCAGAGTGCAGGCCTCAGTTTGCTTTCACCTGGAGGGGCGTGCAGTACACCTGGAACCGACTGCCCCAGGGGTGGAAACACAGCCCCACCATCTGCCATGGACTGATGCAGGCTGCACTGGAAAAGGGTGAAGCTCCAGAACAACTGCAATACATCGATGACATCATTGTGTGGGGGAAACACGGCAATGGAAGTATTTGAGAAAGGAGAGAAGATCATCCAGATTCTGCTGGGAGCCAGTTTTGCCATCAAGAGGAGCAAAGTCAAAGGTCCTTCCCAAGAGATCCAGTTCCTGGGAGTAAAGTGGCAAGACGGGCGGCGCCAGATTCCCACTGAGGTCATCAATAAGATCACCGCGATGTCTCCACCAACCAACAAGAAGGAAACACAAGCTTTCCTAGGTGCCATAGGCTTTTGGAGAATGCACATTCCTGAGTACAGCCAGATCGTGAGCCCTCTCTACCTGGTCACCCGGAAGAAGAACGAATTCCACTGGGGCCCTGAGCAGCAGCAAGCTTTGCCCAGATCAAGCAGGAGATCGCTCATGCTGTAGCCCTCAGCCCAGTCAGGACGGGACCAGAGGAGAAGAATGTGCTCTACTCTGCAGCCGGGAACAAGGGCTTGTCCTGGAGCCTTTGGCAGAAGGTACCTGGTGAGACCCGAGGCCGACCTCTGGGATTCTGGAGTCGAAGTTACAGAGGGTCTGAAGCCAACTACACCCCAACAGAGAAGGAGATCTTGGCTGCTTATGAAGGAGTTCAAGCTGCCTCGGAGGTGATTGGCACAAAAGCACAGCTCCTCCTGGCACCCTGACTACCAGTGCTGGGGTGGATGTTTAAAGGGAAGGTCCCCTCTACCCACCACGCCACTGATGCCACATGGAGCAAGTGGATTGCCCTCATCACACAGCGCGCCCGTATCGGAAACCCAAATCGCCCTGGGATTTTGGAAATAATTACAAACTGGCCAGAAGGTGAAAATTTTGGTCTTGCCGATGAAGAGGAGCAAGAACAAGTGACCCGGGCTGATGAAGCCCCGCCATACAACCAAGTGCCAGCAGATGAAACTCACTATGCTCTTTTCACTGACGGTTCCTGTCGCATCGTGGGGATGAACCGGAAGTGGAAAGCAGCCATATGGAGCCCCACACGACAGGTTGAACAAGCTACTGAAGGAGAAGGTGGATCAAGTCAACTTGCTGAACTCAAAGCTGTTCAGCTGGCCCTGGACATTGCTAAAAGAGAGAAGTGGCCAAAGCTTTACCTTTACACTGATTCATGGATGGTAGCCAATGCTCTGTGGGGCTGGCTGGAAAGATGGAAAAAAGCTAACTGGCAACGTAAGGGAAAACCAATCTGGGCTGCTGATGAGTGGAAAGACATTGCCAGTCGGGTAGAGAAGCTACCCGTAAAGGTCTGTCATGTAGATGCCCATGTCCCCAAGAGTCGGGCTAATGAAGAGCACCAACACAATGAGCAAGTAGATCAGGCTGCAAGGATAGAGGTGTCACAGATAGACTTAGACTGGCAACACAAGGGAGAGTTGTTCCTGGCTCGATGGGCCCACGATGCCTCAGGTCACCAAGGAAGAGATGCTACCTATAAGTGGGCACGAGACCGAGGGGTGGATCTCACCATGGACAGTATTTCCCAGGTTATCCATGACTGTGAGACGTGTGCTGCCATCAAGCAAGCCAAGCGAGTGAAGCCCCTCTGGTATGGGGGGCAGTGGTCCAAATATAAGTATGGGGAGGCCTGGCAGATTGACTACATCACACTGCCTCAGACACGCCAAGGCAAGTGCTACGTGCTGACCATGGTGGAAGCCACCACTGGATAGTTGGAGACCTACCCTGTGCCTCATGCCACTGCCCGCAACACCATCCTGGGCCTGGAAAAACAAGTCCTTTGGAGACATGGTACCCCTGAGAGAATTGAGTCAGACAATGGGACTCATTTCAAGAACAGCCTCATAAGCACCTGGGCCAGAGAACACGGCATCGAGTGGGTGTACCACATTCCTTATCACGCACCAGCGGCTGGGAAAGTGGAACGGTGCAATGGGCTGCTTAAAACCACCTTGAAGGCACTGGGTGGGGGGACTTTCAAGACCTGGGAGATTAATCTACCAAAGGCCACATGGATAATGAACACCTGAGGTTCCACTAATCGAGCAGGCCCTGCCCAGTCTGAGCCCTTGAGAACACCAGATGGGGACAAGGTTCCAGTGGTGCACATGAGAGGTATGCTAGGAAAAACTGTTTGGGTGAACTCTGCCTCCAGCAAAGACAATCCAATTCGGGGGTGGTTTTTGCTCAAGGGCCAGGGTGTACCTGGTGGATCATGCAAAGGGATGGAAAGACCCGATGCATACCCCAAGGAGACCTTGTTTTAGGGTGAACTACCTACAATACTGTGCCTGTATCTGTAACTGTATGGATGTCTATAATTTGAAGATTTTAATTTGATTTGGCATGATGGTAGGGGAAAATTCGGGGTGGATAATGTTGAGGGTTAGTTCTCTCCCTTTTTCCCTCTGTGGAATTTTCTCCATTGTCATGCTAAGATACCTGTTGACTGGGCCCTGGTGACAAGGGGGAGGGGACGGGAGGGAAGAAGCAAGCCCCACGAGATTCAAACAGCCAGAAGAGGAAGCGGAAGGCTGGGCCTCGGCCATTTTCCCCCACGGAGTTCGGATGAGAAGGACGATCGCCGCCTCCTGCCTCTCTGTCCCATCCCAGCGTCGGGAAACCACCATCGGACCCTGCCCGGCTGTCTTCTCGCTGTGAACTACCACCATCCAGCACTCTACTGAGCACCAGGACCCACACTGTGAGCGGAGAGCTCTCTCTCCATCTCTCTCTCTTCCCCTGGGACAGCGCTGCCATCACCCCCAGCCCTCCTGCAGCTCTGTGGGACCCGCCCGCCCCCAGCACCGGGAACTGCAGCTCAGGGAAAAGGTGCCTGCAGCCAAAAAACACTGGGACTGAGTTACTGTTCTGTTTGTGGGTAATTTCATAGCTGTTGCTGTTCTTGTTTGTCTTGTTAGATATACTAGTAAAGAACTGTTATTCCTACCCCCATATCTTTGCCTGAGATCTCTCTTAATTCCAAAATTATAATAATCGGAAGAATCACGTTTTTTTTTTCAGTCCAAAGGGAAGCTTCTGCTTTCCTTAGCAAACACCTGTCTTTCAAACCAGGACATTATCTGTGATGTGCTTGTGTGAATGCTTCCTGCATAATAACTTTCCACTGAATTTTGAGTTATTTCTTATACATCCCCATGGCAACAGTCTGTTAATTTTTCTTAGTACAGAGAAAAAGATCCTATTTGGGGCAAGCAGGTTGAGCATGGAACGGCTGTGAAGTAACACTGAGTAACTGCATTTTGGTTTTGTGTGCTTGACAAGATGTTGGGAGATAATTCAAAAATCTATTTTAAATGAGCCTCAGACCTCAAGACACCAGTTAACTTTTATTCCTGAATCCTGATTCTCTGAATAAGTCTGGGCTACTTCAGTACAGTGGTAGAAGCCAAACATCTGGTAAATTATCAAATTAGATTAAATTAGGTTAAATTTCCCTTGTGGGTTTTTTTTACACTTTATAAATGTTCATACTATATTTGGAGTTAGAGCTGACCAGAGTGGGGATTTTCCTGCCAGGAGAAAACAAAATAGTTTTTTGAAACCTTTCCTTCAGTAACAGTAAAGCAACAAAATTCCAAGTGCTCCTAAATGGTGGGGATATATGATACTGACAGGAAGGTCTTAGTGGGAAAGCAGAACAAGATACAGTAAAGAACAACAACAAAAAAAATCACTGTTTATGGATTTTCTGGACTGTCTATTATGGTATGATCCTTTCACAGCACAGAAAGGAAAATTACTTAAGAAGCATCCATTGTGTGTTTTGATCTCTCACTGAAAGTCTCACGTCCTGCACTCTAATCTGATTGAAATGCTGACGTCTTCCTCATTGTTAAAGAAACTTCTGTTGGATTAAAGAGAAATACAGGAAGTCGGGATGTTATTTCAAGAGGCAGGACCTGCTAGAACTCTGGGAGGTTATGGGGACTACGGGAACCGAGGTAGATTTTCCTGCAGTGTAGTAGTGCAGAGGCTCTCAGATGGACATCAGGAGCTGTCCTGAGGGACATCCATATTTTCCAGCTCTTGGACTGCAGAAGGCTTAGTTTCCCTTCCAACAATGCCTTTAGACTGACCTTTTATCCCCCTGAATTGCACAGTATTTTATAATTAATGGATAAAAATAGGTGAACAGCTGCAACAAAGACCAAACAGGATCTTTTTAAATGCCCCTTTTTAGGATTATTGACTTCTGCAGGGCTGGAATCGATGGAAAATACAGTCTTGATTTCTTCAGTGCACAAACCCATGGAAATCTATAATAACCTCTAGGGAGAGAAAATCAAAGTTTATGGGTTCAGCAGCTGTGAGAAGACTCATCGGCTCCAGAGCTGAGCATGCATGTTGTCAAAACAGTTTGGTGCTAAACAAAAGTACACTTTTTGAAATACTTTTGTTTGGCTTAATTCTGCAGTGACTGCACTGGCTAATCCTTATTAACGTGCAGGAAGGAAGGGAAATAATTCCTCCCTATAAATTAATATAAAATAGTAAAGAGCACCTGCAGGAGTACAGAGATGTATCCCTAATGGATTACTTTATGAACAATGCAAAAAAATACAGCAAAGTGGCCATGTGGTAGTAACTGGTGATTCCTTTTTGCATTTCACTAGGAAAAGGAATGCCTGAGGCTAAGGGATTGAAGATCCGTATCCAAGGAAAGGACAATAGAGAAAATTAGAGGGACTGCCTTGAAATAGTTTTGTACCTAATTCTTTTATTATGTCTATTCTTTTGTATATGTTTAACTTTAGTTGAAGAATCAAATTGAAATTAGCAGATTGAAATAAATATGATTATATTGAAAAGGGAAATGCGGAACTGATAAAAATATTTTTCAGTGGAACTTTTGATTTAACTGTAGAACTTTCAGACACAGGAAGCTATTGACCTCATGAACATAATTACAAAATGATAGAGAAAGTATGTGCATTGGATATCCATAGCTGCTCTAATTAATGGCCAGTACTTGTGGAAGGATTTCATACAGGTATTTCTTGGAGATGAGTTTGGGAGCACATTTTTCACTTTGTTGGTGTTGCACTGAAGGCCAACTGTAGGTGCTAGTTTGCCCAGACAAATGGCAGATCTTATTACCATTTACAAATACGTAATCTTGAAATTAATTTTCAGTGAGGCTTTTTTTCTTATTTCTTTAACCATGAATGTGTCAAACACCCCCTGACATGTGAGGGTGGAATAACATGTTTGGAGAGGCTATGGCATCTCCGTTCTTAGATGTATTGAAAAAGTGCTAAGAGAAGACCATGAGCCATGCCAACTGGCTGTAATTCATAGTTAAATAAGAATCCTATAAAAAAGCTTCAAAAACAGTTTATTGTCAGAAACTAACCTGCTTGTGACATTTACCTTCATGTTTATTATTTGTTACTTAGGCACAACAGGACAAATGTAAAATATTTCCAGTAGTCCCATATATCTTCTAGGGATTTTATAGCTGGAAAGGGTTTTTTAGCTGTTATTTTAACACAGTTGTTTGCTTTTATTTTCTCTGTGTTTATTCATTGAGCATTTAAGACAAAGAAGTGGGTTGGGTCCTGGCTGATACAATATTTGCAATATGAATGTCTCTAAAGCTCAATGCTAGTTTATTTAAAAGTTCTGTATGTGGCTCTTTTTGAGCTATACTGTCCTACAGTGCTTCCAAGATTATACCGTGATGTCAGTGATGCACTTGTGCATCACACTGTAATTTCTTAACTAATACATTTAAAAAAAATACATCTGTACTAGAACTTGCATTCATCTGGTACGTAGTTGCACAGTGGTTATATTAAATGCTGCCAAAACAAATCTTCTATAATTCTGAAATTGTGTCAAAATGGCATTTTATTCAGCTTCATAAAACTTTCAGTTAAATTTTAAATGTGATCTTTCAGTGATTGTGTCACACAGGTTGCTCATGGCGTAATGAATATTATTCTTAGTGCAATAACAAAGCCACCTTCATGGGATTTATATCTCCTTTTTTTTGGAGATTCATTGATTCATTTTTGTTAGAGAAGAACATACTTGAGGGTTGACACTTTGGGAAGCTGATTTTGGAGTAGTGTTTTGGAAACATAGCAGAGCGGTAAATGAGAGTTATGGATAATAGAATACTGTGGGATTGAAGGCAAGGAATGTTCCAGGGTAGTATTCTTGAGCTTGTTAGCAGAGGGAAAGAAGAGATTTTAGCAGCACTGGAAAGTGAGAGCATTAACAGACTTGTGGATTCAGTGCAGAAGGGGAAATGAAAACCAAAGATCATGGAATGGTTTGGTTTAAATGGGATCATTAAAGGCCATCCAGTCTGAATCCTGTGCAATGAGCAGGAGTACCTTCAACTAGATCAGGCTGCTCAGAGCCCACCCAACCTCACCTGGAATGGAAACATGGGGCATCTACAGCCTCTCTGGGCAACCTGTTCCAGTGTTTGACCACCCTGTCCATTAAATATTTCTTCTTCATATCTACTTTGAATCTAGCCTCTTTTAGTTTAAAAGACCCTTGTCCTGTTGCTGTAGGCCCTATTAAAATGTCTGTCACCACCTTCTAAGACCTCTTTAAGTACTGAAAGTTCTCAATAAGGTGTCCACAAAGCCTTCTCATCTCCAGGATGAATAACCCCAACTCTCTCAGCCTTTCTTCCTATGGAAGGTGTTCCATCCCCCTGGTAATTTCTGTGTCCCTCCTCTGGATCTGGTTGAGCAGGTCCCTGTCTTTCCTGTGCTGAGGACCCCAGAACTGAACACAGTAGAGTTTCACCAGACCAAAACAGAGAGGCACAACCACCTCGCTCACCCTGCTGGCCATGCCTTCTTTTGTGCAGCCTGGGATGCAGTTGTATTTCTGGGCTGTGGATGCACACTGATTGATCTTGTCTAGCTTTTCATCCATCAGTCCCCTCAAGTACATCTTGGTGGGTCTGCTTTCAACCCATTCATCTTCTCAGCCTGGGTGGGTAAAAGGGGTTGACCTGAAAGTAAGCAATCAGAAAACTCAGAAGATTTTTTTTTTGGTGTGGAATTAATTCAGTTGTGACCTAAACTGCTATCAAAACTCAGACGTGTACAGAAAGGTGGAACACTTGAAGTGGCGTGGAACTTGTAAACACCAAATATTTTCCCTATGTCTGTTTGTATTTCTAGCACATTTCTTCCTGCTGGTTCTATTTCCATTTGATAGGAATGCCAAATGAAGCATTACTGTGGTTGCAGCTCTATGAAATACTCTGTGTTCACTTGTGGTGCTGCATTAAACTGTAAAGGCATTAATGACCGATATGATATGAACAGAGAATGATGTAATTAAACTGAGGCCTAAAGAGAGAGGAGAAGAAGGTACAAACTTTAGGGACAATTTAGCACCATTCATATCTTATGAGCTACCACCATAGGTGACAGAGCCACCAGCCAATCTCACTTTTCTCACAGAAATTGGCACCTCAGGTTTGGACCTGCTCTGGGTGCAGTCAGTTCCCTACATTTGCTGCCAGAAATTCTCTGTACACTCTCATCTTCCTGTTTTTCTTTTCCAGGGAGAAGGTTGAGCTGAGAGGGTCTTTCTCTGCCATGTGGTTTAATTTGTTCCCGGGAAGTCCGTGGCATTCAGCATCTTTCTGTCGTGTGCTTATTACTGGTATCTTGGTTATTGCTATTTTGTGTTTTAGTAAGCTGTTATTTTTTCACTTATGTCTTCCCACATTCATCTCTCCTTATGGGTGAAAGGGAAGGGGTTAAAAATACAAGGGGAGGTAACTCATTTTGGAGTGTCTGCCCTGTAAATTATCTTAAACCACGACAAAAGTGTAACTCCAAATTCCCAGAAAGACACATTGCAAGAGTTTCATTTCTATCTCAGAATGCTTTTTGGCTTGCTTGGTCTGGTGTTGCCTGGTCATGTAAATACACCTCAAACTCAAACCAGGATGAAACTCACTAGGCAGGCTCCTTGTCAAGGCCCCTCATTTGCTGATGTAAATAATAAGAGAATAAGAATCTTTAGATAAGGCTAAGAGCCAGCCCTGGAGCAGGGAGACTCGTGGAGCCAGAGGAGCTGTGAGACTTGAAAAAGCTCATCCAGGGACCAGACTGTTCAGCAAATTTCAGCTAATGAGCCAAGGGGGATGTGATCCATCCTGTGCTACATGCTGAAGAGGATCACTTTTGAAAATGTTAGGTAGTTGCCTCACTTGCCCATGTAGTGTACCTATCAACACATTTCAGCCTGCTATTTCAGCTCTGCTTCTGTTGCCTGAGTAATTCTTTAATGTGGTCAGAGCCAAATGCATCTAGAAAGGAAGCAGAGAAGACTCACAGCAGTGGCTTGTGGTTACCACAGAATGAAGAGAGTAGAAGGGGACTGGCTTGAGGCCAGCACGCTCTAAGGTACAGAGTACTCTGCTGTCATGCTCTCATCTGGGCACATGGGGTTTGAAATCCAGGCTCCAGAGACCCAAAGGCCAGAGGTCAACTTGAGCAGTTTAAATGTGGGACAGGCTAGTTTCTGACCTGGATGTGGCAAACACTGGGGGCAGACTTGTGTGGAATCAGATGTGCCTGGAATGCCTACATCTAGAGCTCTAGAAGGTCTGAAAGGTGAAAACTTAATTTTTGCCTTTTGAATCATAGAATCACTTAGGTTGGAAAAGACTTCTAAGATCATCGAATCCAACCATTAACCCAGTACTGACCATTAAGCCATGCGCCTAAATGCCACACACCATATTTGCTTGTAAATTTTCATTGTCCTTGCAATGATCCTTCCAGAAAGCAGATGAAGTAACATTCCTGATAGTTTTTCTTCCCAATGACAGTTCCTTCACTACCTCTCCATGTACTCTCAATTGGCATGGAAACCTGATGCTGAAGCTGTGACAGGTCATCTGCAGGGCCCAGTGTTTACAGCAGGACCTGCACCTCTCCTGACTGTCTCCAGCTGATCTGTTGTCTTCAGCTAAATTCTAATTGGAAACTGAGCACAAATTCGGACAGTGTTCAGAGGCAAGGAGAAAGAACACTTTGAGGTCTTAAATAATGAATGTAGCAAACTCTAAAGAAAAAACAGGGCGTAGTGGAGGAAACCATAATTGGAAATATGGAATGCTATCTGATTTTCCCAGTATAATTTCCTTGGCTCTGTCAGTGGCAGATTCTGCCCTGTTTTAACACTTCTGCGGCACTACCAGACATTGAGCAACATTTGCTTTTTGATTCGCTCATGTGACTGTGGTCATAATAATGCCCAGGTTAAGACTGAACGTCTTTGGATCGGAGTACATTGGCATATTTATACTTTTTAGGAAAAATGAGTCTGCAGTTATTAAGAATTATATTTACATGCTCTTATTTTATTTATTAGGTCAATTTATTGGACTAGATATATTTTTCACATCTCATTGTAGAAATATTTGTGAATGCTGGTCTCTTCTACTAATGAAATGACCCCCATATTTATGCATAAGATGAATGTATTTGGAGGTATTTGCTGCCCTTAAGCTCAGAAAAGGATATAAGATGATATAAAAATTATGGTGAACATTTTAAAGATTTCTCTTAGTTGTTCTTTGAGCTGATGCATTCCATTTTTTTTTTCCCTGTGAAATAATAGTGGAGACCTGCTGGAGCAACCGTTTTGTTCTGCTTTGCCTGGAGCCTTTTACAATCATGTCATTTACATGAGATCTTCAGCACAATTTTGTGACATTGTTACGCAAATATTTCAGCATTACTTTGTTGAAGTACTTTGTCATAGAGGTTCATTTAATGGGAAGACTTGAAAGGGGTATCACTCACATCTTTTATTGCACTGAACATTTGACACAAATCCACAAAACTGACAGTCACAGCTTCACAGTGTCCCACAGTAGCACAAAGAGCCTCTCATTGTGTTGGACTATTGTTTTAACATGTCAGAGTGTATTTGAGAAACAATATGATTGCCTGTGGATAATGCGCTTGGCCTCATTGTGCTGATTAAATAGATGCTTGGTTTGCAGGGAGTTCTGTAGCTCTCTGTTCAGCCTGACCTTTTCTCCTGGCTGCGATGAACTGGGGCCCATTAGCATTTGTTCTGCTTGTTAGAGTGATAGGCGATTGCCATCCTGAAAAACACCAAATAGCCCAGTTAGTACATGAGCTGCTTTTCTTTTCCCTTGGCCTCCACCCACTGCCACTGAATACCCTGAACAAATGCTGGAAACAGTTGGCAATGTTGTAGAATAATTGATCTCTGCATCTGGCACAATCTGTTTGGCACAAGCTGACACTTCAAGAGCAAGTGCTGTGCTTCTATTTGTCCCTTTGTCACCTTTTGTCTTACATAAATACTCTTATCTTTAGTACTGAATCTTCCACGTAGTTGGAGGAACACAGTGCTAAGGTGCCATAAATGCGGTTCAGAATAAACCTGGCATAAAAAGCAGCAAAAGCCTGATCATATATATTAAGAAAAAATTAAGTGCAAAAGGCCAAATCTTGCTTTACAGCTCGAAGCACATTTCTTAACTGTTCTAGCTAATATTTTTTGGTATTGTTGCTCTTTGGTGGCATGGGGATCAGTCATGACAGGGAATTGGTATGACCATGCCACAAGTAACAGTGGAGACCAACCTTGGTAAATACGAATTAGCTTCTTTGGTCACAGTGAAAATGTTTCAAACAAACACTAGTAGAATGAAATCACAGTCTCATTACAAAGTTGTGCAGTGTGCAGCAGCTTGAATGAACTGTATTTTTGACATGTCTGGGGCAGTGAGATGGGTCTGTGCTTCCTCAGCCCTTCCTGCTTTTTGGGTCATGCTCTTCAGGCCATCTCATTCCATGCTTACAGGGCTCAATACATGCAGTTACACACTGCAGTGTTGGCTATCACCTTTTGCATTCCCCTGTGTGTAACTGGAAGTGAATGGAGATGTAATGAAAGAGCTGTACATCTTAACAAGACATTCTTTGTCATTTAAGAAGGAAACAGTGGGCAAAAAGTGATTTCATGAGATCAGAAACACTGGATAATCTGATGTTTTGCAGCTGTTCTAATTGTCTTCTTGCTGCTAAGCAAAGTATCCTCTCAGACCCTGTGTTATTTTATTTGGAGAGACTTGAGTCACTTCACTGAATATAGAGCTCATATCCTCAGTTTGTATCTATTATAATTAATAGTTGTAATTTTTTCTGACATGGGAGCACATCCCACATTGTCTCAGAAACTTGTTGTATATATGGAAATAGATAAAAGCAACTTACTGGGAAGAGATGGTTTCCATAGGTAATGAGATGGATGTGCTCAGTTTCTGCTAAAATCTCCAGAATGATCTCTACCACAACATTATTCACTCTAGTGAATAATGTGCCAGAGTTCCTGCTTTAGCAATGTGTTAATGCTTTATCAAGCTTTGAAGCTTAAAGGTTTCAAACATAATGCTGAAAACAACTTCAGCTAAGAGATGATCCAGAAACTTTGATATTCTGGTCTATCATCCAGGTAGAGAAGATATGCTCCCTATAATCCTTGCAAGTTAAGAGAAAATGGCATTCCTTCATAAGAAATTAATATTTTCTTTAAAGAAAAATAAAAATAGGGTGAATACAGATCTCAGAGATAAGAAGTGAATGACTGTAATTTTGCTGCAGTGCAGCTGTGAAGAATGAGCTGTGTACTGAAGCAGTGATACGTGAGAACAGTTAATACTGCCTCCTTCAGTAATTCTTACCCTTTAGCTGCATGTCCTTCACTGTATTTTCCATATTTTACTGTTTGAATAGCATGCCTTTGCCCAAATGGCTGAAAGCAAATGGATAAATGAAAGCTCTTTGGGAACTGATCGTTTCTCTAGTCCTGCAGTAGCCCCATTATTGTCTGGACAGCCAATACTGTATTTCATTGCATAGTGACGCCGTTTCCTTCTGCCTACAGGAACATCTCAAAGTGGGACTTTTAAAATTATATGATGAAATAAAAGTTCTGCCTTGTTTTCTATCTGTTTTCTTTAAATGCTTTTTAAAAGTTCTTTGGAGAGAAGGGGATAAAAGCCTATGATTTCTTGGAAAGGTAGCATGCCTTTTGAGTTTTGATCTGTGTTAGTGGTTTTAACTCTTAGGTCTTCTAGCTGTCCATTTAGCTTAGAAGAAGAAATGATGGCTTAGATTTGTATGGCACATCTCATAAGGGCATTTGCTGTTCCTACAGCAAAGCTGTTTTTTCTCTGCAATTCAGTTCCAGCCATTTGGGTATTAGCTCGGCAATGATGTGACAATAAGGGTGATGTTTGCTCTTCATTTATAGCTGTGTTATTTAGCTTGGGATGACAGGTCCTTCTGCTGTCACAACTAATTGCAGACATCAGAAAATCAGGTATGATGTCGAGGAGGGAGAGAGGGATCTGACTTCTGGCCCAGTTGTATGATTTATGAACAGGCTCATTTCTGCAGCTACAACTCCATTTATTTGCATCACCTGAGCGAGATGTGCTGTAAAGCAAAATGTAGTTGATAACTTAGAGTGAACTTTTGGACTTTGCCATGACTAAGAGATTACTGAAGTGCCAGACTGCAGCCTGAGGCTTGAATCAAGGCTGGATTTTGTTTCCCTGAGGAAGTCACTGAATCTCTCCTTGCTTCAGTGGGTGAGAATTAATTCATTCGTGTTTTAAAAATGCTTCAAGATTGTCACCTGGATGGAGTCATAGCAGTGCAGAGTGTGAACAGTGCACCACAGGATGGCTCAGCAAACCAGGGAAGCACTGTGGCGTGTACAGAGATGAACAGTATCCAGGTACTAAATCTCATTTATGTCCTGAGGGATTGGAGTGCTGAAGTGTAAATGTGGGTTCTTTCCTTTGAAACACATGGAACAAAATGAATAATTTGTTTACTTGCAAGCTGACTGTCTCTTTGATAGTCTTCATATCCACAGTTTAAATGTTGCAAGTGAAATGTAGTGTTACATTATCCACATGTGGCTCCTGACTATTTTTTCTTTTTTGAGAAATAAAATAAAAATAAATTGTGCTTAACATATTGTTCGCAAAACAAGGATCCTGGATTAAAATTCTGAGAGGACATCTTGCTTGAATAGGAAAGTATACAAATACAATTGCGTATCATTCCTTCTTGTGCCCACTGCTATAAATAGTACAGATCTGTTGATTCCTGCCACTTTTGGTTGGTTTAAAAGAGTGATGTCAAATGCCAAAGTTCTCCTAAATGTCCCCTCTTTTAAGACCTATATATTCATTATTGTTTTCTAACTAGGATATTTTTTCATGACCTAAAAGGAAATAATAAATTCAGAACATGTTATTTACGTTATTTATGTTATTTACGGCAAGATTTAAGCAACTTAAATGAATAGTTGGAAATTAATTAATACTTTGCAAAGAACAGCACTTTGAAGAATTTTTCTTTTAGTATTAGCTGTAAATTTGTCAGCAGACTTTGGTTCACTCAGGGTTTTGATTTTTTTTTCAGCAAATGCTTTTAAATGTTTGTTCTCTTGATTTTTCGTGGATATTCAGTGTTTGAGCTCTGTGCCTATGAGCTCTGTGCCTACAAACTATTGATCAGAAGTATTTTACAATGTTTTTCCTGCTCCTTGATTAGACAAACATGTAAGCACTCTGGCTCAAATAATTGTGTAGGTGAAGCTGAAGCTTGGTTGCCAGGATCACTTTCTTGGGTTTTTAAAATTTATCCAATGCCCTTGGTAAGAAAAACAAGGTCATTCAAACATTTTCAGAGATCCAAACAAAAGGACTCAAGAGGCGCTGAAAAAGGACTTAAAATAGCCTTAGAAATAGTGATAGGTATCCTTCTTCCAGTATTTTACTTTCCTGTATTCAGACTAGAGAGTAAGGTCACAGATTATGTAGATTCAAATGATCACATCTGTAAATACCAGTAGCATAAAAAATGATTGCCTGGACTGAACCAGTTCTGTTGAGCCTCATCCTTTACCTGTAACCCACAAAAATTCTACTGGGAGCGATCCCCCCCCAGTGCCAGTGGGGATATGGGAAGCAGTGAGCTCTCTGTGACTGAGCCTGCAGATAATTGGTGTCTCAGTGCTCTAGGCAGCAACTAAGATAAACCTGCAAAAAGAAGGACATGGTCTCCCTTTTCAACAAAGCCACTGAGATCCCTGCCAGGCCAGGAGCTGGGAATAAGGAATAGAAGAAAAATACTAACTAGAGGAAGAAATGCTGCACCATTCCTGGGCAGTGCAAGACCCTAGTAGAAAATAAAGAACATTAGAGCTACAGAAAACACTGTTCAAACCTGATCTGCATCCTTTGAACTTGCCAGCTTTATCTCATAAGCTCTCTGTCATTCCTGCAGGGTGAAGAGAAGGAATTGTGCTTTTCATCCATGGGGTTGTTGGGAAATGTCAAGTTGTCAGGCTCTGGCGGTGGGAGCCAGCACAGACACTGGAGTCAGGGAGTGTGAGACAGCGTCTCTTCACTCTGTGGCACTGCTCTAGACATGACCTCAGCCACATGCATCAGCTGAGGCACACACACAGCATGTCAGGAGAAGGGTGGATGCCAATAAACTACTTCTCACATTCAGTGGTGCAGCAGTGAAAGTCGGAGGGAAAGTCAGTTCACCCTAGTCCAGGTTTCAGGTATTTAACTGTTTCTTGGCATGTGCTGTTTGCCTATCTTTACCAGTGTTCATAAAGTGGTTTGTACTGAATTATTTCTTTCATTTAATGCAGATATTCATAAAGCATTTGAAATCTGTGAGAGTGTTTGTTCTTACACTCTGTCAAACACTGAGGTTTGCAAAATACATGATCTTCTTTGAGGTCTTCCCTTTCACAGGGAAATGAAAATGAGAATTTTGCTCCTGAAACTGGCAGATCCAGGACCCTCAAGGTATTGGTTAATCACCCCAACTGGGCTACTCAAAAATTTAAAGCGGGTAAATCACAAATGAATTGCAAATAAAAGAGTTTTCTTAATTAAAATCTTATACAATTATTTTTTTTTTGGTGTGCTGAGCATCCCAGCTGACCAGTACAACACTCCTTTTGTTGCTTTCCATGTAGTGAATTTCTTTGTTTGCAGGCCTGATCATTTTGGAACTATTTTGAAAGTACCAATTCATGTGAACTCTCTTAAAGAAAAAAACTGGGAATACTGTGCTGCTGGTTCCCTGTGGTGAGCAGGGAATAAGAAGGCTGATAGAGCTGGACAAACTGAGCTGCCCTGCCGAGTAACAAGGAGATGGGCAGATTCCTTTTTGTCCACTTGATTCACTGCTACCCTAGTTTCTCTTTCATTTGTTCATCTGCATTCGCTCTCTAGCACACCCGTGCTGCAGTCATTTCTCACCTCTGTTTGTTTGCCAGTATAAGGTGTGTACATATGATATTCCTCTTGCTCAAACTGAGAGTAGCACTGAAAACTTTTCTTTTGTGTAGCAGAATATACAGGGTGCTTGGAAGGCCCTTCAGCGTGACAGCTGTAGTGATGGAAGACTTCAAGGCACGCAGGGCACTCGAGGACACAGGTTGAAATTCTGCTCTTGGCCTTGAGCTTTGCTTTTACACATTCTTGTCAGCTGTTTTTTTTGCTGCCTTCCAGTTTTGAAGTTGCTGATATAAGATGATCTAATATGATGTTCTGTCTGTAGTGGCAAAAATTGCCAGACTTACCGCAGAGAAAGAAGCACAAACAAAATTAAGAACACCAAGAAAACCCCCAAACCAAAACCACAAAACCCAACTAACAAACCAAATCCCCAAATCTCTGACATTTTGGTGTTCCCCATAATGTCAGTCGTGGAGCTGGTTCAGTCCTTAAAAAGATGGACAGTTCTGGTTTACTGGGAGGGGGAAACCTCTGGGCCTTCTCCAGTGACCCACCTGGGAGAAGGGTCACAAGTGGAGGTGAATCAGTTCTGTGAAAATGAAGGCCAAGTTATTTTAAGCCTGGCTGCAGCAAGCATCAACATAGTAAATTGGAGCTTTGGAAGGGGCTTTTACGGAAATGTGAGGGTGATTATTTTTTCTTTGGTTCGTAAGCTTGCACCGTCCTCTGACTTAAAACACTGCTATTCCTGGTTCTCACACTTGTTAAATCTCTTTTTTTATCTTTTTATCTTGTTATATCTCTTTATACCTTATATTACATTTCTTGAACTTCTAACCTTTTCAAGAATGTAACTAATGCGCTCTGACAAGCATTTGTTTATCATTATTGTCATATTTCAAAGTAAGCTCATTTCTCATCTTCTCATTGTTTCTTTAAATCTTTTTTTCTTCCCTATGAAATGATAATATTAGGCTAAATTTCTAAAGGATGTAACCTAGATACTGGGGGCACACATTTATCCACTGTTTGTCTATTCAAAGCTCTAATCCTAAATATAAATACTCATCTGCTGGTTATTTGCATGCATAAAAGATGCTGGATGTATATACAAAGTTGTTCTTTTTTTTTTTCTTTTGCTTTCCCTGCTTGTGTTGGGGAAGATCTCTGAATTACCATGGAGGAGAAAAGGAATACTTTTGTGTCAGCAAGAACAATAACAGCTGGAAAAATGGTAATCCATTTAGAACAATTATACCCTGATTTCATATATTGTTTATATATTATACACTGATTTTCTATATTACTTAAATAATAAATAACATGAGAGAGCACAAGGACTGTCAGGTTATAAATGTAAAGAGTGTAGCAGTAATGCATGTTAAAATCTGATTATTAGAGATTCCTCTGCCTGAATGAAGGTGCAAACAAGACCATTTGGCCAAAGACAATAGTATGGATTTTATTTAACAGTAAATGTGAGGTGGACAGAGAGAGAGAGAGAAATAGAAAAGTTCCCATCAGGTGGTTTAGTTCACAGTCCAAATTCCAGGAATCCAGAGGCATATTCAGGAGGGTGGGCTTCAGTGGTCACAGACGAGCAGTTGTTTTAAAGCTTTCAACTCTGTAGTGTGGGGAAGAACCAAAATCGAAGTGGGATTTACAACCTCTTCTGTTCCGGTCATTACCTTTGTTTTGATGTCTCAGCTTCTAGGAGAGGTGACCTTTGCAAATGAAGAAATAAGGCACATACACAAGAGGAAGGCAGTAAAAGATTTATGGTGGTACATGCCTTTTCAAAGCTTTAAAGGTTTCGTCATTCATTATCTTCTCAAGTTTCTCCTTCCAAGGGACAGACAGTTAAAGTGGGGCTTGTTTCTCTCTTTAAATTTAATGACAGCTAGAAGACTGCATGGTGAAATACATGTTTCCAATAACAAGATAACAATACCGAGGAGCTCATTGAGGCAGTGCCTGTGTCACATGTGAAAACCACATCGTAACTGGCAAGTAAGACCTTTTGTGCAAAACATAATAGTATTTATTTTAAAACAAAATAAGTAAAGAGGGAAGCAGCTGAGTGTTACAGGTGCAATAGAGAAATTCTTTGGGAGTACTGAATCTGCATGACAACATTTGCACAATAATCATAGGGTCATGCTCTACATGTCAAAAGCCTCACTTATTCTATGTGAGAAAAGCCTTGCACACCTGGATGATGTTTTGCATTGGCCACTTGATTTGGTGTCCACACTCCTAAATATTCCTATTTCTGAATGTTGTGGATTCAACAGGTTGTCTCTGGCGCAGCTCTATTGGTGTTAGACTTGATAGACTTGGCATTGAGAGGCAACCTGGGATGGAAATAGAACATTAATTAGTGGGAATTCAAACTGAGATGCTTGTGGGGTGCCTTAAAAAAGTATATATTCTGAAAGAGAAACAACAGAACGTGATATTCCAGCTCTGAATATTTGTGCTCTTTGTGTGATTTAGACTCTGTGTGATAATGGACTGGGAAGTGGGCAGTGTTATTTTTAATGAGATGTCAGTCCTAAAACACTGCGTACAGTAGTGGAAAGAAGTAGTATCCAGCTGATGAGCTCTGCTGATGTTTTTTTACCTCATTAAGCCTTGATTAAGTAACATGCATGTTACTTCATAAATACATGGTAATTTACTTCTGCTTGAGCCCACTTGTGGCTGGCTGGGCAGTACAGGAAATTCCATTCACTTAATCCCTTTTCCTCCCATCACTTCTCCCCCACACAGCCACACGTTGCTCTCCAGCATTTTCACTCCAGAGTACAAGTAGTCGAGTAGTCCTCTCATCTCCCATGTAGTTTCTTCCCCTTTTGATGTGATGTGTGAGTGTACCCCAAGCTATCCACTATCCACAATTCCTTCATCTGCCAGGAATGTTTTCTGCCTGTCTTGGATATAATTTCTCTCTTGAAGGGCCTCTGTGAATCCTCTGTGTGTCCAATGACAATACATATATATATAGATATATATATATGTATATATGTATATATATGTATATATATACAGTGCTCCACCATGGTGTACTTTCATAGTGGGATAAGCATTCCAGATGGCTCTTTTGTGTCAAAATCCCAGCTGGAATCAGGTGATCCTTACCTTGGCATAGATGAAGTTAATGTATTGTTTTCTCAACTGCAGTTGACCTCAGCCAGCTATGTTAAGATGATGTCTATATAGCTGTTTTTCTTACTACATGTCTTAGCTAAATCAGGATTGTTGTTTAGCTATCAAATAGCTAGCCTTTTCTTTGGCAATGGAAATATAGTCTTTGACAGTAGAAGAACTCCATCAGGTGGAGTGAGGGTGGTAAAGGTAGAAGCTTGTATTCCTAAGGAGGGAATAGAAAGTATCTGATTGGATTGTGTGTGTTGAAGGTGGGATGGCTTGGGGTATATATTTCTTTCCTTTTTTCCTCCATCATCCCCAAGCTGAATCTGGTTTCATGAAAGATTTATTATCATTTCTATTTCTATACATATTTGTTCTGATATCCTGACAGGTGTTATGCATGAGGACAGAATTTACATGGATGATTCTGGAGAAGCTACATACCAAGAACCTTTAGTAGACATTTTCCTGTCATCTTTATTATCCCTCAAAAAGTGTTCCAGAAAGTCTCCTCATTTTACCCTCTTTGTGTGAGAAATTCTTTTTTTAGTTTGCATCTCTATAGTAGCTTGTAGCCTGCTAATCTCTGGTTAGAACAGTAAAATACTGTGGCAGTACTCTTCATGTTTATAAAAATAATAATGATCCATAGAGAGAATAAAACCCTCAAAACCATACAACCCCCAAACCAACAATACTTTACCTTATTATGCAAGTACAAAATGGAAATATTTAGATAAGGATAAAACATTTGGATTTGGATAAAATAAGATATTTGCATAATGTAATTGTTAATGATGCTTGACTTTTACCGTGGGAAGTCCTTGCTGTTTCTACTCAAAAATCACATAAAAGATATAGAAAATATAGCAGAAAACACCTGTTGAAGTTCTTGCCTAATACCTGCATGCAATATCAAAACCATGACTTAAAATGTGACATTTTTAAACAAACCAAAATAATTAATTTGGAGTTCACTTAACTTCAGTTATATGCTAAGAAGCCTGTTTTAGAAAATTTAAATTGTTTTGCATATTGCAGATTCTTACCCAAGGAAAAAAATGTACAAGATCTCTTTCTGGTGATGTAAAGAATGTGAGTAAGAGCTGGCTTACAGATATCATTCTGAGATACCTTATCCTGCCAAAAAAAAATGATATGTTTAACTAGCACTTTGCAGATGGCATGCAAAATGATCTTGACTAAGAAGTTCTTCCTCCTGTCTTTTCTTTTTTTTTTGACAGACTTGTTTTGAGAGTTGATTTTGAAAACATGGCTTGTGGTGCTGCTTATGATACCCCCAGATGTAGCTGGGAATGTGCTCTCCATGTGGTTCTGTGTGGGAATAGCCCTGTAGATTTGGGGCCTTAGTCCATGTGCAGAGTGTGTTGACACAACCCAAGGAATAATGACACATATTTAGATCATGTTAGACTAATACAGGAGTTGCTGACTTGTAAAGACAGGAAGCTGAGGCAAGGAAGTGGAATCACTTAACTTTGATTCCTCTGAATTTAGTGAATTGTCATATATTTCTAAGCATGAAATGCATTTGTAGTGCAAATGTTTCTTTCAGCACAAATGTTTGTGTGTTCCTACTGGACTTAATTTTCATCTCTGCTTTTTTTAAAGTGTTTTTGCGGCCAGTTATTTGCAAAAGCAGCAAGCAAAGAACAGACTTCAATGACCCCTTGTTCTAATGATGTTGCTGAGGCTCGAGGCCATAGGTTAGCACATACAGCTGCCTTAGAGTCTGCAAGGAAACAGGAAATTGGTGCTTTGTTATCTCAGTGTCTGACTTTACTTGGTTATATTGCTGCTGAGGGGAATATACAGTTTAGAGGGAAGTTGTCATAAAGAACAGAGGGAAGACAAATGAAAAGATACTAATTCAAAAACCGCAGCAAATAAATGATGGCAGGAAAGGTCATAAGCCCAATTAGGACTGAAACTAGTCTTTCAATAAGTAATGGAAGATTTTGGGGAAGAGGTAATGAAATACTTTTGAAGTGAAAGAGGAAAATGAGTTTATGACTTTTGTGAGAGAGAAAGGAGTCCATAAAAGAATACAAAGTGAAAAACCTAGAGTATCTGAAGGGATTGGGTAGGAATAGGATACCTCCTTCCATGACTGAAATCACTGTGAACCATTATTTTTATTTTTAAAAGCCAAATTAAATGATTTTACAGTGAGCAAGATGGAAGTGGGAGTCTAGGAGTGAATTTTAGCAGCATGACAGTAGCTAGATAGGAATGTTTTTCAATAAAAAGGTATTTGCAAGTTAGCTCTACAGAACCTGGATGTGCACACAGAACTGAAGATGAGGCAATGTTTTATCACCCTAAACAGCCAATGAAATGGTGAGCTATAATGACCAGAAAAAGAGAAAGGGCCTGTGAAAAGGAGGGATTTGGAATTCTTTTTTAGGTTTACTTGTGCTTCCCTTCATGGTAAAGAATCACTGAGGTGTTGGTCAAGATATGAATTTCCCAGGAGACAAATATGAGGTACATACAGGTCCTTGAGGTGATGGCAAGGTGAAGATATCTGCATTTCTGATCTCGTGTTACCCTGGGTTGTCCTGGAGGTGGAAACCCCTTGCAAAAACAAGGAGTTAGATGGATTTGCTGAGGGATAATTTGAGTAAAGAGAATGATAACGTAAAATCAGAGAAACCAGAAAGGCTGATATAAAACACATGAAAGTATATACAGAGTGATAGAACAGGGGATAGAACAAGGAAACCCATGCTGTAAGGGTAGGAAGACACTGGAACAGATTGCTCAGAGATGCTGTGGATGCTGTATCCCTGGAAGTGTTCAAAGTCAGGCTGGATGGGGTTTTGAGCAATCTGGACCCCAGATGGTCCACATGATCCATTTGTGCTTTGACTAAACACAAATACCTACATGCAACAGCAGCAAAGTAGTCCACACCCCTGGCAACGTGGTATTTAATTCAAGAGAAAGGAAAGATTTTTCTTTAATGAACGAAATGCTGAGAGGATAAACCTGTAGCAGACACCTGATCTTGTTTTTTCCTTCGGAAAATCTGAGGAGGCAAAAAGGGGATTATGAGGATCATCTGGGGTTGCCAGATTAGGAGGTGAAAAGGAGGAGAGAAGTGATAATTAGGTAAATAGCAGTAGGTGAGACTAAAGAAGAAACAGTCACCAGGAGGAGTAGTTGGTACTGATGGTGCACAGGAATTAGTGCTACTTACTGTAAGAGACCCTGAGAGAATATTCCTGATATTCACGGAAGAAGAGCGGTATTGGGTAAAGCTGCAACTTTTGTAAACTGTTGTTTTTTGCTGCTAAATGCCTGTATTGTATTACAGACCTCAAATATCTGCAGCCATGCTTGTTCCTTGTGATCCTCTTCCATACTATCCTTATTTTCTATCATTTCAGAAGTATTGGAATTGATTTTGGAAACAAGGTTTTAAAAAGAGAGCTGGATCAAGGTGGATGATGTGACTCGGGTCAATGTGTGCTTACAGAGGCCCTCAGTGACAAAAACCCAGGGAAAAAGCTGGCAGATAGCAAAGAGCAGGCCACCCAGTTAGAATACTTGAGGAACCTTAGGAAGAGCCACCTGAAAAACTGTTGGAACAGCATACATCCGGAGAGGAGGGATGGTTCCTTAGGAAAGTAGGGTTCAGATTACAGCAGCCTGTTTCCAGCAGCAGGTTCAACAAGGCAGATGTATCCACCTCCATCCTGCCCAGCATGCAGTCAGAGAGCTGTATTTTAATACTCCTTTGTAGCTACAGTTATTCCTACTCCCAAGATGAGGTCAGCTGGATTTATTGCTTACTGAGAGTGACACAAACATGTGGAGATGGAACAATTATTTCTTTTTTAATGAGAAGGTCTATTGTGCATAACTTTTCTGCTGTTATTCCTAGTGAGGATGAATAGTCTCACAGTCAAGTTGACTTTGGCATTTAGTGCCACTTTCAGAGAGCTGTCAGAGCAGCACACCCAGAGAGAAACCTTCTCTCAGTTCTCTTATACTCAGGTATTCTGTAATACCTTGTGTTGTTCCTGTCAATAAAAATCAGCTCCTCTTCAGCCAGATGGTACCTGTTGCTTATCCTCTCCCTTGAATTCAAATGGACAGTTTTGGTGATTTCTGGTCTGACTTCAGGACCGCATTTGAATGGGATCTGCACTGCTATTTACAATGGATTTACTTTGAGTTGTGAGCAGAATTAATGAGAGACCTGAAGATTGCCAAGGATCTACAGGAAAGGCTTAAATGAATTTGTGTAACACACTCTTGAGATTTGCCCAGTGGATTTTTTTCCCCCAGAGTCTGTGGTGCATAACTAACAGAGTAATAAACCATAGATCTCTCAGTATGCTTTGGGTTGCATTAAATATATTGGGCTAATGCAGCTGAACAGAGTGGGGTTATCTATTTCTACAATTCTAGTCCTTGCTTGCAGGTGATCCATTTAAAAGGGACTGTCTGGACTGAAGTCAGGATGGGGCTGGTTTGACTGGTTTTCCAATTTTCCTTTCTTTTCAGCAGGTCTAACTCCTTGCTGTATTACTCCATAGTTAATGGAAAGGGATTCCTTTGACTTCTGTGGAGCTTTACTGGATATGAATGGCTAAAAGAGAGAAGCCTTATGTACATAAACCATGTTATGCCTGGGATCCTTGGGATTTCTTTTGTGCTGTCATATTTGTAAGTCTTCATGGTTTCTTCTTTTCACCTGGCAAGAGCCACTCCGGATAATCCTTTTGTGAGTTCTGATGTTACGCCACAAAAGCATAGGTTTCATTATTTGTTTCTGTATTACTTCACTTCTTCCTAGTGCTTGGTTATAATGCCCAACAACGGTTGGGATTCACACTCCAGAGAATTAAAGATTTGAGGACAATCCTTACACAGCAAAAGGGAAAGTATTCTCTCCATGAACCCGATTAGACAAGAATTCAAGGAATACAGGAATAAAATGAGAAATACCACAAGCCAGACTGAGAGAGACCTTGAAAGAAATATTAATAGGAAATGGCAAAATATTCTTCAGCCTTAGAAACCAAAAAGAGCAGTGACTGAACAGTTTCATATATGATGAAGGAGAGGGGAGCATAATCCAAGCATAGGTAAGAGTTGGACTGAATGGTTTGTGCTGGGATTGAGCAGTCCTAGGATGGTGACCATTGAGCAAAGGCAAGCAGCTGTGAGGTTATGGAAATAGAAATGACCACTTTCTAGATGAGAACACAAAGAACTTAATCCTGTCAAGTCAGGAGATCAGCTAATTTCCATCACACTATGCTGAAAGAGCTGGCACGTGAAACTGCAGGACTTTGGCTGAGTAACTTTAATAAGCCTTTAGGGAGAATGGATATGACTGTGGAATAGCAAATGCAATACCTTTATTTAGGAAGGGAGAAGAAGTGATGTGGGAAAGGACAGGCCATCAATCTCACCTCAGCTCCCTGCATGGCTTAGAACAAAGACTAAAGGAAGGACTAATTAAGACACATGAGAAAATGGGCAATGGGATAAAGAGTGGCATGGCTTTACCATAGGTAAGCTAAAGGAAAGGCAGCCACAACTTTTATTTTTTTTGTTTTAAAGGAAGGTGCTCAAAAATTTGAAAGCGGGCTTTCAACTTCTGCTCTTTGGAGAATATTCTTAAATATCAGTCCTTTGTGACTTAGACTTTACAGTGGCTTTGCTCAGAATTTCCCTCCAGACTTCCCTTAAGTTTCCTGCTGAATAAAATGATCTTCAGCAGTTAAAATGTAGTTGTGGTTTCTTCCCTGCACACCAGACACCAAAAGCTAAATGTCACACTGAGCCTTACTTTGATGTTGCAATAATTTACATGATTGTTTCTGCAGTATTTTATCTTTAATGCTTGCTACTGATTTGTGTGCCTGCAGATAAATGTCCTTGTTTTGAAAATAAGGGACAGCATGTACTGACCCAGCCAAAACATCAAAGAAAAATATAATGGTGTGTAATTTTGCTTCTAAACAAAACCAAAACCGTCAACATTTTGAAATGCTTTTAGAGCAACCTTCAAACTACATTGTTATGAACAATCAGTTGGCCAGGTAAACAAAGTGAGGAGATCATTTTAATGTGAATTTTATTCAATTTAATTGTAGTATCTTAGAATTATGTAGAATATCTTTGCACTTGGGGTACTTTTATGATTGTTGTGCAGCGCAAACAAGCACCAGGGAAAGCTGGATTGTGTCAGATGAAGTGCTGACTCAGCCTGCTTCCACTCTCCAGTTCAGCTCAGATTTTTGCCACTTTGACTGGAGCATGGGTGAGTGTAGAGGATGTCACATCAAATCAGACCTGACTTTTCTGTTTCTTTAAATTGTTAGACCTGCATGCAGCAGTCACCACATACACTGATAGAGATATGCAAAGTGGAAGAACTAAATTCTCCTTGAAAACTGCTGCAATCAGCAATATATGCTTAAAACATGTTTACTCTAAATGACACTTTACATTTCTTGCTCTGTAAATGTGATCCCTGTGCATTTTGAGCTACTTAGGATATTATTGCTTCATCAGAGAATTTTAAGTGCATGATCCTCTGAACCATTAAAGTTTTTGGTCCTGAAGACATCTCTGATTAGCAGACCACCAAGAAAGAGAATGGGTGTTGTTTGTAGGTAGAGGAAAATGTCATTGGTGACTTTCATTTACTGTCTACCCCATGAAACAGTAAGATTTCCTGGGAGGCTTCCATAAGGATTCAAAGTGATGCTCATAGGTGTTAGGTAGCCCTGGCTCTTAAATCTTCTCTCTCTGGAGATGAAGTTTGTCAGAAAATGTTGGACACCAAGGAACAGGGGCAGAACTAAGGCAGTGATCTGTGTGCTCCTTGCTGAAACAACATTGCCACGAGGGAGAGAGGAAGATTAAGTAAATACTAGCTTTTTTCTCAGTGGACTGCTACAGTCATACAGAAATTAGGTGGTAATTTAAGCTTCCTGATCATGCAGAATCTAGTAACAGATTCCTAGCAACAGGTAAGTTGCAATCTACACAGGGCAGGGCAATTTTTTCCTTTTGTTGAGCTTCTGTGAACTGGTGGTAAATGGTTTTATTTTGTATTATCCCTTACAGACTCCTGAAACATATTTCTGCAGCTCCTGAACTCAGATTTTGAGTCCCATCTGTCTTGCTAAGAATGTTTCTTGTTATCAGATGCCCGCAGCAGAGCAAAAAAAGAATGTCCCCAATTTAGCCTTTAATAATTTCTGGCCACAGTACATCTCTGTTACATTTCTCCTCTGTTGCATTTAGTCTCTCTGCTCTTACAGGCCTCATTCTGCTTCTGTGAAGATTGAATTTTGCTGAAGAAGTAAAAGAATTTAAAAAACAGTGGGATATTTCCTTATCTTCTGAAAGTAGAAGGGGACAGAATCCTCTTCATACATGCCACTGCATGTATGTGAGAGCTTTAGAAAACATTTATTTTCCATACCTAGCACAGCTGACTGTGTGCTTCCAAATATTCCAAATCTGCTGCTCCTTCTTCTCCCTTTAGGTGGGCATATTTAGAAAATTTGCTTCCTGGAAAGTTAGTACATTCCAATTTACCTAGCCTATGGAAATGTGTAATCGCTTAATTTGCATTCATTGGTTTTTTTTTTTTTTAATTGTCTTCTTATTAAGGTTTAATTGTATTAACCTCAGAAGTCAATCTCAACACTTTTATTAAATCCAGATGTATGAAGATTTTTGAGATTGATGTAAATTTTGAGTCACTGTTTGCTTGCCATCTTTATTTTAACAGCCCTTTTATTAAAGGGCTTTATTTTATTTTATTTATTGTCTTTTGATACTTGATGTTTTCTAAGCTAGACTGAGAGTTGGGTGAAAATTTATGAGTGGATGAACTTTGTAGATATTCACATATGAAGCAAGTCTTGCCTTGAGCTAAATTCTGAGCAGACTTTAAAAAAAAAAAGTAGAATAGTAGCTAATGCTGTCTGTCATTACAACTAACATGCTAATAACCTAAATATTGCCAGCTGGCTTCCAAATTAATTCTCACCTTAGAGACATTACTGACTGCAGCAATATTTAAAGAGCAGTATATCAAGTATTTAGGGTGAAAAAGGGATGGAGACGTAATATCACCTTTTGTGGTGTGTTGACCCTGGCACCCACAGGGCTCCTTGCTCACTTCACTCCCTCTCCCAGCCCATCCCGGCAAGATGTGTGAGATGCTAAGGAGATTGAAAGTGAGAAAAACCATTGGACAAGATAAAGAAGATTTTATAGAGGAAGAAAAGAGGGGAAAACCCCCAAAAGTCATGTGATGGCAAGTATTCTATACCTACTGGGTGTCTGTTGTCAAGCACAGCCTTAAGAAGCAGATATTTATGTAGTTCACATTTGTAACACTTTTGTCTCTTCAAGAATTCTTTTATCATATCAGAAAACACAGACTAGACTCCTAAACCCAGTGGGCAACAAAAAATGCCATTGCACATTTTTCTTTTTATATTGTGATTTTTCCTTTTGTGCATCTACTAATTTACTTTAGGCACTGTTTCAGGTGTGCACGCTTGAAACAGTGAGGCCTCCTCAACAAAACATGCTCTGGTTCACTTCTCAATGAGCCTAATTAATTAACTCTCTTTTTGCTCTGCTGTGAGGCAGCTGGGAGAAAGATTGAGGTCTATAGCATTCAAAATAATCCAGACCTCCATGAAATGCTGTTAAAAATATCCCTGTATCCCACAAACACACATACTTGACATTCTGGGTCTGTAACCAGGTATTAGCATCATATCCAGCATGACTTTACAGGAGATCATCAGCTGAAAAGTAAAGGAGCATTTAAATACTTCACATATTTAGTTTACAATTCAGTGCTAGATTGAGTTTCAGTAAATTATAGCTTTGCATGTAGTCTACAAACCAAATAAGCCATCAAATTTAAGGGAGTGAAGGGAGATACAAGGATGAAAGTCCCTGGGTGGAGATTAATTCCCTGGGTGGTCCAGGATCTCATTGACATGTCTGCCTGGGTGTGACAATCCACTGGTCTGACTTTCAAGCAATTAATCTGAAGTCACTGTTGAAAGGACTTTTATAAATAATTCTTATTGTCAGAGAGCAACTGGCCTTCCTATTTAGGAGACTGGAGACAGCTGTCTTATTGTTCATGTTGGCATTTTCACATGGAAAATACTCAGTAAAGTAGGGTTTCTGGTTTTGTTTTTTTTTCAAATGCTCTGTCTGTGATTGCTTATGTCACTGACCAGTATTGTGTCATAATCCATCACAATGAAATCTAGGTTTTTCTTGCTAGGATACTGAATGTTCTGCTACTTAGAAATCTTTATTCATGGTAGTATTGACCACTTGACTGAGTGTGGGCCAGGCATCAGTGGAGGAAAGGTGGCTACTTTGTGAGTCTCCAGGGTCCCAGTGGCTGTACTGAAACCACCCAAGAGGATGTGCTGAATAAAAGTTATGTTACTCCATTCTGAAAACCTTGTTCCACCCTCCTTCAGGTTTCCTAATGATTAGATGTAAAGTAGATGGTAGAGCCAAAGGACTGCAAATTCAGAGCAGCCCCATGGATTTACAGAACTTGTCAAAGAAGTTGGACTAAATTCCTTCATGTAATGTAATGAAAATTCTTCATCTGCTTCATGGCTAACAAAAGAGGATGTTTGGTTACTCACAGGCTTTAATTCTATTGAGTTACTATAAATGACACCCGGGGGAAAAGTTTTTATTACTGTAGTAAAGAGGATAATCGGGAAGCAGCAAATGAGGAAAGTTTGAGAAGTGTAAAATTTCTCTATAAATGGCATAACCTGTTGCCAAAAGACTGATACCTCAGAGATGAATCACATTCAGAGCTTGCCAGTTTCTCAAATCTGAAGTATGAACTACATTTAGACAAAAAAATAGGCATGATAGCTCAGAACTGGTTAGAAATATTCTGTAAATATCTACAAAAAATAGACTGTACTTCTCTTTGGTTCTCTGCTTATTTACATAATCTAAGAAGTTCAGTGAATCTCCATCCTGCTCATCCCTTGGCACTCCTTAGGGAATAGCAGGGGCCTATAAAAATGTAAATAAAACTTGAGTTACAGCCCTTCAGTCCTATTTCAGGGAAGACTTGCTGGATTTGGCTCTACAACCACATGTCCTCCTCTGAAAGGTATAGATGTAGAATATACCAAATGATGCATGAACAAATTGTTGACACTGTAGGGCTGTTTAGTCAGGCAGGGAGGAAAATGCCTAAGTCAGAAGGCTGGGAGCTGAAGGTGACAAACACAGAGGTGAGATAAAATACATGAACAGGGAATATAATTAACTTTAACTTGACAACATGTTGGTTGTCTGAGCACCCTCTGGGATTTTAAAAAGGAAGAATGGGTTTGCTCCTGAGAGTGCACAAACATTAAAAAAAAAATTGAAAAAGAAGGAAACAGAGCAACAGTCCTACAGTTGTATTACTTTATACAACAACAGAGTTGGGTTGAAACACACCTTTATGATTGTCCCAGGAAGCAGAACAAGCTGTAGCATATCAGAAAACATTCAAAATACTCTACACATGAAAAAGAAAGCTTCCAGCTCTTGATTAGCCTCAAATTTTATCAATGGTGAATTATCAAAAAGTAAAAGTACAGCAAGAGGGCTTGCCTAATTTACATTCTTCTAATGAGTTCAGTTTAGAATGTTAATATACAATATTAATCCCTGCCAGGCACAGTTTCCTATCAGGGAGCATTACCAAATGTCAGAGGGGAATGCTCGTGAGAGGAAGGTCAAGAATTTATCATCCTTTTGTTAAATAATTTGAATGGAAATCAAAGAACAAGGAAAATGTATAAAATCAGAAGCTGCAATGGCAGCCAGATTAAAACTCCCTCTTTCAGAAGGATAACTGTTAAGTTTTCAGAGTAAATGGCAACCTGGTGTGTTTTGTTGGTCTTGAAAACCCTGAGCTGCTTTCCTCAGTGTGATGACCTTTCCACTGTAATTTTACTTTGAGTAAATTGATAATAGGAAAATAAGAGGGAAGATAACCCTGCCCTGACGTGCTCTGCCCAGTCAGTGGCTTGTAGGTGCTCAAGATTGTTTGCAAATGAGACAAAAAAATGCCTTTATTTAATGAGCTGTTTAGCTTTAAATCTAGAGTTACAGCAAATTCCAGGATTTCAGAACTTTACATTGTGTGAATAATTGTGTTTTTCCTGTGCAGATATGAAATAAATATTTGGTTAAGTATTGCTTCTTAATTCAAGGAAAGGTTTTCCTTTTTAAGCTTTATTGCAAATAATGTTTTCCACATTAATTCTTGTCTTCCCCTTTCTCCCCTTCCATTTTCCCTTTCTCCCCATTGATCTCACCTTCCTTTTATTATGTAATTACGAGAGTTAGATATATTTTGTCTGATACGGGCTTAAGTAGTCTAAGAAAAGAGAGAAGTTACCTTTGTTATTTGAACTCTATGGTGACCAAAATAAGCCAATAAATTTCATCTGCCTGTAGACTTTCAGTGGTGTTTAGAGATTAAAAAATATATTAAATCCCTTCCCTTTGGAAATCAAGAAGTGTCCATTTTCCATATAAGTAGCCCTAGGTTTGAGCATATATACTGATTATGGTCTTAAATTGATGATGCAACTGTGCCTAAAATTGTAGGCTGCTAGGTGGTCCTTGGAGATCCAATGCTCCAGACCCAGGAAGCCACCAACCTTCCCAGAGAGAGTCCCACAAGGAACTGCCATCTAGGGGGTCTTCTGGCTGGTCTCCTAGCTGCCAGACAAGCCTCAGCAAGCGATGGCCATGGCCACAGGTGATCAGCTCTGATCAGTGATTTCAGCTCAGTGATTCCAGCTCTGCTTGCGAGGCTATCCCAGGCCAACTCAGGGACAGAGAGACAGGAAGCAGGAAGAGTCGTATGGTGAATTCCACAGAGATTCCTTTATTATCCAGCAGCTCTGTGAAGGGAGCCAGGAACGACTGTTCCCTGCTGAACTGAGGAAAATACTGGGGTTTTTATGGGGGACAGCAAGGGTGGTACCAAGGTGGAAAGGCCAATGGGTTACAAAGGATTAACTTGGGTACTAGGGCATGGTGGGATAACAGAAACTGTTCAGGGATAGTTCACCATGATAAGAAAAGGTGTGCCAACCTAAGGAGCATCCTTCCAGGAGGGTTGAGATAAGCTAATCACAGCCCACTCAAGGAACATCCCATTCAAGGGACATCCCACCAGGACAAGGCTATGGGTAGAGCCGTGGCAGACCCATGGGCCTCCACATAAAACATCAGCCTAGTCCTAGCAATTCTGGCAACAAACTCAGTCTCAGAATAATTTCATTATTTTATATAGTCTTCTTTTTTTAGACTTTGATTCTATTTAAAGGAAAGTAATTCCTCTTTTCTTCTGCACAGCCTCAGAGGAAGCTGGGGGTGATAGAATGTTCTATTAAGTGAACTAATGGAGGAGCTCTTTCTGCTAAACTTGTGTAACTCTGGAAATGCCATGTGCTGCTTGTTCACTTCCAATGTCTTCCCTAATCATTTTATCAACTCAATAAAGGTCCCTCCCTTCTTTTAGGATGTTTTTCTTCATCACAGTCTTGAAGCCTCACTTGCTGCTAATTGCAGTGATTTCAAGTATAGTTGACACTAAAGCCTGATGGGTGCTGAAAAGAATTCTGCAAATATTTCCTTGACTTGATAGCACATTTGCTTTGGCATGTTCACTCTCCTTGGAGATTTTCTTTTGCCATCAGGCTTTTAATGGCATGAATGGATGCAAAGCAATGTATTTTGGATAAACACTGCAAACTTCCAGGAAGTAAATTTTGAAATCAAAATGGTAAATATTATTGCTGCAAAAGTAGTTTAGGCAGACTGCTGGACATGCTGAAGTTGGTGTGGATGAAATAGCTTACAACCCTTCAACAGCACATCTGGGAGTTCAGGGAAACCGCCAGTTTATACCAAGAAGCTTCACTACTAAGCCATATCCTTGGAGCATCTGGGCATCATTACTTGAGATATGCACACTTGGTCCTTGGGGAAGTGAGGAATTTAAGTGCCAAAATAAATGTACCATGGTGCAGTTTAAAATACGCACTGAACTGCTTTACCATTGTCATATCTCCTTCCTTTTGGAAGTTGCACAGCCCAGCAATGATCAGTCCATTAATGAATTTTGTAAAAACTAGTTTTCAAAGCACTCCCATAACCCTGTGTCTTCCAAAAATCTTCTGATGTTTCCCATGCAAGATTTTTACTGCCAGCCCTATACACTGGAGAAGGTAACAATATGCAAATACACTAATGGGTTTGAAAAGGAAGAAAGATAGAGGTGAGGTGAGGAAAGGAAGGAAATTATCAATATTTCTAAAGATCCATTGTTTTAAAGAGGAAGGGGAAAAGATGGATTTGTAGTTTTTGACTAGTAAAACTTTTACATATATACGATGAAATGTTGGTAAATTAGAATGTCATAAAACTGCGAAACCTACTCTTCTAACTGCCTTTCCACCCCTGATCTCCATTAAGCTAAGAGGAGGAACAAGGCTAAGCATGGTAAATAAAATTACTTTTTTTATTCCAATTCATCTTTAGTATATATTGCAAAGTTGGGGGGAAATGAGAATATTCATTTTCTGCAGCATTTCATCTTGCACTGCTCTTTAGGCTCAACTTACTAAGCCCTACTTTGATGAAGTTACTTAGAAAGAAATCAAAGGATAAAAATGTGCTGATAGACAACCTTAGAGAAACTGTATTTCAGACTTAAGAGAAAACTGCTTTCTTATGGGTATAAAATGTAAGATGTTGACCAAAATCTATAAAGAATTCAAGGCAGAAGGAAGAGTTACATTCCTTTAGAATAGAATGGTTGGCATTTAATATTTCTTTAGATGCTTCCCTTTGCCTCAATCCCTGCTATTTAACTTTCCACGTGGTATTAGACAAAAATCTTAGATCACTTTATTTCCAGGGTATACAGCCTTCCCCAAAGTATAATAAGAAATCAAATCAATGTTTGCAAGCAATTTAGTGTTGTTCTGTGTGTATTCAGCGACTTACAAGAAGAAGTAAATAATTTTAATCGTTTATTTAGCATTACCTGATTAAACATGCAGACATATCACCATAATTAAGCTGGTTCTGCTTTGAACTTGACTCAGATGGGCAGCTTTTACCGCGCTTGTAGGAAACTATCACTCTGGCATTAAATGGTGTGAAACTCAGTCTGTGGCTCCTTTAGAAAACTCCCAAACTAAGAATGCTTCCATTTCTTTTTCTCCTCTTCTCTAAGTGAGGTAGAAAATTTTAGCCAGAGCCTCTTTGTTCCGGACATCATACCTTTAAAATATGCAAGACAGACAAAGCGTGGCAGAAGGGAAGACCTATTATAAGTAATTTAAGAGAAGCTGGAACTCAAAGATGTTAACTTTTCCCAAGATCAGACAGGGGACTAGAACTATGAATCAAGAAATGGACCTTAAGGGCAAGATGTTCAATCTGGATCTGTTTCCTTAAATATTCGAAGGAAAATGTTTGTGATCTCCAGATTTGACATACCAGGGGTAGTTCTTTCTTCACAAATCTCCATGGAAACTCACGGTACAGATTGGAATGGAGGCTGAAAAGCAAAGGCAGTGCAGCTCTGGTGCTGTGCTTTGGCTCTGCGCGACCCCAGGACTGAGCCAGCTGGGAGTAGTGGCAAATAAAAGGGACAGTTGTGATTGGGTTACCTGAAAAGTAAAGCAGCTTTAATGGTAAAACAACAAACAATAAAAGGAAAACATGTAGTATGGGGTCAACCACAAAAGGCCTCGAAGCGGCGTATTCAACAATGTACATATGGCAGAACTGGGGGTGGACCTGAGGGCAGGGATTCAATCATAAATTGGGATTAGGAATATGTGGTTAACTACAACCAATCAGGGAAGAGAATTTGGGAACATTCTGAAAACACAACCTGACACAGGCAGGCCTGTTAGCATATCCACTCCCATGGGTCCTTGCTTCTCTAACGTTGCTCACCCCATCTTTAATGTTAGTTCCTCTACCTACAGGCCCGATTCCCATGGCCTTAGGTTGATGCTTTCTGTGTAGAAAGGCAGGATCATCCCACCATCCATCCCAGTCAGCTCCATTCCCACATTCTGGGATGTCTCACCATGGTGAAGAATTTTCTGTGTGGTAACATTTCCTTAAAAGTGGTTTAGGATCTGTGTGTAAAGGAAGTGTTTTTGTCAAGGACCAAAGCCAGAACTTTGGCTGTTAGTGAAATTCTGGAGCAGCATGGCACCTCTGTTCTAGAGTTATCAGATTGTAAAAGTGAAATGTAGAACAAATCCAGAAGAAAAACCACTCCCAGAACAAACCAAGTTTGCTTACTTCACCTATTGAATATCACTGCTATTGCATATGTAATTTATTCTGTATTTTTCCGCAGAAAAAGCAGAGGAAGCCTTGAGTGATATGCTTTCCAATGGGTACAGTATTTCCTACACAGAATGAAAATTTTAAATGATAAAGGGGGTCTGGCAAACTTTCAATTTTTTTCTGAAGTTCTGGGATGTAAGGAAGATTCAGCCTATTTTATGCAGTGACACAGAGAATAAACCTTGTAGTTCTTTTATGTCTAAGATTTCAAGAAGGCATTGAGCATTGTGGTACTTGTTTTAAGAGACTGATGTTGGTTTTGTCTGCCTGGGGATATCTTGATTTAAACTATAGGTTTTAGTTCCCAGGAAATAGACTGGGGCCTTATCTGTTCCAAAGTGAGTGCTGAAACTTAATTTGTTTAGAGTTGATGGTGCTGCATTGTCAGCTCTACCATGACTCAAAAAAAGTTTTTATTTTTCACTCCTATAAACTGTATTTTTTTCTTCATTGTCATACTATTGCTCTTATATTCTGACCATTCTGACCATAATTGGCTGATGAAGTTTCACTTTAATACATTTTGATTTAATTTTTGTAACTCATTTAAGATATTTAGATTTCTTATTTGCTTTCTATAGATTTACAGTTATGCTCTTTTACTGAGAAACAACAGTAACCATAAATGACAATTTACTTTCTGATAGGCTCTTTTGTATTTTAGGTTGTGCCTAAGAGTGCTCAGAGTAGCAGTTCTGAATTTTCCCTCAAAGATAGACCTGATATTTATGCAGTGGTGCTGATTTTACCATTATCTCTGTGTTAAGTGCTTAATATTCCTGAATTTTAAATCCATACCTTCAAGTGGTTTTTTTTGAGGAAAGGTCTTTGTACACAACAAAGCATGCACAAAATTTGACCTCTTATATAGGAAAGGTTTTTTTGTTTTGGTTTTTTTTTTTTAACAACTCAAGAAATGTGAAAATTTCAGGTGGAAATTGTGATTTGCTTTTATTGAGAACGCTTTTGGGAACACAGCATTACTCTGTGATAAATAAATCAGGAAAAAAATGGCAGAATCTTGACTCTTAATGGCCAAACCTGTAGGCATTTGCCAGAAATGTTTTCCAGCCTGTACATAAACTTTCTCCTCTCTCTTCCCTCTAGTCTTCCTGTCTCTTGAGACCTCTTACTCTACAGCTACTCATTTCCAACTGAGAAGATTCCATTTGGAGCAGCTTCTTATTTTAGTCCCTGAACTTCAAAATCCCCTTTGTGAAAATCTTCTCCTTTTCTTTACAGCTGGGCTGGAGTGGTTTTGTTTAGCATTGCAGTTGTTCATATTTCTCTTTATGGGACATTTCTTTGGCTTTGTTTTTCTGTCTTGTGTTGTTTTTGTGGTAACTTGCCCGGAGTGGGGGTTGAAACAAATTAATTTTCTGGAAATGCAGTTCTAGGAGGGCTGCACCAGATGAGAGAGAATATTCGAGGGTCTCCATTACTGTGTTTATAGCTACCTGTAACTATTGATCACTAACTAATATTCTCAGAAGTATAATTTCAACTTTCCTTTATCAGTATGGACTGAGCAGTATTGCCAACACACATTTTTCTCTGTCAGACATCACAGTAAGTATGTGGCAGACAAAAAGTTTGAAAGCCATCTCCTCAGATGGCTGTGTAAGAGAGACTTTTGAATTGCTCCATTGGAGGTGTTATGCTTACTGGCATGAAAAAATTAGAATTTTTGAAATTCTAGAAATTCTAGAAATATTTTCTACCAACCTGTGCTGAAGATCTACACATCCTGAAGGGAAAATAGGTGAGAATTAAGTCAGAAAAAATAGGCAGAGATTTGGAAGTGACATGTGAACAATCTGTATTACATGCCTAAAAGCAAAGGGCAACATCTTAAAAATCAGTGGGAGAAAGAGTGTATTTTGCCAGGGACAACTGTGGGACTTTCGGTACTCTGAATGTCTCTTCTGGTTTTGGTCCATGGGACATTTATTTCTGTTTCTAGTGCTACAGGGAAATAGTGTCTGAACATTATTGGTGGAAGTTCAGTGGTTTCCTTTGCAGGACTGTCCATCCCAATCTTCGCAAAACTGGAGGAACTTGCTGGGACATGGTTTATCACTGGCAGGGAGAGCTGAGCTCTCAAGTGCTGGGGTGTTCACAGCCAGTTTCTTGCACCGACTTTTCAAGATTTTAGCAAGCCTGGTTGGGTAGTATTCCAGAGATGAGTTATGGCACATAAAATTCTGTAGGAAGGCATGGGAAGGAAAAAGTACTTCATCCAAGAAGCTGCTTGGGAGTGACTTGAACTGTGGGAGCAAGAGACTGCACTGAAATCTGTCTTGGAGGCTGCAGCAGGCTCCAGACAGTGCAGCTGTTGGTTTTCATGTGTGAAAATCACAGAAAACCCTCAGTCCTTCTTCATATTCCCCCTGCTATTAGAGCTTTTTGTGGTTGGTTTTTGTGGGATCACTAACCTGGATTTGCGAGGCTCTGTGGGGAAAGAGTGAAGGTGTCAAGTAGGCATGCAGGAAGCACACTTACCCTTCAGGGCTTCCTACAGAGAGAGCTGCCCCATCTGCTCTGCTCTCTCTGTAAGTAAAATAAAACAAAATAGGGACTTTGACACTGGGAGCCTCCAGGCAGTGAAATAACAATTATTTGGAAAATAACAGTAAATGCTACTTCAGTAGTAGCATTTCAAGAGGATGGTGAATGTTCACCACAGAGTAAGGACGTTTGGTTAACTGAGATGTCTGTCACTTTTGCACCTTCCTTCAGCTGGTATTTAGGTGCGAAGTGCATCTGCAACATCTGTGGTCCAGCTGAGAGGGGCCAGGTTCCAAACCAAACATCCTGGCTGCCTTCCAGTGAATGAGAATTAATGTATAGAGGTAAAAGAAATGCTAGCAATCTTTCAAGGTATCTCATATATACATATATATCTCAGGGTAGCAAATGTATGAACAAAGTAAGTCATAGGTTGGAAAAGCTTGCCCTCACAAAGGAAATAATGCTGCAGATGAAAGAAAATAAACTGAAGCTTGTAGAGACAAAACAACTTCTCAAACTCTTTAGAAGTTCTAGTAGATGCAGAGGTTATTTCAAAAGGAGAGATCCACCTGTAAATTTGGAAATAAAGATTTGGAATAGGCAGTTTCTTTCCTAGTGCAAGAATGAAAGAGGGAGATGAGTGGCAAGAGATCAAAGGGCACTTACAGGATGTACAGAACGGATGAGGGAGAGGCAGGCAGGACAGAAAGCAGGATCAAAGGACACTAATGATGAAGAAACTCTGCTTGCTATATCCTATAAAGAAACACAGTGAGTCAGCAGAAGTTCAGAGGGTATTAAAAGGAAAAATCTAAAAGGAGATCACATTAGAAGCATGCTCTGTGTATTTCTTTCCCATCAGGGGATGTATTAATAAAGGAACATAGGCAACATTCATGCACAAGCTTTTTAAGTGCAGGGGCCTTTGGCTTTCGAACTATGGATTAAAAAGCCTTGAAGATAGCAGTCTGAAAAAAAGGTAAAGCAGCCAGCACATTAATTGACAGTCCCATTACAGGGATTGGTGGAGCCTTGTCTGGAGTGCTTTGATTTCAATCCTGTTCCCTGTTGTCATTAAATGGAAATGGTGCATATGTTTATTTTCTGTTCTTTCATTTTCCTCTGAGGCAATGACAGAAATATTACTCTTGTCCACTTATGGGTAGTAAAGCTACTTCCCACAAGTCTATTGATGAGCTAGGGATGTGCCAGGGAAAAGGAGCTTCAGACTGTACTCTAGAAACACAATTAAGGATATCAAAGACACCATTAGAATAACTAAGAAATTGTTCAGTATAATATTTAGCACTGAAGCAATTTGTGATTGTCATCCACTGGCCCCAGAGGACTTGCTGCACAGTATAAGCAGGAAGTATAGTATAGGTGCTCCTCATTGCTGTTTTTGAGAGGCCTGTTTGTCTTTGAGTCAGTGAGTGACATGTGCAGAGCTGTGCCACAAATCCAGCAGAAATCTGGGAGCCTAACCCACACCTGAGACTGGAGGGAGAGGAGGGAAAGGAGCCATTTTGGAAAAATCACACTTGAACCTTATATATAGTCTAGGAGGAACATTGTAGGGAAGTATTAATGATGACCCCTGCAATGGGGAAAGTTAAAAAACAATGTGACGACAATCTTCACCTACAGGCCCTACAAGCAGTGTTGTGTGGCAGGAGAGAGGACACTTTTCAGGAAATTCATTGCACTGTTCCTTGGAATAAAATGTGTTTTCCAAAGCCTTGGGAGATGGATGTGAGAGGTGCTTTTGCACACATACGTAAAAATCTCTGTTCAGGGTTTTCTTTTTTCAGTGTGTGTATGCCACAAATTGTCACCCAGCAGGCAGAAACAGCAGTTTGGGGAACTTACACTGCAAGGTGCTGGGTCAGTTCGTGTAGCTGAGAATCTGCTTGTCTCTTGTACTAAATCCCCCTAAATTAGATTTGCTTAAATGGGTGGACCTTACTCTTGTCTAGCTATTTGTGGAATAGGTGTGGTTGATGAAGAGCACTTTCTTCACAGTCCCACGTCTTTGTGCTGCTGTTTCTCTGTGTATGCCCTGAGGAATTTCTCCAGTGTGTTGAATATAATCATTGGACCTTCTGTCTTTATTGGTTTCTCTTCAGTTTCTCCTAGCTGGCTTGCTTTTTGCTACTACCCGAGATTTTTGCTTGCTGTCTATTTCTTGTTGAATACAATATGGAATGAAAACAGTTCAAAGAAGACCTAGAAATACAGACCTTCCTCAGCAATTATTCTGCTCTTTTATCTCACTCAATTTCAATGCAATCGGGCTCCCTCCTTTTATCCCTGATCAGTGTTCTGCTGCTCTTACATCTCATTTTCCATATCTGCTTAAATGAATTGCTTTCTGATTTCCTGATTGTGCTGTCTGTACTCTAGTAAATTCTGCAACTATTTCTGTGAACTTATCTGCTACAGGATTATATTCCATTTTACCATCTCTTTTCATAGTCATGAAAGAAACTTCTTCCTCTGTTTTCTCAATCAAGCCTAAGATTATATTTCCACCATCCAAGTCTCCCATACCTAGGATTCTTGGCAGAAGGTTGAAAGTACCAAAACTGCCAAATTGCACAGAACTATTTTTATTTAATGACTCAGACTTATAAAAGCATATGCTGAAATGGAGAAATTTTTAGTAACTTAAAAACTTAATTTATTTTTCTGTTGAATCACATTGTCCTGTTTGCTGATCCAAGTTGTGTGGTGAGCCTTGAAAGATGGCAAGATGCACTTTGCATGTTTGTGGTTCCGCATTTTTAAATTAAACTTTCTGAACAAAAAGTTTTAGTTTGGATGGAAATTTAATTTTAATGTCTTGAAATTTTAGCCCACTTTTAGCCCCATGAGACATGGCAATAATGAGAATCAAGACTAAAACTTGAAAGATATTAACGTGTCCAGCCTAATCATTGATGATGCCCTCAGTCCATTTCTGCTGGTCAGAACCATGTGTGGAAGAAAAATCAGTCAAGTAATAGAAAATCACTCCAGTTGTTTTAACAGAGAAATATTTATTGCTGCTATGATGAAAAAAATATTGACACATGATCTGATGAAAATAGAATAATACATTTAGCCCGGTTTTGTGTTGGAAGGCCAAAAGAAAATGGGGATAGGCCAGTTTACACTGCCTGAGGATCCAGCCTTGGAAGGAGGCAGCATAAAGGAAAAAAAAAGTGTACACAAAGCTAAAGTAGTGGTTGATAAAGTGAGAACAAAGGGAAGTATTAGTGCCAGCACTACAAAAGAGATTTAATAGCGGTTTGAAACTGAACTGTACTGTTATTGATACCACATCATCAGCCCGAGGTACTTTTTCATTATGGCCCAGCTGCTTAGAGGAAAGAGCAGCTGATGAAGAGACTGAGGAAGGCATTTTTTGCGGTGGTCAATGAAAAGTAGGGCTAATGCAGCATTCCCTAAAGAAGCAAGGGCTTTTGAGATAGAAAATATGAGTTGGAATGGAAGAAACTTCACCCTGATAAGATGCATTTCAAACCAAACCGAACACTGAGAAATAATGATAATAAGCCAGACATTTATCTAAGGTACAAATCTGAACACTTTGAGTAAATTTTGTTCCTTTCCTTTTATGTTTAATTTCCCTCTTTAGCCTTTATTCTCACATTTTTACTTAGTTCACAAACAGCTGGTGTAGAAAAGGTATATTTGAGTAATACTAGAAACAACCAAGGTCATAAAAATAATTTAAAATTTAGGAAAAAAACCCCAACCACATGTGACTTGAAACTGGAGAAAAGTTATGCCTTAGCCAGCTGCTGCTTCTTTTCTGTTTGTAAGAGCTGTTAAATCATGTGACTCCCAGGGCAGAAAGAATAAATGGGTTTATCTTGGTGGAAGCCTCACAGATTGATGTTTTAGAGCTCTAGTGACTGAGCACAGGGGTATTCATTTAGAGTATCAGTGTTTTCCATCTTTTGCAGAGCTTTTCCTGGAGAAACAAACCTCTTAGTAATGAAAAGATTTTTACCTTTTTAAAATCATTGAGTGCGGGGGATTTTCCTCCCTTCTTGGTTTTAGTCTCAAAGTTAAATATTTTAGAGTTCACAGCTATAGGAAATTATATTGCAAACTGGATTATTTCAAATTCTTGAAGCTGGATAATATCAAAGTGCACTGACAGACCAGGCCACTTCCACCTGCTGGTCCAGTTTGAATGTAATTTGTTAGGTCCTAGATTACATCTAAAACCAACACAGACACTCTAATTAAACCTGCACAAGTTAACTTGGGGACAAGAAGCAGTGGGTAGCATCTTTTCTACCTGGTTTCTGAAATGTTGATTGGTTTACAGCTGATTCTGGTACCTTAATATAACATTGCAGTTTGTTAGATGGGTCACTGATAAATCAAACAGAATTGTTTGCATTCATACCATTATTTGAATTAAAAGTTTCAGACTTATTCTCCATCCTCAGAAAATTTTCAGTCTTGCATCTCATCAGTAAGGAAAGTAGAACTGCCAAAGAATAAAAAAATTCCCTAACCAAACAACCCCAATACTAATCAGTCAGAGTTAAATTTAAAGGCTATTTCCTAAGTATTTATGGGGCGAAAGCAAATAGAGATGTATAAGAAATTTCGAGAGACTGGTTTGGTAGGAAATTTCATTCCTAGAGCTGTGCTCTTTTGGAGGAAAATAGAATTGTATGCCTCGCTTTCAGATGATTTGGTTGCAATCCTAACTCTGGAGTATCTGTGAGCTGCTAATAACCTCTGTACCTGTCTACTACATCTTTTTGCAGAGAGTATAATTTTGTATGCCCAGTAATTTGTCATTACACAATAAGAAAAGAGAGAGTTCTGTAGACCATGTAGTAACTGCAACAGTTATAATTATGCTAAACCCAGAAATACATCAAACTGTTTCATGTTCCACCTTTTTACTGTATTCAGTGTAAAAATGAACATGAAATGACCTTCTGGTGGTTAGAGTAACAAGTGCTCTAACAACCCCAATATGTACTTAATGTATCATGTAAACTTTGTGATTATGTATATTCTGGAATTGGATGAAAATACTGCAAAACAGTATGAAAAGGAGCTATGTTTTAAATCAGATGAAAGGAAATAATCAAAGAGAAAAGGCTGGAATTTTATAGCTACTTGGCTTTGGAGTGTATGGTTGCTTGTTATTCTTACCACTGAATCATCTCAGCACTGAATGATCTATTTCAGGTCACAACATAATACCCACATGACAGTATCTAACATCAGTTTTGTCCTTGTAGTGTAATTTACAATTCAGAAGTGCAATTTCAGTGCATACTGGGCAAGTCCTCTACTGATTTTGGCATACAGGTTAAAAAGCCTGTCTGGCACCTATAGCAATGTCTTATTCCATTAAAAGGTTCACCCTGACCCAAATAACTCCTGTCTTCTGATTGACACTCTGCCTATCTTATGTTGTCTGTGAGTAGATGTTTTTGGCTTGTCATTTCTTTTGTTGGCCTATTTGTTGCAAATAATCTCCTACTTTTTAGCAAGGAACTAGGTAAATTATTCAGGGCTACTACCAGTTATTCAGGGCTTTATGAAATACAGTTCTTTTTACTGTAACATCTATAAAACTGATTCCAGAATATCTGTTCATGCAAATGAAAATTTTAATACTTTAGAGCACTTATGCCAATTGTATATTTATTGTTAATGTAGTTTCCTAGAACATTGTTGTTTTTCTGCAGATGATTCTGCTCATTGAATTGCTAGAATATACTGATTTTCTTTAGAATAGTAGATACTGCCAAGATTTCTTTTTTCTTGACTGTTCCTTCTACCCTGCACTGTGAGCCTATGTGTTCTGCTGGATCTGGTAGATCTATTGTTAAAACCACCACTGTAAATCCAGTTCAGTTTAAATATTTTTTCACACATTCAGGTAGTGTTGCTGACACCTAAAGAGTTCTGGTGATCTTTGGCATGACAGAAATTTAAGTACTACTTGTCCTGCACTTGGCATGCGTGATGCCCCTCACATTTTCTTTGTATGCAATTATTTGAGGCCTTAGGACAACTTCCTGCAGTTTCTTTTTTCTATTGCCGATTATAGGCCTTTGCTCTTGCAATCACAGTTTTAGATGTCACATTCCATTTTGATGTCCTTCCTTGGAGAGAGGAAGAAATGACTTTCAGAAGACAAGCCACCTGAGAAGTGGTGGGATTTTAAAACATGCAAGGCTGTTGGAAAAAAAGAGTGCCTTGGTGAGGGTGGAGGGAGTAATGACTGATCTTTGTGGGAGTCCAGTGCACTTTGCAGTGGCTCTGCATTAATGCAGCCAAATCTGTGCTGGTTCTCATGATCCGTATGCTCTGCTGCCTGAGGAATACTCCACTATTAACTGTCTTGCACATTGATCAACTGAGCTACAAATCAGGTTTTTTTTCCCCCTAATGTAACACCAGTAATGACACATAATGACAGACAGTGCAGCAGAACCAAAATTTGATGTTTGCCCAGTTTCCTTCCTGCCCTGCTGTTCTTCATATGGTTTGAATGCTCTTTCCTTCTGCTCTGCTCATCCACTTTTGCAAACAGGCAGCTTCCCCCTTCAGGACCATGCAGAGATAGGCTGGAAAGTTTTGCCTGCCCCTTCTGTCACCCATCAAGGCCTCTGTTGTACTGAACCCCTGCGAAGTTTGACAGGAATAGGTGAGATACAGCCTCTTCTCTCTAAGAGAGTAAAAGAGTCATGCTGCATTTCACTTGTGATTTTCACCCCAAGAGATTATGCAGAATACTTTCCACAGCCCTTTAATGTTTGGTGATTTTAGGATGAATGGATCTCTGGCTATTTCTAAAACAGATTGAACAAGAGCAGGCTCACGAATTTTCCATGACATAAAGTAGATGTGACTGGTTGTTATTTGGAAGAGTCAGTTGGGATTCAGAGAAGTGCTAGGAATGTGAATACACATTTTTTGACGTGTTTCTGAAATGGCTTTTAATGTGCTCTGGAAAGGTTTTAATCTGTTATCTTACTTTATGTATTATTGTGTACTTTTCCTTTCTCCAAGCATTTATCAGGCCATAGTCTGTAGCCTCCAAACCCAAACCTGACTGTAGGTTACCTCAGTTCCATTTTTAAAAGTTGATACTTTCAATCACAGCCCACAGGGAGATAGTGCTGGTGATGCCACAGGGACTCAGCACCATCCTGTCCTTGCTCTCTTTTCCTGAGGCATGTCCCCAGTGCTGGTGGCACAAAGGTGGCCCAACTTTCATGTGTTCCTTCATGCAAGCAGCTGTTAAAATCATACCAGCAGGCATTATAAAATAATAATAGTATGAAGATAATAATAGTAATGATCCCAGGAGCAGTGTGTCCCTCCATAACCTCAGCTGGAGGGCAGGATAAATTGTGCATTCTAGTTAGAGGTGTAAAGTCAGTGGAGGATATGAGACAGCATCACTCCTTGCATTTGGATGCATGCAAAGCTTTGGCTCCACTAACTCGCCTGTTTTAACAGGGGCCTTGCCAAGAGCACTCCCTGATAAGTTGCATTTGTGCTCTGTAATCAAGGTGTGGGAAGAAAGCAAGCAGATGTCTCTGATGCTAAGGGACTCCTCATGGAAAATCTTTTATTGGAAAGAAAATGGCATAGTCAGAGAAGCTCTCATGGACACCTCTGAGGTGATTACTTACTGGACTCTTCTATATCTAAGGATATCTGCAGGTGTAAAGAGCTGTTACAAATTATGTGTTGAGGCAGCAGCTTCACAGGAAATGAAAGTACTTGCGAATCTGGATGAATGAGTGTACGAAGCCACTCCCCCAAGTCTCTGCCACCAAAAGAGTCTCTTTTACTTTATGTCCACTGATGAGACTGTGTGTAACATTCTTCTCTGTTCCTGAGCCTGTATAAGGTGTTGTGAGGCCTTGCACTGTTTCTTAGATCAGACAAATATCACATGTCTTTATTCTGTGTTGTCAGTGTAGTGAGGCAGTCAGACCCCTCCCATCTGTCAGCTCACCATGAGTTTTGTTTAGATTTTGGCTGTTGGGATCATGTACAGGACTTCCACTTGCATCACAGCAGAGCTACTTCCAAATGAAAAAGGATTTCACATGTTCCTGAAGAAATTTCACATGTTCCTGTAACAAGAAGTAGCATCTCTTATAATGCGATAAATGGCTCTTCCCCTAGTGATACTCTTCACTTCTCAAGTGGGAGAAGTATGAAAGGAGAACATTTTTCTTGTTTTAGGAATTCACCAATCATTGTGGAATCATAGAAAAAAGGCGTGGAAGAGACTAGTGAAATCTAACAAAGAATTAAATGCATGACAGCATCATGCATGAGGTCAGTAAGGAACTATATGATCATTCCAACTAGCTGGTCCATGCTGGTGAAATGTAATTACTGTTTTCTCTCTCACCTTTTTCACAGTTCTTCCTACATTTAATTATCATTCTGTTGGGGTTCTGCATAAGAAAGCAGAACCATCTGGGGGAATCAGCATTGCTTCACTCAGTATTGGCTGGAATTAAAATTATCTGCTATGAAGGCAAAGAAGGAAAAAAAAATCCAAAATATCTTGTCTAGGGAATTAACCAGAACTGTTGACCATCTCCTACAGTTTAATATAAGAAAGAAATTATATTTAATTAGATACTGGAATGTAGTCTAACATTACCAAAAAAAAAAAAAGGAAGGTGAAAGTTTGCTCCTATTTTTATGTTAGCAGACATGCTGTCACAAAATCACAGTGTATGTGTACTTTAATGAAAGCAAATGAATTAGAAAGATGACAGGGTGAGGCCAGCATCTGTTTAAATTAGTGAAATATATTAATTCTCATTCCTAAATAATGACCTCGTATTCCCAGGCCTGCAGAAATGGAGGATGTGCAGTAAATTAGTCCCACAGCCTTTTACCTCTGAGCCTGGACCCTGCTGAGGCCACCAGTTGAAATGAATCTGTGTCTATATCTGAAGCAAGTCCCCTCAGAGTACTTACTGCCACCACAAAGGTGCTTTGGCATTGGCACAGTTTGACCTGATTAATTTTCATTGTTCAGAGAGAGCAGGGGACAGCCACAGCAGAGAACTCTTGTGGTGTCTGGGAGTCTGCACTGCTCAACTCATGTTGCTGCTGTCAGGTCTAGACTTCCAAAGCAGAGAGGAAGTTAATATTAACAAAAAAGTTTGTGTGATGGTTGGAGAAGGATGAACAACAAATAGCAACCCTCAGTCCTTCTAAACAACCCTCTATCTAACACTGGTGTCTTAGTGAGGCTTGTTGCTTGTCATTTTAATTTGTGTCGTAAAATAATCAGTTCAAGAATATATTGGCTAAATGATTGAGTAATGTGAAAATTAAAGTTACCTCAGGAAACAGTGCTAAATGAATAATTCTCTGAGCATTGGAGCAAATGAGGCCTGATGTTTTATCAATTTGTCTCCACTGCTTTGACAGGATAGGAGTTATTAAAATGAGAGTTTTTCCTGTTAGAATGTTCCTGTCATTTCCCTGCTGTGCAGATCCTGTGGTAATTGGTAATGACTTAGTTGTAGTGTGGCCTTTGGTGAGATCTGCTCAGTGTTTCTCTTCTAGCCAGGCTCAGCCATGAAACATCTGGCAATGCAATGCTGCCTGCACAGCATATGAATTTACTCAGTCCTGCTCTCTTTATTTTTGATTTTTTTTTAATGACCTGCATTGCCCACATGATTGTTCTGGCTGCAGTGAGGCAGAAAATAAAGAACTGGGTGGGAGAAAACCCCACCATAAAGGCAGTGTGGGTGCAACTTGCAGATCATTTAGCCACAAGAACTTGAGTACAGCCCTTCTGTTGAATTAAGGTGAACATGCTCAAAAGATGGTAACTGACAGATTTTGACACTGCATAGTAACATAAATGACCAATAAAAGCAGATCAACCATTGTGCAGGAGCTGGAAGAAGATCATATATTCCTGCTTTTACCCCTTTTAGTGAGCTGGGGAATAGCAAGAAAAATCTTCCACTTTCTAGAAAACAAATACATGAGTCATTAAATCAGTCTCATTAAATCTTACAATTATGGATTCTATGCAGTCTATAGATTCTATGCTAGAAAGGAAAGTGTTTTAACTGATAAAAACCCCCGAAGGTAGAATCAGCAGTGCCATAAGGTTAGACTTTTTATTTGTTTCTTTCTTGCCTATTACTTGATGCAGAGCTGGAATGAGACTGTGGTGTTTCACTGCACACTGGTCAGAAAAGATGTCTGAAATTGTCAGGAAGTGCATGGATGCGGAAAGAGTGTTTTCACCTATCGGATTTTGTAGCAGCTAAGCAGAACTCCTGAGAAAGGAGTAGCTTTTTTCTGCCAAAACCACTGGCTAGCTGGTTGCCCTCAGTAGGAGTTTCTGGCAGATGAAAACAGCACAGGGAAGAAAAATCCATTGAAATGATATTTCTAAAATTTGACAGCAGTACGAGAATATTCTGTCCAAATGTGCACAGGCATTTTTCCTTTAATACATTCACTATTTTGATGTGGTTTGGCTAAAGTTTCAAAGATATTTTATGTTTTATGAAAGTATGCATTTATAATAAGGTATGTATTTTTTTCATAATTCAATAGGTATTTATTAAATTTATTTTCTGAAATGAGGCAGCATATAGCAGTGAGTTCACTGAGCACAGGCACCCTGAGCACTCTGATGTTTAGGAACCATGCTCTGTTCCCTGCACAGCTCAAAATCTATGGAAGTGCCCCACATCAGATATAACCTGGGCTGAGAGGAGGAAGGGCAGTGTGCAGAAGCCAGGCAGGGGGGTACAATTATGGTTCAATGATGAAACATCAAGATTTATGATTAAGAAGCTGAAGAATGAATGAATGTTATTAGAGCTTGTGTCTGCAGCTTTTCTGAGCTTGCTTTGCCAGTCAGTCAGGTATCTTCTTCCTACTGCTGCCCAGAGAAGCTGTGGATGCTCCATCCCTGGAAGTGTTCAAGGCCAGGTTGGATGGGACCCTGAGCAACCTGGTCTAATCAGAACTGATAACTCTGGCTGGCCTTGGAGGAAGAGAGGCTTTAAGCCCTGCAACTCAGTGCATTGGGGGAAGTTTCTAGGAGGTCCCCAGGAGTCCAAGGCCAGCCAGAGCCATCAGTCCTGGCAGCTTTGATCTGTGAGAAATCCCATATTAGAAATGTTTGGACACAGAATCCTACTTAGGGCTATGTGCGCCTGACCGCCAGTGTCAGCCCCTTTCCATAGGCAGGTGTTGGGGGTTGGTTTTTCCTTTTCTCTCTGTCTGTGGAATTTTTTCTCATTGAGATGCTGAGAAGCACTGATGGCTAGGCCCTAGCATTGATGACTAGTGACAGGGAGAGGGGGAGCCTCCCTGTCTCCTTCTTTGGAGTTTCTCTTGCAGGGTGGGAACACCTCAAGATTCAAAGCAGGTAAAGGAGGGTGGGGGGGCAGTTGCTGGCACTCACTCCTTTTTGGCTCTGGAAGGAGGAAGGCAGCTGGAAAACCTCACCCCACCATTCCAATGCTGGGAGCTGCCTCTTCAGGTGTTGGACCTCACACCCCTGCCAGGATGCTGTCCCGCTTCAGTTTGCTATCTCCAAGCATCCTGTTGGAGCACCGGGACCGACACTGCTCCAAGGATTGGTGAGCAGAGTCTCTCCTCCACCCTTCCCATCTGGGACACAGCTGCCATCACCCCCAGCTCTCCTGCAGCTGTGCAGGGATCCACACACCTGCCCTGTCCACTGGGAACCTGCCAGAGCTCACTGCCAATGACGATGGTAACTGCACCAGAGGGGAAAAGAGCACACAACCAAAAGAACTGTTACTGGGTTCCTGTTAATTTCATAGTTGTTAAATTTCATAGTTATTGTTTTGTTTTGCCTTGTTATATATATTAGTAGAGAGCTGTTATTCCTATTCTCATATTTTTGCCTGAGAGCCCCTTGATTTCAAAATTATACTAACTCAGCAGGAGGGATTTTACTTTCTCCATTTCAAGGGAAGGCCCTGCTTTTTCCCTAGCAAACCTGTCATCCTCAAACCAGGACAGCAGGAAAAGCTGGAAATAAAATTTATTTATTTATGTCACCAGTTTAGAAGTGCCCCCTGGGACTCCAAAGCCAGCCAGACCTATCAATCCTGGCAGATTTGGTGTTGGACCAACCCTCTGATGTTTGCAGTTTTAGGAGGCGGAATCCCACTTCTGGCACCATGTACCGGCTGTGAGTACCAGCCCTTTTCCATAGCACAGAAAGTCCAGCAAGCCAATGTCTTGAGGTAGTTAAGAGACAGGCTCTGGGAATCCAAGGCAGGCCACAGCCATGGCTTCTGGCAGCTTTGGTCTGGGAGGAGTCCTCCAACATTCAGAATTTAAGGAGGCGGAATCCCACTTTTGGTCCTCAATGCCTGACTGCAAATATCATCCATTTTCCATAGGAACGTAGTATGGGTTTAGGCTTATCAGTGAACTTTTCCCTTTATCATTACTTACACGCTGAGAGTGTGAGGCGCTGTCTTGTGTGGGGGCTGTTTTTATTCCCACTTGTTGGTGCAGGACTCCCAAAGACAGATAGCAGGGATTAAGCCACACTAAGGAGTGGGTGATAGTCTGAATTGCTGTCGCCTGCATGAGTTTGCAGAAGCCTCCTGAAAGGGGGAGAACCCCCTTTTCCCATCCCATGCCGGTGGCAGCCCAACCCACCTGGGAAATGTTCCAAGCTGGCACTGGAGCGTGTCCTGCTGGCTGTGAGTGACTCACTGCAGCCCCTGCCTCCAGCAGCGTGCCAGGGATCCCTGCTGCCAGTGGCCATGGCTACACCGAGGGGGAAAAACAGTGCCAGGCTGGCTGAAGTCTTCCAAAAATTTGCCAAATTGTGTTGATTTTCTGTTCTTTTCTGTTATATACATATACATACATACATATGTGTATGTATATGTATGCGTGTATAAATATCCATATATATATATATATATATATATATATATGTCTATATATATTTTTTTCTAGTAAAGACCCGTTATTCCTCTTTCAACATTTTTTGCCTGAAAGCCCCATAATTTCAAAGTTACTAAAAATCTGGAGGGAGGGGTTCTTCTTTCTATTCCTGCCTCCCTTGGCAGACAATTGTCTTTTAAACCAAGGCAGAAAGAGCACCCTGCAACCCGATGTCTCGGGGGCAGTTGATAGGCATCACCCAGGAGTCCAAGGCCATCCAGAGCCGTTGGTTTTGGCAGCTATGGTGTGGAAGCAATCCCGTGCCGTTGCCAGTTTTTGGAAGAAGAATCCCACTTTCACCTCCAGATGCTCGGCTTCTGTCAAATCACAAAAGCCCTCCAATAACTGCTTTCACATTTTGGGGCCACGGTGAACCAGGTAAGTAAGAAATCTGTTAAAAACTGCAAATATATATGTAAAGCATCAAAAACTGTTCAGGAAATTAAATAGCACATGAGCTTTGCTGGATTTATTCTTTTTGTTTGGTTGGATTTTCGTGAGATTTTGGATTTTTATAGTGTAATGGTTTTGTTTGGTTTTGGATTGTTTTTTCTATTTTTTTTAACGCAACAAACAGGTTGTCTTAAACAGAGTTATTCCCAAATCATCTGTGGTTTGGCAACAGATAGTGTTGACAAGCCAAATAATTCTTGACTGTTTTCACAAACAGAGTGTCCAACCACAGCACTCAAATATTTGTTTGTTTGGTTGGTTGGTTGTTTCAAAGTGACACCATGATAGAAAGCAAAGTCCATATGAAACCATTTACCAAGTCTACCACTGGATTTAATAAATGCTGTTTTAGCTTTTATTCCCTTGCTGCCTTATTTTTGGGAATTGCCCACCCCTGTGAAATTGGAAAGTTCAAGAGAAGAAACTATGAAAGGGAATATCTAATTTCTTTACTCTAGCTGCTGTTTCATGGTCTCAATTAATCTACACTTGCAAGGCCTTCAATTTATGGAAAATTATTGGAGTGGCAATGTAGACCCTGCATAGCCAAAAGCTGGATTTTAATAAATGTGGGCTATTTAGTACATACACAGGATAGCCTTTGAAATCCATCAAGGCTTGTCCAACCTGCTCTGAATAATTTTAAGAAATCGGTGCATAATTAATGAAAAATGCTATCAGATCTTTTTTCCTGTGGGCTATCATCCTTATTTCCAGCAAATGTATGGCTGGTATGACAGCCTGGGTTGAAGTTTCTCCTCCTCCTTTAGACTGACTCTGCTTCCACACTAGTGGGATTTATCTCTGCAAAATAGAAATGGATAAAAGAAAAAGAGATGTTCAATATATCTCAACTAAAAATACAATTATTTATATAATGTGTGTAATTGTAGGAAGTGTCAGGAAGGTATTTTGAATATTGTGCCTTGGCTCAGATTCTGATTTCTGTTTGCTAAATCAAAATGGCAGACTTAAAAAAAACCTATCTGAAGGATTTAATCCACGATATTGTCCTTATGTACTTGTACATGTAAAGAAACAGAATCCACTTGTTAGAGTAAAGCAGAAAACTTTATTTACTGACATTTATTTTAAAAAGGCAGCTATTTTAGCCACAATTCATGCTTAAAACCTCTGCCTGTGGAATAGCTTGTACCAATGCCAGCAGGCGAACTCAACACCTGTCAATCTTTCACTTTCATATCTTTTTTGTCCCCCACTGTTTTGTGTGCAGTTCGGGTTGTTAGTCTTGCTGAGTCACTTCTCAGTTACCTAAGAGAGCATGTCTAATTGTGGAAAATCTGGAAGTGAGACAAAGGGAACACTGATGCTGGTGGGTACCTCCATTCCTGGTACTGTGGAGAGCCTGGCCAGGTGTTCCCCCTTGCTGACAGGTCTGGCACCCAGCTTTTCCCTGCTTGCACTTAAATTTCCGCATAATTATTGGAGAAAGGCTTCTCCTCTTCTCCTCAGACTCAGTGGGAAGTGACTGTGCTCAAGTAAAAGCACTCAGATGTTTTTGTCTCCTTAAACTCCATTTAACTCTTCTACCTCAGAGCTCTCCCCATGTTTGGCATTGTTTTGACACCCACTTCTCTTCTAGTGCCTCAGGACATCCGTGGCTGAGGATCTTTTCTACATTCACAATGCTCAGCTGGTAGTGAGTGGTTTTATTTGCCCCTACTTGATGTTTTCTTCTGGTTTAATCTGTTCTTCTTCTTTTTTTTTTTTTTTTAATGTCTGTAAGTGGCAAAGGGCAAGGCAGACTTGCTTCCAGATTAGTGATAATTTAAAGTGGAATCTGCCTTTTCCCCTGTGTGAAGTAATCTCCAGATGATTAAATAAGGAGTGCCCCATATGAAGCTGCTGTCCAAATTGTAAAATGGCTTGTTTGCAATTTTCCAGGTATCTGAAAACCCTTTGTTTACCTTTAATAATCATATTTTGCAAGTGGGAGAGGGTATTTTGTGCTGCTTGTCTTGACCAAGAACTCTGATTTGATTTAAATGAGTTTTCATTCCCTCCAGCTTCTGACTTCCCTCCCATGCTTTGTTCAGCCTGCATTGCCTTTCTTGCTGGTTATAAACCCTGTTCCAAATTATGCCCAAAACCAACACTGGCAAAGTATCATGTCAGCTGCACCACTAAATAAAATAAACCTTAATATTTTATGTTTTCAGTTGAAATTTAGTGGTTGAAATGTCAGCCTTGCACCTCATTAAACTCTTCAAGAGTTCAGAGTTTATAGGAAAAAGATTATAAACTTCTTCTTGATTAAAAATGAACTATTTCAGCCTTGGAAATTACTCCTTAATTAAAATGTAAATCATATTATATGTTCACCATGACGAAATGATAATGGGAAATTATTATTTTATTCTTCTGAATATCAATAAAATGGTGTATTTGTGAGTAAGAAATAAAAAATAAACTTAAAATTCTTCTCAATGATAAGCTCTGTAATGCTTATAAGCATAGGAATTACTTCTGTATCTATTGTGGCTTAATGCTTTTATTACCTTGAATATCATATAGAAATAATAAAAAAAAATTGTTTTCCATCACATTTTAAATATTATTCTGCAATAAACCTTGTCTGTGCCATTAAATTTTCTGGAGCTAGTAGCTGCTTTTACAGTACCAGAATTTACATTTGGCCATACTGCAGCTGTTAGTTCAAGCCCAGGACATCTGGGGGCTGGTCTGAGCTCCAGAATGTAATGGATTTGTCTCTTCCTGAGGATTAGATGTTGTCCAGTCTGCAAATGAGGCAGTAGTGCTCAGCTGTAGTAGGGCAATGCACACAGTTGGGGTAGGACTGATAGAATTCCAGCAGTTATTCATTCCAAAGCAATTTCAAGAGCTGTTTCAAAGCATTTATCCTTGGGTGTCTGAGCTTGTAGGCATTTCTTTTTATGCTCTCTGCTGGGAAGTCATTGTGATCAAAACTTAGGAGGGGCTACAGGTGGTTTTGAGCGAAAGAGTGAAGTCCTACCCTGCATCCTAATTTCATTTTGGAATAAAGAACAAGGTAAACCCTTGTGTACAAGAGATGAGTTGCTGTTTGTAAAACTTTCTGTAATTAAGAGACACCAAAAGGATAAATGGAATTGGACAAAATAAATTAGATTTTGTTTCAACTTTCCCCTTATTCAAGTTTGCCTAGGTGGGTTATCCATTCTCTCAGTGTGAATTTTGCCATTAGATTTTGACAGAACCAAATAGAAAATTTTAGTGTCTCTCAAGCCCAAACCAGCTTCTCACTCTTGTGAATTTGGTCAATATAATTTATTACAGAAGCTCCTCTGAGCTCATGAGGAAAAAAAAAAATCTGAATCCTGACCTGCAAGATATGGTGATGTTGATGTTTTCACTGATAACAAGGCTGATGCAACATGCTTGGAAACCAAAAACTGAACTCACCAGAATTGGCCCACTGATAATATTCCTTGACAATTCTTGTGCCTGTCCATTTTTTTGTTTAGAAATAAAGAAAATCCAGCATTGCTCCTTTTTGTCTGTGAGATTTCACTCCGCAGCTACACTGATTTTATTACTAAATTAATTTAGTGCCAGTGTCTCTTTCAGTGATCACATAAACCTGCACAAGGGACATTTGGCATTTCTCTACTGGTTATTCAAGAATTTTGCTGCAGAATTTTTGCTCTAGCTGCTATATTTCATATACTTCCTTGTTTTTATACCAAGACATTTATATAAAATTTGAGTATTATTTGAGAAAGTGAATTGATGGGTTTAGGTATTAATGATAATGCAGGTGCTTTGATCTCATAATTAACATATTCAAAGCTTTTTCATGCTTGGAGTTTTAATCACAGGTCAGCAGCAACATAGTTGCTGATACATGATTAAGAATACAGACGGTTCTGATTTTAAATTAATTTCTATATAGATACTTTAAAAATAATCCCCTTAAAACTACGGGTTACTGTTGCAAAAAGACCCAAGTATTTTTAGGGTGATTTCTCTTCACACAGAAACATCCCCCATAACAGAAGCAAATCTTATGACAGCATTAGTCTTTTAGGAGTGAATACAGTTTCTTGCATAAAGCATAATTTTTAAAAGCTGAGTAGCTTTTTATGTGGTTTATTTGTAGAATTCTTTTACCTGCTAAAAATGTAAGCTGCTGAATAAGTATTTGTTCAGGCTTAGTTGCAAACAGACAGAATAATGTTTCAGGTACAGTATTTTATTGATGGAATAATCTGATTGAGGCCTATAGGGAAACTTAGATGATGTAAAGAATTATTCGAATGCTGGTATTATTTCCAAAGGGATTTTAAGCACTTCCAGCCATGTCTATGTAACATGTGATGTGCATAACAGTTAACTCTGGAGATGATTTCTCTTTCATTTTGGGTATTCTTGGTGGTATTTCTGCCCTCTTGTGAGATATTCAGGAATGTGTGAAATTTCCAGGTTCTCTCTTCAGCGATCTGGAAGTCTGGGAGATCCACGTGTGTTTCAACTGTAAGGAGCAGGAGTTTAATCTCTCACATGAGCTTTCTGCTTTGTTTAACTCTTTCACGTTATATTCACCCATATACACAGTGCATTTGTGTCTGATATTTAAACCTAAAATTATCTCACCAGGAGAAATAAAAGGAACATGAATGTCTTGTTGTTGCTCGGTACAAGCCACATCTGTGCTGGCTCTGTTGCTTTCTTCAGCCGCTTCCTTAAAGACAGCTTCATAAACATAGGCCAAGGTTAATATTTTCTGGTGTAAAGCTGAGGTAATGGAGTCCTGCATTTAAAGTGTTCTCTGCCTTGTTAAAAAAAGTTATTTTGTAAAGCAGTAATTTTATTATATCTCTATTTTCAGATTAACGTTGCAACAGAGTTTTTTCTTTGCAAATAGTATGGAAATCCAACGAAGTACTAACTGCATAGGATCTGAAATAAAACATTCCAAACCTATAGTGTTTCACTGTGTCTATTATGCTAACATATCTGGTAGAGTAGTCTGGGATGTTAAAATGACAAATACAGCTCTACCTTAAGAGGTTCACTGCTTTTTGGAATTATCCAGTGATACATAACTTTGGAAAAAAATTAATATGAAGGAATGGTAGTCCTGAAAGGTCTCTAGGCCACAAACATGTAGGAGGAATCCTCACATGTATACTTCCTACTTAGGAGAATCTCAGTCTGAGAGGAGTTGCATGCCTGAGTCTGTGCACTCTGAATTATTTTCTCTTGTGCAAGTCAATTTTATGCTCAACTCTCCTATCTCAAGTAGATGGCAAGATATGAGAGGATTTTGCATGTAATCCGAAATCTTCCATCTGAGTCACTGGGTTCCTGGTAATTGCATCTTTTCGTGGCTGGAAATCACTGCCACTGACAAGAAATGCTAGTGCTGGAAGATCTTGCACCAACTATGAAAGTATTTCCTGACATCAGGCACAGTTTTTGTTCTTCCCTACAGGAAAATACACTCTTAGCATTTGAAATTATTTATAGAATCTCCAGCTCTCCTTCTGGATTCTGATCACTGAGTGAAAAGTGGAGAAACACCTACAAAGCAGTTCTGGAATAAAGAACCCATTTCACCCTTCAGGCCTCTCGTGCTGGTTTAGTGGAAAGCTGGGTGGATGGATAAAACTTGCAGAAAGAAAAAACAGCTCTTGGTTAGGTGAGAAGGAGATTTTTAACCACAGAGTCCCATGAGAAATTGAGTCAGCTTCTCTTAGCCTTGTAACAATAGCATGGAGGGTTAAACCTCTCATCCTGAAGCTGTAATTCCTTGACTTGGTTTAAGACAGTCCTAGAGGTGTCCTAGACAGTCCTAACTCTAAAATTAGTTACCTCCCCTTAGTTTCGCCCAATCCCTTTCCACCAATATGTAGAAATGAAATATGAGTAGATATGAGTGAAAACATAAGAGTTTACCAACAAATGAAACAGGAAAAAAAAAAAATCAGTAAATAATCAGTAGATACAAAATTGCTACATCTCATGAACAGTTGGAGGAGGTCTTTAGGGAAGCATCAACTCTCTCAGCCTTTCTTCATGGGATAAAGCTGCCTTTTGGCCTTGGAAATGCCAAGACTGTTGTGGACTTTGATTATTGATTGTAGCAAATTCATGAAGTAAAACTTAGTATTTGTTTAAAGACCGGTGTGTCAGTCCAGCCTTTTAAAGATCACCTTGAAAAAAGAGTCAAATCAGCTGATGTGGAAGAAGAAAGTGCTAAAAATCTGTATGAGACCTTTTACACAAACTTCTTTTAAAAAACTTTTATGACACAAAACTTGCAGGTGATCTGAAATAGCTGGAAGCAAATGAAAGAGAAGGTTGCTGTAAGGTGAGAGAGAGTTTCTGAACCTGCCCAGTGTGAATTCCTTTCCTCTTGACTCATGTGAGATCTGTTCCTCCTTCCATCTTATTCCTTTCTATTTTAGAGGACACTGTTCCTAAAATGGGTAAATTTGCTTTTCTTTATTCCCAATCAATGGCTGTTCTGGAGAATTTAGGAAGTATGTTAGTGGTCAGTGATGAGGTTTAGTTTTATTTTTCCCTTAATATTTGGAGCTAAGTCTTTACAAAAACTGTTCTTAGACTTCAACTTTCCATAATTTTATGGCCATTCTGATTGATGCTTTCTTGAGATATATAACAGCAAAGCCAAATAATCACAAAGAGCATCTGCTGGGTATTTCCACCCTCGGAATTTAAAATTTTCTGACTTCATTGGTGATGCTGCAGTGTAACCACCTGGTGGAGTGAGTGATAGCAAGGCCTGATTAGTGGTACAGACTTTTAGACTAGAATTTGTTACTTCTATACCTTTTACACTGTTCTGTGGTGAAAATATTTCACAGCTTTTGCCAGCTATGTTTTTTAAAAATCACAGCTTGCTGGAGTCTTGATTCTGCTCTTACTGGAGGATGTCCCATGGTTCAGGTCTGTTTAGATGTTGCAGGTCCAATGAAGGTATGTTCTGTGCAATAAGGGCTGGATATATCACTTTATATCTGTTTATATATATGGACTTTTCTATTTGGTAAAAGGCTTAAAGCAAAGCATATGTAGTACCTTTGTAGCAAACCATGAGTGAAATCACAAAGTGGCTCTTGCATAGCTTGACTTAGAACTAAGACAACCCTTTGCTGAATATATGGATGTAGATGTCAAAGCTCTCTTCCAGGGTTTGGGGGATTGAACAAGAAGTGAGATGGGAATTATGTTGTCTTCCCTCTCTTCCAAAACTGTGGCAGACAAACTTCTTGTGCCACTAAACCCGAGGTTCTGAGTCTCAGGGAGAGGGATGCTTTGTTTCAAGCGGTGTTTAATTTAAAAAAGGTTTATTTCTTGGATACAAAAAATAAAGCTTCCTGAAAGAAATGTGCTGTTGATCCAATTCCAGTACTTTCAAGTTACTGGTGCCTGCTGAAGCATAGTAATAGCTCAGAAGCAAAATAAGGGATTTTTTTTCCACAGATTTTAAAGAAGTTGTTACTTCTCTCAGCTCTACAAGAGCTTCTCAGGAGTTATAGCATTAACTCTTTTATGATATCATACATCCAAATTGAAAAACCCCTTTGTTCCCAATGCCAATTATTTTTTTCGGGTTGAAGAGTTGCTAAGGTTCATGTATACCACAAGCTCTTGATTAATGGGAATATGTTCAGCTTTGCTATGTTCAGTCTGTGCAAAAATTCTGCTCAGTCATTCTGAGTTTTAATTATTGTCTTTTGATTGAATGATTGGATTTTGCAGAAGCATAGCTGATATTAATACATTTAAAACACGTAAGTCTGGAGGATCTGATATTCCAGAATGTGTTTGAGTAAGCTGAGAAGTGAGGCTAATGTTTTACTTTCTCTATTTCATTGCCGGTTCAGTAGTAATTATTTACACTGATGAATAGAGAAATGGAGCCAAACATTCTGCCCTGGGCTTTTGCTGTAACTTTGAGGCTGAGCGAAATAACTACTGTTTCTTTTTCATGAAGAGCAAGGCAGAAAATGTGACAAAATGTGCCTAAGGAACAAGGTGGTGCCTAAGGAACAAGATCATATCTGTGAGGAAACCAGCAGGAATTAGGGTAGGATGTTCTCCAGGGGGCCAATCAGTGCAGCTCTGTAGACTCCCAAAAGCACGAGACAGTTCAGGAAGCCTGATGATCTGGCCCTGCCTACTGAAATATCTTCTCAAAAGAATAATGCTTATTTTCCTTTTTTCATGAGAGAGACATCTACCAGAACGCTGCCAATAATCCCCACCAATAACCAAGCCACAGACTCCAAGAAATACCGTTTATACAGACTGTAATGTGCTGATGCCAACAGGCAATTAACACGTAACTAAATACTCCAATAAGGGAGGAGAATAATTGCCAGAAGTATAAACATTTGTATGCTTCCTGTGTAAGCCAACTCACTAAATGCTAGGGCTTAGGTGAAATATTCCTTGAAAAAACTATTCCCAGTTATCCACTGTGAGTTTTCTGAAGGGGAAGTGGCCTGCTGGGTCATGTGGAGGGCTTGTGTGGTGCTCACATCGTACTGCCCTAAGTAGTTACAGCATCATCAAAGGAAGCAGAACCTACCAGAGCCAGGATCTGCAAATGTCACTGAGCAGCTGCCATCTTTGTTCTTTCCTGAAGCGCCTGGAAGTGCCCCTGGGATGCTTGTTTGGGTGTAACCCTGACAGGACATGGCAACTACTAATATCCTCACTCTGTTTCCTTTGATCTGTACTCAAAAAGTACAGCTTGTTCAAAACAACTGAAGGAAGCAGAAGGCATCAGTTCTCTCAAAATTATTTTTTGAGAAAATCTATACATTGGCTTTGGAGGTTGCTTGTGGAAATAAACCCAGCATTAAAATTTGATACACCTCAACAACTGTTTTGAAACTTGATTCATTTCTAATTAAAGTGAAATCTGAAGCCATGTGAGGATGTTGTTAAGTTCAGCTTTTGTTGCGAGAGCTGTTCTGCACCAGCTCTTTTCTCTCAGGGGCTGGCTGCTATTGTATCATTTTGCGCTATAGTTTCTGAATTCACCCCACACAGTCTCATTGACTTCAGTGGGAATTTTCCTAGAACAAGGAATTAAATAGTCTTCAGAATTAGTTCCCCCATGAATTCAGAATATTAGATATCTGTTCAAGTTATGTTACATGCTGTCAATTTTTCACCTGTTAAAATTCTTGGAGCAGATGCAATAAAACTTCTCCAAGCTTGCTAAGAAAAGTTAGAGAGAGTTTGAATTCTCTCCAGAAGTCTGGGAGTTTGGCTGGAGTTTGGGAAACCTGCTCCGAAGTTCTCCTTCAGAATGGAATTTTGTGTGCTAAGCTCCATATTTCACTGCCGTCAATTCTGCATGATTTTGGTATTCTGCATTTAAATAAAGATAAATAGCACATTTTTGTGGTAAATTATGAGTAAATAACAAAGGCCAGAGTAAACAACAACAATAAAAGAAAGAAGACTCACAATAATTTACTTACGCTTGGTTCTGTGTATGTGATGAAAGAGAAAATGTAAGGAATATATAGGAAATTGAGGATGGGATTATCATTAGCTATTTCAAATTGCAGGAATACATCTCATAAAAACCACTTTCCTTCATATGGAAGCAAACTTTAAGCATGAAATATTTTTACTCTCTCTTGGCTTTTCTAGATGTGCTCATCTGTCAGTGAAATGGAATCCTAAAGCCAGCAGGGGGGAACATCATAACAGACTTCACATGTGCCCACTGGACCATTTTCTTTCATTTTTCTAACTTGCAGATAAACTAATTGATTGGAAATTATTGCCATTTGCCTTGATCCTGCCTGTGAAGGTTATTTCAATGTATTTTCTTTTCTGCGTTTTTTATCCTATGATTTTTTTTAAAGGTACCTTCTCTCTAATCAAATCCTTTTGACTAGCTATGGATGATTTTGGTATTAATTCAAAATTTTTATCTATAAAGTTTATTTAATAAATACTTACTTTTCAGGATGTATTAGTAAATAAGCTAGAGGTCCTCCTGTATCTGTATTAGATGCATAAACTTCCCAATTTCTGATGATTAAGTCAAGGAAAGAGGATTTTTTGAGAATTTTCTGCCATGAAGTTAAGTTTATTTATTATTTGGAGCTGAGCACCTTGTATATGAACTGGCATTCTTTTGGCTGAACAGAAATGCATCTTCGGGGTATGGTTGGTTTCTAGAAAGTATAAATTCTTATGAGTGTGTTTTGGTTTTCTGTTTCAAGCTGTGTGGTACCAAATACATGGCTGTTATGTTCAAGAAATAAATCAGGTACTCTGAAAGCATCATAACCACATCACCCTTAAAATGCTCTAAATATTTTGTCTCAATGGATTGAATCTTGGCTTTCAGCACAGTAACAGCCCTTTTTTTGTTTTTGGTTGTTTGGTTGGTTTTGTTTTGTACTTTTTTCCCCTCTACCCTTCCTGGCAATATGGACATTTTGTTCTCTTTCCCTAAACCAGGTGTACTGCACATCCTTCTTTTGTCCAGGAGAAGCCCAAGGTATTAACACAGCAGCGAGGCTGAAATTTCACACATGGGATTCCCTCAATGGGCATTGTGGCAGCAGAATTTTAGCTTAGAAATCCACTAGAAGATTATTTGGCAGTACACACTACAACAGCTCCTAATTTTATTTTGAAGCAAGCATTCCAGGTCATGACTTTAGTTCTTCATTGACTGAGCAGCTATAGATGACTTTGTTCAAGTAATTCTGAATAAAAATGTGCAAACCTTGGTTTTGGCACAATTTGGGTAATACAGTTGTGAGTGAACAATCCTTCCTTATTGTAATAGATAGAACACTGAAGCTAAAGGCATTTTTGTGATGCAATATTGTGACAGAGCATGTGATGAACTGGGTGGTGTGTGTGCAAACAAGTGGGGAAAGTGAAGTGCTACATTGATACTCAAAATATATTTTCAGTCTTGACTATCTCCACTTCCTCTGTAGGATGAAATTACATAATACATCATCTCAAGTTGTCCTGTACAGACCTGGTGAACAGATAATGCCCCCGTGGAAGTGAAGATAAAACCATGAGGTCTCAGCAGCCAGCACATAGTAAAAAAATACTAAATATTGTGGAAAGGTTTCAGCTGGCTATTCTCCAGGGCAACTTTTTGAGATGTTGCTTATCCAGGACCTTACTGTCCATAAATGGTGCTTCTGATGGTGGAGAAAAGATTGAAAACAGACAAAAAGTCAAGATTTGTTATGTGTAGTATCTAGCTTGCTGTTTACAGCATTTTTTAAAATACTGTTATTATTCAAGGTCAGCATAATCCTCAATGTACTTAATTGATTCTGGAGTGAAATACTAAGTTCAGGATATGTGTGTGTATAGAAAAAAATGAGTTGTTGATATATTGAGCGAGGTTGGTTTTTGTCATGCTCTGTTTTGACTATTGTTCTGTAAATCTACTTCAAGGAAGATTATTTCTGTGTCAGATTCATGCTGAGCAGGCCTCAAGTAGATTGACTCACTGACTGAATGTGAACTAGGAAAGGATTGTGCTTTTGGTTACTCGATTGTGGCAGAGAGAACAAGAGACAAGAGTTGCAGTCTTAGAGCACAGCAGAACTTTTTAGTAATAAAAAGTAATAAAAGACTATGGAGAAGTTGGGGAAGCATTGACCTAAGAAAGAATGACACAACCTTTTCAGAAAAGGTTATGAAGCCTGGTGAACTGGAACTGTGTGTTATAGCAGGCTTCAATATTTGCATTGGAATCATTTTGGAGCACTGTGATGAAAGCATGGGATCGATTCATGAGTGTACTTCTGAGTGAATGCTGATGGGTTTTTTTAACAAATCAAGTAAAAATGAGTTTATGTGGTTCTCAGATTTGGAAACTGCTAGAAACCTTCAAAAACAAGTTAGAAATAGTGGCTCCTCTTGATAATGTTCACTTAAACCTACTGCCTGTTGGAAGTATCAGAGTTCATCAGTTCACTTCTCACAGCTTTGTCAGGCTTTGATGGCAAGAACCAGATCAGATATTCAAAAAGCATCCTAGATATGGTTTAATAAGCACAGATATTTGTCATTTGGTGAAAAAAAGGCTCCCAATGCAACATTTGATGGTATATGAAAACTTATCTCTTGTAATCCCTTTTGTGACGGCTATTTCTTTTTCCTCAGCACAGGTACAATGCATCCCAAGGGAAAGTATCACTGAATATCTTTCTGCCTATTGAGTACTTCTAAACTGAGGCTCTGCATGCTATTTGACCTGCACAGTAGTGCTTACATTGTACAAATTATGGCATGGCTGGAGAGTTGAAGGCCTCATGGTGCCAGATGTTCAGGAGGCTTCTCATCTTTGTAAGAATTTGGTGAACCTTCCAAGAACAAGAGCATAGTGGGCCATCTATTCTGATTTAATATGATTTTATTGCAAACAAATGGCAACTGACATGAACAGATCAGCCTGGGTGCTTTGGCTTTGTAATGGGAAATGCTGGTGCTATTGCTGTGTTGGTGAGGATGGTTGAGAACTCCAGGCGCCTACTTTTTGGGCTCCCTGGAGGTACTTCTGGTCACTGGGCTGGGGTTGAAATAAAATGATACCAGTTTTAAAAAAATAGGGTTGCTTTGTTTTTTTTTCAGTTTTCGACAGCCTTGATACTTGATCCCATTTGTAATCGAAGAGCAGCAGAGAACATTGATAACTTCTTTTTCTAAAGACTTTTGGCTAAAAAGAGATTTTGAGTTACTGGTGCAGTGGATTTTGCCAAGCAACAAAAGCCTGAACCAGAAAAAACAAACTCAAAACTCCTGCATCCCAGTTCTACCCTGTGAGTGGCTCACTTCAGAAAGGACTCTTTCATGTAGCTAAAAGCAGTGTCCCTCTGTCACAACACACCTGTCTTGCACCTTAAAAGCCTTTGAAAGCACCAAGAAAATGGTGCTGAGAAAAAGAAAATCATGTTGGTGTTTTGGCTGTGGAACTTTCTTTTTGGTCTCTAAGTTCTTTCTGATACTCCTGTAATTGGAGCAGGCAGGGAATAGGTGTCTGTGATCTTTTCTCTGGTCAATACCACTAATGCTGACTAAAAGGATGGTGAAACATTGAGTCCTTGCTCTGATTTCCCTTTTTGCTTTGTTCTGCTTTGTATGCCTGGGGACAAAATTCTAAACCCTCACCCAGTTTTATAAAAACATCTGATCATTTGTGCAGAACTGGTTACTGCTAGAATCCAGCTTTTATTAGGTGAAAAACATGTTAAAACTTTTTACTATGGGAAACAACTGACTTAATGGTGAAAATCGGGTGTCTCCTAAGGTGCCTTGGATTTGTCTTTGAAAATACCCTTGAGGGAAGAGAAAAAATATCCGCTAAAAAAAAATAAAAAGAAAAAAAGGAAAAGCCGTAAGATGAATGAGTGTGTGGTGGAGGTGAGCACAGCTGCTCTTTCTCTCTATGTGTGTACATAGCTTGGGATAGAAAGTGGGTCTGGACTGTGGGAAATTATGATTAAATGAAGTGCCTTTCTTGTTATTTCCAATGCAAGAAGATTTCATTACTTTATTGATTTACAGTGATTAATGTTTTCTTTCTCTTTTCCCCCCCTTTTTATTTTTCTTTTAGGCTGTATTGTCAGAAGAGTGGCCATTCAGAGCTGCTTATTGATTCTAACCAGGGATGAAAGATGATTGAGTGCTGTGACTTTTTGGACCCTATTGTTTCTCCTTGTGCTCCAGTGGGAAAACGAATAAAAATATTCCTAATAGCAACATCTCTGATGTTCTTTTGGTCTCTGAATATATAGGGATGAAGATGGAAATGCCAGTGACCACCTGACAGCCAGCCTAAGATGAATGCTCATCATTTTATGAGATAACAGTTAGCTACAAACATGCAATTTGCTTCTTTAGGACAAGAGGCAAGTATTACTTTAATCTGTAAAACTACAGACATACAGCAATAAAGAATTATTAACAAAGAAAATATTTAAGAATTTGGCCATATTGTAGTTTGTTTGTGGTAACCAAACTCCTAGAAACATATTGGATTAGCTGATCAATGAGAAGCTGTTACTGGGTTTTGTATTGTTCTGTCACTGGGATAATGATATTGGGAATGTAATTGGCTCTTGACTTTGCTTGGTACTATATATGTTTGAATCCATAAGTAGGATTTATCTTTGCTAAATATAGAGTGGGATTATGGAGCAGTTCTAAGACTGTTTTAATGTTTTGCTTCAGCATTTTAGTGAACAAGAATGGTTTTTTTTTCATATATGGTTCATATAAGTGTTCGTTCTCCCACTGGGGAAAAATATGGACAAGTGAAAACATAGCTAATAGGCTGAGGAGGGAAATAAAGAGGATGCTGAAAGAAATTGTGGATTTTTAATCATTGTAAAAATAGTAGATTTTATATCGTTCTGAACTGCTGTTTGAATTCAGTAATTCATGGCTCCTGCTTACAGCTGACTGCTCTTGGGTCACAGACACCTGAGTTTTCTATCTCCTTCCACCTCTGCTCCAAAGCCTACTTCTCTCCCCTAAAGGATGTATTTGTCACTGGATACCTGTGGATCTGGGGGCATTAAGCATACTTTATTACTGCTGAGATACACTGTAAAGTGGCAAGGGGACTTTCTCCTGGTTGGCCATGCTGTTGGGAGATATTTAAGAGTGACAATTTTGGCTGATCACACTCATTTCTTTGGACTTTGCTCATGGGAGCTATGTAAATTTTCTGCAGGGAAGAAAAAAAATCAGAAGAATAGGAAAGTTTCCCTCTCCTTTTTCCTAAACCAAAAGTAAACAGCAGCCAGAACTCAAATAATGAGGAAGTAATGTGTTTATGTGCTTCATGCTACATCTTCATAGTAACTGAAGTGATCTGTCCTTGTAGGAGTCAGACAGGCTGCTGCTTTTCCATGGAAATCTACAATTTTGGAGAAAGTCTTCAATTGCCCCAACCTGAGCAAATGTTGTTGGTCTTTTCCTTCTCCTAACAGTCTGTTAGGCATTGGATGTTAATTTAAAAACCTCTGTGTGGTTACTGCTGTGTGAAGGGAGTGAGAAGAACCTGTGCAGATCTGTTATTCTACAGATTCCTCCATGCACAGGAAAACCTCCCTTAGGATTTTTCTTTGTAGCAGCAGTGGAAGGATCATGAGCAAAGAGCTGCAAGGAGATGGCCATATATCGGTAGAGGTGTGTGGGACCTTTAAGTAGCCCAGTGGTGCAAGCCATGTGGCATTTGGGCTTCTTTGTTTTGCTGTTGTTCCAGTTAGATGAAGAAAAAATTAGTTTCTATCTTCCTTCTGTGTGTTTTGTGTGCTTGTGTTATTTTTTTTTTTTCTCTTGACCCCCCCAGTTAGATTTGTTTGCCCTGTCACTGATATTTTTACTCTGACAGAGAATATTTGGAGATCAGGGTTACCTGAGCACAGATGCTGACAGTTAGGTTGCAGTAAAACTCTGCTAGTGCCTTCGTCATAAATCACAGGGCCTAATTTGGAGACTTAAATTACAGGTATGTCTTGTGAATTACCCTCTGCAATTAAAGTGCAATAAAAATACCTGCCAGGGTTTTTAATAAGCACCCTAGTCATAGTAATGCCACCTGTCTGCTGGCTGCTGTTGGGATGTTAAAGTTTTTACAGCTATTAAATATAGTGAGCAGCATGGCTGCTGCCAGTTGTTAGGAGAAACACCAGCATTGCCACCAGCTGTTTAGCTGGAAGTGTAGTGTTGTCTCCCCTGAGAGAAGGAGTCATTTATGAGAAAGAAAGGTGTGCTGGAGACAGCAATAGCATTCCTCTGGCTGTCAGGGGCGGGCACGTCCTAGAACAGTCACAACAGCACCAGAGCTCAGTGCTAAATAAAAATTCAGTAAACCAAAGAGAAATTCTGCCTGGAAAATAGTCATGAAGATCATGTCCTATATTTAAGCGATGCTACTGATGATCCCATGGGTGAGGGTCAAGGGGAAGATGTGGATGAAGTAGGAAATACCAGATTTGTGCATTTTATTAAAGGAAAAAGATGCCAGGGTTTCAAGGCACAGAGCATGGAAGAATCAATAATGCCTTTACAGTTAGAAAGATTTGACAAATCCAAAATCTGATAGTGGCAGGAAGAGGGGCTGCTTGTGAAAATGTAAAGATGCCAGCTTTCAGTTCATCCCTTTAGGACAGATTTAACCAACTGGTTCTGAACTTCACTGATTTCTGTGGAATTACTGACTCCACTCAAGAGATATCTGTGTTTCATTGTCTTTAACCGGATGGGCTAAATTAGTGGGTTTCTTCATAAATGACTGTCTCCTCAAAAACCAGACAGCAACGTCCCTGAAGTACAGAGAGGAATCATGTTTGTAATGAAGTTTGATTTCTTTTGAAATCAAATTCAATAAAATTGTTGTTTCTCTCAGATTTTTTGTCTTGAATAGAAGTGATCTGTTTGCTATTCAAATAAATCTTTCAAATTTCAGCATAGTGGGAAGGTCTTCACATTATCTGACTGATGCATCTAACAGAGATGCTCTGAATTGTCCCACTGACTTCTCACCATTGCTCACATAAAGAATTCAGTCTCCTAAATTGTGAAGAGATAAACAAAGTAAACAGAAAGAGTCTAATGTTGGAGCTGGTGAAACTCCTATTCAGAATTTTAAATGGATGCAGCTGAGTATTTAATGGGAAAACAGTCCTATTATTACGCAAGCAAACAAATATTTTTTACCATTAGAAACTGTCAGTCTTAAAAATTAGTGGCATATTATAGGAAAACCAGCAAACTACTCTTGTCAATGTCTCATTATTCCTTACAGTTCAGAGAAAAATTGTAAAAATAACAGTTGGTCCAATATGCTGCTGATATATTTGCATGCTATACCTCAGATCATGAGTAATGTCTTATCAAAAATTGTTTAGTTATTTGTCTTGAATGAGTTTTATAAAAGATACACAATGATAATATGTCCTAATATTGAATGTTTTTTCAAATATTGTTTGTTAAATACAATCTTTTTTTGTTTAATCTATGCAACATGGGCCATGCTATCGATGCATTTAGTTTCTGTCTCCTGGCTGATTTGATTTATTACTAACTTTTATCTGAAGGATATATATTAAGCCTTCACCTGAACTGCACATTTATTTGATACAGAATAATGAAGAAGCAAAGCATTTTCCCATGGCACTCCCTTATTTTGTCCAGTGTAGAGGCATGATTTCTTCCTTTTGTTCACACATGTGCTCCTGCTGTTCTACAAAATATTTGTACAAAATATTTACAAGTGTCTTTTAATTAAAATAAAGGGTTGTTATGGTGCAGCATATGCAAATATTTCATTTTCTGCATGTGTTACCTGTAGTGCATTGCTACAGCAAGTGTTTTATTGTAATCAATGCTGTACCTGGCTTAACCTCACCCCTTGCACTCTGGAATTTGTGACAGTTTTCTGCCATGATAAAGTGAAATTTTAATTACAAAGTACAAAACTAGAAGGAATTGGAGGTAACTGATATATGGTCCAGTTTTCCAATGGAATAGCTTTCCCTGCAGATGGAATCAAGCAAGCATATCAATGTTGTACATAAGTCTGATGATCACTGTTTTCCTTTAAAGGATCAGACTGTTGGGATGCACCCTCAGTGACACTTTGTAGTCCATGAACAATGCAAAATGGGCAGCAGAGATTCTTGGCTGGCCTGAGGGAGGCAGAAGACAATTTCTTTCTGGGTCTGATTGAAGAACATTAAATTGTTCTTGGACAAAATCTTCACCAAAATGAGTATTTTGATATTTTAGCTCCTCAGTGGAAGATTTTTTTCCCTCGCCAACATTACTTTGTCTCATTTAATGTATTACATTTTTCCCAGGGTAGAGGGAAATGAGGGAAAGTTTTCTCAGTGAGCAGAATAATAATTTCCTAGAGCAGCTGCAAAATCAAGAAAAGTGTTGAAACTTCATTGAGTAAACTTTAGGGAATAAATGATGTGGGGATAAGCTTGTTGAACAAGTGTCAGTTTTTGCTTCTCCCACCTGACACCATAGCTACCTTTTAGATTGTTACAAAATGGTCCCTTCTCACAAGTAACAATCAACAGGATGGGAAGAAATGGCCTCAAGTAGCACCAGGGGAGGTCTAGTTTGGATCGTAGAAAAAGTCTTCTTTGGGGAAGAGCTGTCAAGAATTGGAACAGGCTGTCTGGGAAGTAGTCTAGGTCATTATCTCTCAAGTTAATTAGAAGATGTGTAGTTGAGGCTATCAGATTTAGTGGTGGCAGTGAAGGGTTAATGGTTGGACTTAGATCTTAGAAGTCTTTTTCAACCTAAATGACTCTATGCTCCTACAATTTAAAAAAATACAGAAAAAAAAAAAGGGAAAGAAACAACTTTCATTTTTGGACTAGAAAATTATTATGACTGGTTTGCAATAAAATCGTGGAGGCGATGCCTGGAAAGGCTGACCTGGAACAGAGATTAGACAGAGCAAAAGGAATAAAACAGGTATTTATTGAAAGGATACACCTTGGGCAGTGCAAGAGCCGGGCTGGGGCTACATCCAAGTCAAATCCAAGATGGATCCTGATCAGGAGTCTTTACACTTTTATAAGTTTTGGTTCATCCACACATTGACATCCACAAGGGTCAACTGTCCAACCACAGCCCCAGGCCATGAAGTCTCAACCCCTCGACTTGCCCCTTTCCCTTTGTCATGATTTGTGCTTTTTTGGGCAACGGGTGTCCTTGATTCTCTAGCTGGGAAGGGGTTGTTTTGTCTACCTACTCTGTGATGAGAACTTACCAACACCTAACATGAGGTTTCAGAGTTGCACACCAAGCAGCAGAGAGTCTGAAAAATATAAACGCTAAAACCCAAGGCATCAGAAGAGGAGCACTTTGATGTCCTGCCTTTCAAGACCAGGCTTTTTGTACCCTAGGCAGTTTATTCTTGCCATTGTGAGTGAGATTTACATAAATGATGTAACTTAAATCCAGCTTCTTAGCAAAGTGCTTAGGGTATAAATAATGAATGAACTTCATATTATGTGTGGTTTGATTACTGACAGGTTAGTAGGACTGGAAGGGGGGAACCAGCTTTGCAAGATTTGTAGCTCCCTGTATTTGTGTTGTATAGGCATGGTGGCTGCAAAGTATGTCTTAAGTTATTACTTGCTCAATGTATAGGATAGGTTCACTTATAGTCCATTTGAAATTGGGTTTGAAATTTTGATAAATGGTGGATGCTGAATTCTTGTATTCAGCTGAGTCAGATAAAGTCCCTCTGGTATCTGATCACAACACTGTGCAGCTTCCTGGTGGGCACAGCTGAAGGAACCTCAGATTGGTTATTGTACTGTACAGTACAGTAAAATACACAGAGCTCGGCTTGGGTGGGATGTCCCCATAGCACCGTGTGTGGGTCACCAGGAGCTGTCCCAGCCCCTGAAAGGTCATTTATCCAGTTTGTGTTGCTGCTGACTCCAGATCAGTCTGTTTGTACCCACCTCTGCATGGTGCAGGTACCTTCCTGTAAGAGAGTAGCTCTGAAAATTCAATGAACCACACGCTCAGCAGTTAACATTTTTTTAACCAAAATCAGTTCATTGAAAAGGTTTTAAGTGTCTCAGGTGTTCTCTAATCTAAGCTAGAGGTTGTTGGTTTCCCAACTTGATTTCCCAGTGGGTTTGTCCTCAAGGAAAGCTAATGCCAAACAGCAGAAGATTTTTGATCTAAAACTTTGTAGTGTGGAGGCTCCTTTTACATCTGTTTATACATCAGGAAAGAGAGCTCATAACATAAAAGAAAAACTACTTTTATGTAGGTGTAGAAGAAGGGATTGCAGGCAACCACACCCCTGATAAGTCACAGTTGTACTAATTACCAAAGAAGAGGAACGGCCTTGCCCTTAAAACTGTGATAAAAGGAGTGAGTTGGGTGGTCAAGAGGATCTTGGAGGCAGAGGGCATGAAGAAGGAGGACCTTGAGCAGGTGTAGAGAAGCCCTGAGGAAGAAGGAAAGATCCAGAGAGACACAAATAATGAAACAAGGGGAGTTGCTGCAGTAAAAGATCTGCTGTGAGGTCAGTCTGGGCCTGAGGGAGTTAGAGCCTGTGGTCAGAGTCTGCAAACCAATACTTGCAGTCACAGTCCAGCAGGAAATAACCAAACTCTGCAGTTGGACCCTACAGTAGGAGCTTGCTCTAGTCAGAATCAGGATGAATAATCCATAAAGATGAATAAACTGTGACTCTTTTCATGTTGTTGAGTGAGAGTCTGTGTCTTGGTTCATTTCTACCCCTAACAAGAGATCTGCTGCAACATTTTTATACTTTGCTCCTGGTTAAAAAAAAAAAAAAGGTAAAGAAAGGTAATAAACATTTACACTGTAAGAAGTTGATAAAATGCAAACATCAAGTTCTATATCCTCCTCCTTTGCCAGTTGAAAGAGCTCTTCATCTTCCTTTGCATAGAAAGCAATTCACCCTCTTCTTTTACTTCTTGTACCATGTGGAGAGTATGTATATAAATATATATGCATACATATATATATATAGCTTAGTTTATATATATATATTTTAATAATATTTGGGGTTTTTTTTCCACTTGGTAAATTTGGGAGTTTTTTTGTTCACTGCTAAGCTGACAGAGTTTGGTCATGGTACTGCTGATGTGTTCCTGTATTTTGTGTTTTAACTTTTGACTGGTTAACACAGGCAGGAAAGGCAATGTGAATTCTGAAATGTTCAGAGACAAGAGAGAGAAAAAAACACATTGGTGAAGGAAGGGTGGGTATCAATCCAACTTACTTGCCTGTGGTTGCTTTTGCCTTTTTATTGGTCGCAGTGATATTTTGTCATTGTTTCAATAGCATTCTGTTTATTGCAAAACATTTTTTTCCACAGCATGCCTCTAGCTTCTCTAAACCATGGCAGAAGTATTTCTTCCTGGCTGGCTGCTGTGGCTCCTCTGCCTTCTATGCTTTCATTAGGCTGCTTTGCAGTTATTTCACCTCAGGGATGCTAAAGCACCTCCAGTCCTCACATGTTTGTATTGCAATTTTGTGTCAATGATTTTCTGTGCTTGACCATGGGGAAAAATCTGTAAAATCTGTCTTTGTGTCAGGCACTGAGCTTATTTTCCACAGGAAGAGGTACATTTGGGAATCAGAGCAAATCATACTGAATTCTAACCTCTAATCTCTAGCACCAGTCTAGAGGAGTGTTTTGGGGAAAGGATTTGGTTTGAGTTGGGTCAGATTTCTTTTTGTAGGGTGGCAGTGATATTTTGAAGTGCTACCCTCCTTTGGGAAGATTAAAAGGGTTCCTGAGTTTGCCAAACCAAAAACAAGAAACGAGTGCATAGTTGGTGAGACTTTCATGAGAGTTTCATACCTGGTGCCTGTCCTTGCAGCTTTCTGTCCAGCATTTAAAAGCATATTTTGCAGTAGTTGCTTCTGCCTTCAGTTATGTTTTGCTTTTCCACAATATAATTAAGGTGGCTGATGTACAACTCCCACTTCTCCCCGTCTCTTCTTTTGTAAGACAGAAGATGATTTTCATTTGCCAGTAGCTTATGTCTGTCTTTTTACTGAACTTTTTAACAATTTTTTGAGATTTATGCAAGATTCTTTTCTTTTTAAGGACTCATATGCATTTTATGAAGTCTGGCTGGTACCAAGAAATGTCACTAGTAATTTCTAGTAACTTCCTCTAACTATCTTCTGTTAGGGTATTTTATGCTTTTCATATGGTATTAATTCCACTAGCAACTCAGAGTTGTATCAATGGCAATGGACATAATTGGCATTTTACATTCCGTGGTCTTCCAAATGTAATTTGACTTTGCTCTCCTTTGCACAGCAGGTTTACTTTGTCCTGCACTTGATTTGCTCTTCTTCCTCTGGCTCACCTGCGTGCAGGTGACACATGTTTGTTGGGAGCTGCACCAGCACAGCTTTTCTCACTAACATGCACTGTTTCTGTTCTCCCTGAATGCTTTCTTCCCAGGAAGGTTCAGGAAAGAAGGTCTGATTGGGGTGACAAAGCAGGCTGTATGAAACCCAGCTACCAGATCTCCTATGGGTGCAGCATTTTGATGTCTGAGGCTGTAATTTTTGCATTATGTCTGTGTGAGCTGGGAACTTTTAAGTGCAGCCTCTAGCAGAAGAAATGTGGTTTCAAAACTGTTGGGGTGTGCATTCAAGTTTCAGTTTAGAGACAGCTCGATTTGGACCTGTCAGTGTCATTCACAGAGAGGTCTCTGAGCCTCAAGAAGCACCTTGAGAGATGTCCCAGCCAGAGGGGATGCCACTACTCTGCAGCCAGGGGATGTGAGTGGGGACAGCTCAGGGGACACTCAGGCTGCTCTATCTGTGCAATAGAGTGGTTGGCTCTTGGTTCAACTGCACCCAGTGGGATAGGTCTGCATGAGATTCCTTGTACCCACAACTTCCTTTGTTCCTTGATAAGTGATTCTTGGAAAAGCCACCTGCTACACATTTGTTAATTGCATGGTCAGTTCCACCACTATAGAATCATAGAATGGTTTGGGTTGGAAGATCTTGGAGATCATCTCATTCCTGCCATGAGCATCAAATTCCTGCCATGGCAGGGACACCTTGCACTAAGCCAGGCTGCTCAAAATCCCATCCAGCCTGGTGTTACACACTCCCAGGGATGGGGCATCCACAGCTCTGGAACACCTGTTTCAGTACCTCACTGCTCTTGCATTAAAGACTTTTTTCCTAATATCCAATCTAAACCTACCCTCTTTCATTTTTAAGTAATTACCCCTTGTCCTATCACCACATGTTCTTGTAAAAACTTTCTCTACCCCCAAAAAGCAAGTAGGTCACAGTGTTGGTGCAAAGAACATAGAAATGAAAATAGTATAAATACTCTTGATCACAGTGGTTAAGATTTTACTCTAGTGCATTCTTGGATTAAAAGACCACGTTAAGGGTCATCTAAAGTTGTACTGAAAGCATAAATTAAATTTCATACATGTATATAGGTGTTCTTTCAATAGTTTAAATATGTAGTAGATTTACAAAACAATAACAGAACTTTCAGTATTTTCTGAAGAAGGCATCCAGTGTTAACAGCTTTAGTTCTGACCTTTAAATGTGAACAAAACATGATCTCAAGGAAAGACCTTTTGAAAGTCATGAGTAAAACCCTTATCCCACTAAAATGCAATATTTTAATCTCAAATGCATGAAATTAGGTGCTATTTTTTTGGTCTTTGTAGGCCTACAGGAAGCTCTCACTGAACTGTGTAAGTTCAGTGATAGTATCTGATACTGAAGTATCACATGCTCTGAAAAATCACAAGGTACTACCTATCTTCCATTCTTTATGTGTGCATTAAATTTACCAACTTTATGGAATTTTTTTCCTCTTCCCTTCCAGTAAGTTAACAGTGAATCATATGATTGAGCCTGATTCTTCCTGGACTGTACTACAGCAATAGAATTTTCTTGTTAAAACATACTTAATCATCAAGTGATACAGGACCCAAATAGAAATGTAGCTCAGACTATTTAGTTGATGTTTACATGTCCAAGTTGACAGAAAATGGTATGATCTATGCGGTATTTCATGATCTTTTACATCTCTCATAAAAATAGGCTGAACCTGTCATGAAGCATAGGAAGCAATGACCTTGTATGGGGTTTTAAGCATGCATTTAACAGGGATTTTTTTTTCCACAGCTTTTCACCATTTATTAATAGAAATAATTTAACTGAGTTCTAGAGGAGATTTTTTTCATTAATATATAATGGAATTATAATGGATACTTTAATTAGAAAGTGTTTTGAATGGGAGTATTTAACTAAATGAAAACTGGGACAAATACATTCACCATGCTCAGTGGTACTTATTAGAGGTTCATTGTGCATCCCCAAACTGCTCAGGAAACAGAAGTGAGGTAATTTGGCTGAAATATTTGGTATGGCTTTCTGTGTTGGTTTTGAATATATCATATTTGGTGAAGAGGGAAGACCCACATAAATTATTTTTCTGAGAGGAGCTGCTAAGAGCTTCCTCCTGACAAGAACTAATTGGCGATTCGTTTTGAGAACTGACAACCTGTTAAACCACTGAAAAATACTGAACACATCTCTGTGACGTGAACACAGGAAAACACATGTTAAACAAAACCAGGAAAAGCCTCACTTGCTTTCTGTTCTTTGCAGAAAGTTCTTCTCCCTCCTGGCCCAGTGGCCAGGTGGGGCAGGGGAGGCCGCAGGCCCTGGCCGAGGCTGGGCTGGATCATGGCTGCTGACACCTTACCAACATCAAACCCTGCCCCGCTGCCAGCCGGGGCTGGATCATGGCTGCTGACACCTTACCAACATCAAACCCTGCCCCGCTGCCAGCCTGGGCTGGATCATGGCTGCTGACACCTTACCAACATCAAACCCTGCCCCGCTGCCAGCCGGGGCTGGATCATGGCTGCTGACACCTTACCAACATCAAACCCTGCCCCGCTGCCAGCCTGGGCTGGATCATGGCTGCTGACACCTTACCAACATCAAACCCTGCCCCGCTGCCAGCCTGGGCTGGATCATGGCTGCTGACACCTTACCAACATCAAACCCTGCCCCGCTGCCAGCCGGGGCTGGATCATGGCTGCTGACACCTTACCAACATCAAACCCTGCCCCGCTGCCAGCCGGGGCTGGATCATGGCTGCTGACACCTTACCAACATCAAACCCTGCCCCGCTGCCAGCCTGGGCTGGATCATGGCTGCTGACACCTTACCAACATCAAACCCTGCCCCGCTGCCAGCCGGGGCTGGATCATGGCTGCTGACACCTTACCAACATCAAACCCTGCCCCGCTGCCAGCCGGGGCTGGATCATGGCTGCTGACACCTTACCAACATCAAACCCTGCCCCGCTGCCAGCCTGGGCTGGATCATGGCTGCTGACACCTTACCAACATCAAACCCTGCCCCGCTGCCAGCCTGGGCTGGATCATGGCTGCTGACACCTTACCAACATCAAACCCTGCCCCGCTGCCAGCCTGGGCTGGATCATGGCTGCTGACACCTTACCAACATCAAACCCTGCCCCGCTGCCAGCCGGGGCTCAGCCGGGTTCCACCGGGCCCTGGGAGCAGCTATGGGCCGGGCTGGGCCCGCTCTGCCGCAGCCGGGCAGGGGCCGGGCTCCAGCGGCTGCCGGGCAAGGGGAGGGAAGGCCACCGGCCCCACGGCTGGGACTGAACACAGCAAAAGCCAGAAAAGAGCTGTGCAGCCAGAGCGGCCACTGCCGTTCTAGCCAGGCCTCTGCTAGCCTGGCCCAGCCCCCAGCAAAGCTATCAAAGAATTCTCCACCCTAAACAGCTTTGACTACATCTGCAGGGATCACAGGACCCTTGGCAGGCCTCAGGTGAGATATGAACTCTTTCACTGCCCAGGTGAGACTTGCAGACCTTCAATCCCCTCAAGTGAGAGAAAAGGACAGAGTGAAGACGTGTAGAGATACAGCATGAAGATACCAAGGTCAGTGAAGGAGTCAGGTCCCAGATGGGAGGGATTGAGGAGATGCCTCACTCTTGGGCTGAAATCCTCTTGTAAGTCTGTGGAGAAGATAGAATTGATATACCAGACTCTGTTTCCCTGTAACTCATTGAAAAGCATGGGGTGGGGGGGAGGGTGGGGGGAATGAAGAGTTCAAATTGTAGATATGAGCAAAACCATCTATGCTAAAGCAAACAGATTTTGAAGTAGTTGTGATCCCATGAGAAATTTGAACAGAGAAGAGAGAGAGAGAGAGAAGAGTGATGAAGACTCTTTGCCCCCAGGGAAGAAGAAGACCTCTGCTCCCACAGATGAAGATAATCTCAGAAATAGATGAAGAGAACCTTTGCTTTTGAACAGCTCATCCTTAAAATAATATCACATAAATTAACATAGCCATAAAAACAGCTGTGGGAAGGCTGTAAAAATATGAAAGACTTCACAATAGCAGATTTCAAGGCAGCTGCTATTTGTGAAAATTGAAAGCCATAAGAGAACTGTTTTCTTGTGAAGAAATCTCTATAGGATGTTGAGAGAGACTCCTCTCCCTAAAAATGACCTAAAAAAAGACTATTTTAGAGATAGTAAACTGACTGATTTGTTTCTGTATATTGTATGTACATGTGGAAGAAAAGAATGGGGAAGAAGTGTTCCAAAGGTTTTAATTCTTCTTATTATTTTAGTCCTATTAATAAAGTTTTTCTTTATACTCCTTAAAGTTTGAGCCTACTTTGCCTTTCCTCCTTATCCTATCTCACAGCAAAAAATGAGTAAACAATTCTAGTGAGTGCACGCACAGAATAAATTGTTGCATTAGACAAGAAATTTTAAATTAGCAAACCAAAACCACTATACTTTCCTAAGTTTCTCCTGAGATAAGACATTGAAATAATATGCTTGCTTTTGAATTCTGAAACCCCTCTGGTCTGCCTGAACACATCCCCCCCTCCCTTCCCGCAAGTGGAAGAAAATGTTTCGCTATTTTCCAGTTGAAATTCCCAGATGCATTTTGGCCATGAAAAGCGCTCTGGCTGATGTTTACTTCCAACCTGCAAAGAAAATGAGTGTGTGAGTACTGGAATTCCAATTAAATTAAAACTTTGAGTTTGGGTCTTCTCACTTGATGTTACAGCTTTCCAATAAAGCAGGTGAAAAACCTTATTGTTGTTTCATTTTTTTCATTTTATTTATGCCAAGAATAATTTTGAAGTATATTTTAAAATTCATTAATTGTCTTTTCCATTTTTTCTTAATGTTTTTGGAACCTTGAGCAGTAAATTTATAGCTGGACTAAAGTAAATTTTTCTGAAAAGTTTATTTATTAGTATCTTGCAATATTCTACTATCACATACCTCTCTGTGAGGCAACGAATGAAAAAACCTTCCTTTATCTATTCTAGAGCATTCTGCTTCTGGGTGTCTTTTACCTTCTCAATTTCCTCTCTCATCCACTGCAACAAAACAGGCTATGACCCATATAGGCAAGGGCTTAATATACCTGCAGGAGACCAAACCAAACAATTAATAAAGTAGTATCAGATTGCAGAGGTATCCAGCTCTGGGATAGTGGGACAGAGGTGACCTCTGGGATGAATCTGATGGTCCCGTACAGCAGCTTTTCACCTCCACTGGCCCTTCGGCTAGTGGTAGACAGTGTGTTTTGGAAGTAGGATAGTTTTTCTGGACTCAAACTTTTCTCCCTGAAGTTATCTTTCCTCTGGGCACTGTGGGTGTTTTCCTGCTTTGGAGGAGAATCATTTATTACCCATTGTCTTGGGCTGCAACACAGGATGTGACCAGAAGTATGTATTCTATCACCATCTGTTGGAACCAGGCAGGGCAGCACTCCTCATCTCTGTGGCAGATTGACATGGCCCACCAAAGCCTGGGATAGCTCTTTAGATGCACAAGGGCGCTGTGCCAGGTGTGGGAAGCTGCCCCACAGTAGGATTTTCTGGGGGCAGAAACTGTAGAGCTAGTTTTTTTTTCAGTGTGTTCCACATAAAAGGTTAGGCAAAGGAGGGTCTCAGCTTCTGAGGTTCCAGGGGGCTCATAATAGCAGGACAGTTTGGGGCAAAGAGCCCTGAGGACTGCTGTGTTTGGGATTAAATACGGGGGCAGATCAGGGGGTGGGTACAAACAAGTGACCAATGAGGGATCCTTAGGGGAGGAGTGCAGGGCAGGGTCTTACAGGGTTACAACCAATAAGGGAAGCAGGGGGAGGAGAAAGGATCACATCAGTCAATGGGGTGTGGAGTAACAGGGGATTTCCAAGGGGATGGAACAACTAGGGATTGGCCCAGGGTAGGATTAACAAGGAAGGTACTGGAACGAGGGTCAGGGTTACAATGATGGACAAAGAAGGTGCTGGAACAAGGGGCGGGGTTACAATGATGGACAAGGGGCAGGGAATGCCAAACAAGGTAGTTTCAGGGGTGGATACAACTTGGGGACAAACCAGCTGGGGAAGACATAGGGGTACATAGGAATAAGCCATTACAACAATACATTCAATAAATTAAATGTGTGCTGCAGCAGGAGATATTCTCTGCTAATGGGCCATCTGTTAAAACCAGGTGGGGCAGTCATGTTTATCTTTTCCACAACCCATCATTCCTCCAGGAAGATATTGTCTGTTAATGAGCCATTGAGTCCTACTGTATGACTGATAAAATCACATCATCCCATTGGGAGATGCTCCACCCAGGGGAGGAGCCAAACATTTCCCACCTAGATAAAAACTGAGATTTAGAACACCAGAGCAGCCTTTTATCCTCCCCACTGGATTCCAGGGGAAAACTGGTTGTTTTCCATATTATCACTGGACCTTTAGAGGAAAACTCCATTTTTCTACAGGACCATTGCTTGAATAGAACCACACCTGTCACTCCAGGACTGCAGCCACCATTTAATGGGACTGCTACCAACACCATGACTGATGGGGTGTCAGGTTGTATTCTGACTCTGTCAGTGTTTTGTGTTTATTTTTTGTAATGCTGTATTTCTATTTTAATTTTCCTAGTGAAGAAGCATTATTCCTATTCCTGTATCTTTGCCTGAGAGACATTTCAAGAATGAATTTCAAAATTATAATAATTTGGAGGGAGGGGATTAACATTCTCCATTTTAAAAAGAGGGTCCTGCCTTTCTTAGCAGACACCTGTCTTTCAATCAAGACACCCATGAAGCAGGTGCATAAGGATGGCAAATAAAATCACATAGGTAATTCTAGTCCTGGAATTGCATTTTTTTTTTTCAGAGCCCAAATTTGCCACGGCAGTATTCTGCTGAAGTAACATTTAGGTATTTTATATACAAACTAATGCATTTACTTTCATAAGTATTTGTATTTAATGCAAAATTTAAAGTGTTGTCATTGCATCGATAATTTATTTTCTTCAGATGATGATTCCCAGGGGGCCACTTGCCATGCAATAAGAGGAGAAAGGGCAGGCAGCAGAGCTGGGACTGACCAAGTCTCCAAGGATGTTATACTAGTCCCATTTACTTAGCAGTTAGGTGTCCAGCCATGGTTCATTAATTTTGATGGTACCTGGCCTGCTTCTTTCTTCTGTCAACTTCCCAAGAAAATAAATTGATTCATTCAGAGTATTGGACTATAAGTTGCATACTGAAAGTTTATTGCAAGAATTCTGTGTTGCCTTTACCCTTGAGCAGCCTTATTTTTTAGGGTATCTGTAAAGTACAAATTTTCCATCACAATTTTATTTACCTAAAATTATTTTGTGGTAAAAGGTTATAGAAGTAGTTTTTGCTTGTTTGGGTTTTTTCCTGCTGGAATATTTGCCCAGAAAAAAGATGAAATTTACATGCTGTTCAGAGTAGGATTCATGAACAGGAGTCATTAAAAAAGAAACTGAACTAGTGTTCAGTTTCAGTTTAATTACCAGTCATAGGCTTTAGACAGAAAAAGAACTGTTCAAGGCTTCTTTGCTTCTGGCAATGGCAGTATCTCTGCTTATTTTGTTTTTAATGGCTTTGTCCAGTTTAATTGTAAACCTCTTATTAGCAGTACAAGGTAAGTAATTTTTTCCAACAATATGTTTTCCAGTGGGATCTTAAAGACGTTTTGGAAAGGCAGTCTGCAAATTCTCTTTCCAGTAGTTATTTTCAGTGTGTCATAAATAACAGTCATATACAGACCCGGACTCAGGAGAAATATTTATGTTCTAAGCTTGAAATAGAATACCTGGATTCTGATTTCCAAGAATTGTATCTGAATCGGGCCTGCCCTAGGTAGTTTCTGTCTCCCTCCCAGGATCCCAGATGTGCCTAGGGAGTTTCTGGTCTGAGAGCCTAAATTCCAGCACTCCAGTTTGGGCTGTGACAGCACAGCCAATGTGGTAGTTCATTTCTGGAGCCTCTTTGCTATCAGAAATGGCACAACTGGGACATAAAGAAAGCTCAGTGGCCAAACTGATAGCAGGATACACAACAACAGGATCTTTTCTCTCTCTTTCAAATGTAAAATACACATGAAATAAAGTCTCGAGCTCTTTCAGAGAATGACTGTTTGATTTAATGCAGCTGGGACTCACCTGTCATAAACCATGAAAATACATTATCCATGCTTCTATTTTAAGTATGTCATAGTTTAGTGCTGCTGAAAAAGCAGGGGGTTTATTTTGGTTTCTTTTTTTTCCCATTTTTTTTACTGACATTTTTCTTCCTTCTTTTCTTCTGTGTGCTGTGTGTCCTGTCATTATATTCCCCTTTCCCCCTCCCATCACCTACCTTAAGAAGTTTTCTAAATTGGATGATGAAGGTGAGTTGAGGAGTTTTCAGTTACAGTTTCTAATAAAAATCAAGGTAGTACGGAGTATGACCCAGGGACTGTGCTACTATCAACTAAGGGGAAAAAAAGATGCTTAAGTTAACTATAGGCTTAATGTTGGTAACTAATTATGCAGCCTTATAATATGTGAAACAATTTTACATATGAGTTGCTTGAACATAAAAGAATTCGGGGGAAAATTTCTGCATCCCTTGCATTTTTTTTGCAATGCCATCATAACTGTTGTAAATACACGGGGAGAATCTCTTACCTGAAGAGGTTCTATGTTTGGTAGTTGTAAAGGCATAAACATTCCAGGACATCAGTACTTCTCTGAATAAACCTATATATTTGCTTGTGAGTATAATTTTAGTGATTAAAATGTAATTAGTAACTAAATAGGTAAGAGCAAAACAGAAATCTCCTTGGCAGGAGAGGTTTCTGACTCTGGGAAGGGTGTTAATCCCATTGGGGACTTTGGGGGCAATAGAAACCCAGCAAACAGTAATTGCCTGATTAATAGGCATCAGGGTCTGCTTTCTTTAGCTGCTTTTCAACAGATACATTGCAGTTATTGAAGGCAGAAATGTAAGGGTAAACTTGCAAGTAGAGCAAGGCACAATTAAAACTGAAAATTGAGACTTGCAACGTTAATTGGAAGATCATTAACTACCACTCACAATAACATGCCTTTGTGTCTTTCCTTCCTCCTGTTCTTCCCTCTCTTGAAAAAATTATGAATTCCAATTTATCATCACTTCATGAAGAAAAGTGCAATTACGTTTTACTTCCATATGATCTGGGGATTGAAAAACCTGTTTCATTTCATTCTTAAGAAGTCCAATGTGTCCTTGTGGCTAAAGGGGGATGAAAAAACAAGAAAATGGGGTCTGCTTAAATGGAAATGTTTGAGGGGAGATTTTGGATAAGGAAGAAAATACTGAGTCAATATAAAGATTAGACTGGGGCTGTTTTCTCAGTAAGTATGATTTAAACATGGTTGATTTAATTTGAAAAAGGCTGTAAGAGGCAGGTGAGTATGGCCTCAGAATATAAAACCAGCTGTCTTGAATTCAGTGAAAATGTATTCTACAAGAAGGGATGTGAAAACTGAGGCATTTTCAAGACTTGAGAAATAGAAGAGGGGGAGATTTATTAGCAGGAACTAAGAATCAAAGTGATTTCTGATTCATCCACAGCTGGCAAGCACAGCACCTATTATTTCTGATAATACACCCTTATATTTCATAGACAATGTGAATGTTTAGCTTTCAGGTTTTCAAGACACTTCATTAACAGCATTGAAGACAAAATTGAGTAAAAAAATCACCTAATTTGTTGTTTTTCATTTGGTTGGCAGAAAGACCAACAAAGCACTACTCCTGCTTAGAATGACAATAAGCTTTCTTTGTTCTCTGAATTGTTGATAATTAAGGGAATAAATGTTCTGAGGTTGATTGTGATTCTGTGTATATTACTGTGATTTGGGTTTGAAAATATTTTGACTTTTAAAGAAGTTTTCAGGTAAATGGGTTTTTTGGTTTTGAGTGTTTTTGTTTTTTTTTTCCTTAAGATGGGAAAAAAGTTGCACACCTTTTTTGTGTTGGAGCTAGTGGGTTTTTTGTATCTTTTTGGGTTTTTCATTTGTTTCCTTGAGGATTTTTTAATGTTAAAAGCCTGGTGAAATTGAAAACATTCCCCATCTACTGGTGAATCATCATCAGATAGAGGATATTCTACCTCTGACATGATGAGTTGCCACCACCAAAAATAGATTTAGGGGACATGTAACTTCCAGTTGGATGGAATTTTGTCATTACAACAAGGGTTTTGATCGCCTTCACAAGGAGATCTTCCTCTAGGGTACTTGTAAGTTGTTACTTAGATAGCAGAATGTTTTGCTGTGTGGTGAGACCTTGGTTGCTGCTGAAAGTCCAAGTGATTTTCGTTTCAGAAGGATCAGGGTTTCGCACTGCCTATTGTCCTGGTTTGAATGACAGGTGTTTGCTAAGGAAAGCAGAAGCTTCCATTTGGACTGAAAAATGTGAGCCTTCCTTCCTTCCGATTATTATGATTTTGAAATTAAGGGAGCTCTCAGGCAAAGATATGGGGGTAGGAGTAACAGTTCTTTACTAGTATATCTAACACGACAAACAAGAACAACAACAGCTATGAAATTACCCACAAACAGAACAGTAACTCAGTCCCAGTGTTTTTTGGCTGCAGGCACCTTTTCCCTGAGCTGCAGTTCCCGGTGCTGGGGGCGGGCGGGTCCCGCAGAGCTGCAGGAGGGCTGGGGGTGATGGCAGAGCTGTCCCAGGGGGAGAGAGAGATGGAGAGAGCTCTCTGCTCACGGTGTGGGTCCTGGTGCTCAGCAGAGTGCTGGATGGTGGCAGGTTAAAGCGAGAAGGCAGCAGTGCAGGGTCCAACAGCAGAGAGGATGGCTCCTGGCGCTGGGATGGCAGGGATGGGGTGACACGGCGATCGTCCTTCTCATCCAAACTCCGTGGGGGAAATGGGCCAAGCCAGAGCCTTGCATCTGCTCTTCTGGATGTTTGGATATCGAGGGGGTTTCCCTCTTCTCTCTCCTCCCCCTTGTCTCCAGGGCCCAGTCAACAGGTATCTTAGCATGACAATGGGGAAAATTCCACAGAGGGAAAAGGGAAATTACCAACCCCCAACACCTATTCATATCTTTGAGGACTGGGGACACCAGATGTATAAGTGGATTAGGAAATCGCACCTTTGGCACTGAGGAGTCTCATTGCTGGATCTTCATAGCTCTTGTCTTTGCTATCTATAGGAAATGCTACAAGCTGCCAGCTAGTAAAAGATGGCCATCAATTGTCATTTCTCTTAATATGTGATTTGTGCAGACAGAAGTAATTATAATGATTCCAAGCTCCAATCAGCATGATAATGGAGCCTAATTGCTAGGGTCCTTAAAATTTTAAGACAAAAATCTGTGCTAATACCATCTGAAAGCTGGCAGAAATTTATTATTTCTCTTTTATTTTGTGCAAGGGATAAAAAAGATGTTTTAATTAAGCACTTGAAAAATAGTCTTGGAATTATAAATTCAGGTAGACAGTAGGGACAGTAACTTTATTACTTTTCCCCTTTAGTGAATAAAGACCACATAGAATCTAATAGGTAAATGTGCTTTTATTAAAAATAGGTAATCAAGCTCTTGGAAGAATTTAATTAAATTAATTTTGGGGGTTTTTTTAATTTGTTTTTTGTTTTTTCCTTAAGGCTACTAAAATATAGAGTGGGAAAAAAAATCTGAAAATATTCTAGATTTTAATGGTCTGCTTTCAGTGCTGATCTCAGTTCTTGAAGTGCTCTGAAGATGAGTGTCATGCACATCTGTTTCTGCTCAAGAAATATGTCTCATGGAGACATAGTCAACAGTTACCTTTCCTGTCAGGTCAAAAGCTCCAACGTAAGGGTGACATTTTGCATTAGCCCATCACTGGGCCGACAAGTATTCATCTGGGTAATGGGAACACTCTGCCACATCAAGGCCCTTTCTTAACACAATTTCATTTTTATCACTTGCTTTCTATGCATGCATTAGAACAGAAAAACTCCACAGCAATGCCTTGTCCAGCCCATGAAGGCAATCTTTTTCATTTTGGTGCAGTAAGTCTGAGCTGAAGAACCACTGCTTTAGGCACCTCTTTTGTGTTAGCTAGACAGCACTCTGAAATTGTTTCTGGTTTCCTTGCAAATATCACTTAACACCTTTCCTGAATAGCACCAGGATCTTGGCTCTGCTTGTTATGTACGATGCCATGAGCTACTGGCTGTCATTCAGTAAAGCACTTATGCCTTAGATAGCATGGATTTCTAGGTAATTCACACCCCATTACGATTTCTTTATTTCTCCCCCTCTGCTTTTTTTTCCTTCTTTTCCTCTTTTTTTTTTTTTTTTTTTTTTTTTAATTGGTATTGCTACCATGGACCTTCTCTGAGGGCAAGTGCAACTTTGGAAGGAGTTCTTTCCCCACATTTGTCAGCCATGCTTTAGGCTTTGATCTGTACCGTTTGTTCTCTTCCATGCAGCTTTTCTAAAAGAGCTCAAATCTCCCTTAGTTTTATTTTTAGCTCCCTGCTTGCTGCAGCCCAAAGAGTATAAGCAAGTAAATACTTCCCTCTGTCATAAAAATGATCCCTTGATCAGTATTTGCATCTCTAGTAAGTAGCTGACTTCAGCTCTGCCAGGTATACTCATACACACAGTTCCTTGGCTTCTGCAAGGTTTCGTAAACGCTATTAAGTATTTCTCAAGTTTTTTTACAGGTACTGCCAGTAATGCTGATCCAAAATACTTTGCTGGGTGTTTGATGGAAATAGCATTTTTAAAAACAGGCAGTTGTCTGCAGCAGGCTGTAGCCTCTCTGCTGGGCTTAATAAGCAAAGTTATGTTTGTCTGGGGGACTTTTTCAGAAAACATAATAGACAAAGACAGCTTGGTTATGAGCAGCTTGGTGTATACATCAGTTTAAAAGCTTGTCACCTACTTAATGCATTAATTCAAGTCTTCTGTGCAAGCCAAAGTTCCTATTCCAGGCAGAGCATATGGTCTGTCACTTAGCACATGACAGGTTTTTAGATCACTGTGAGTGCAAGGGTGCTGGCCCTGAATGCGAATGCACAGGTTTGCCCTGCAAAAGCTGGCACCAATTTATTTCCCATTCAAATAGTTCTACTGTATTTTTGGGCTCCTTTATGACTCAAATATGAGGAAAGATGTTCAGGGTTTAGCCCACAGTTTCCCTTTGCTATCCTTTAAATGTTTCCTCTGAGAAATGACTTCCATTGATCCATCAGCTGAAATAATATTCATAGGAGCATAAATGTATACAGTTGGATTTATCTATGTAATGGTTTAAAAGCAAAACCAGTGAAAGACTCCAAGTCAGAAATACAAGTTAATAGAAAAAAAATGGAGAAAGATAAAATACATGCAGTAGTGCAAAAGAAAAACCACTGACAGAGTCAGGATACAACCTGACACCCTGCTATTAAGATGGTGGTAGGAGTCCAGATGAAATGGTCTTTCTGAAGTAGTGATCCTGTAGAAAGGTCTGGTAGCTCTTATCCTCTGGAAACCAGTAGGTAAGGGCTGCCTTGGTGTTCTAAATCTCAGTTTTTATCTAGGTAGGAAATGTTTGGCTCCTCCCCTTGGATGGAGCATTTCCCAATGGAATGATGTGATTTTATCAGTCATGCAGTGGGACTCAATGGCCCATTAACAGATGATACTTCCTGGAGGAAGGATGGGTTGTGAAAAAGATAAACATGACTGCCCCGCCTGATTTTAACAGATGGTGATAGAATACATACTTTTGGGCACACCTTTGCTTTGTAACCTAGGACACTATGTTGACAAGTCTTGTAACTTCATAGACAATTCACTTGCCTTCCTAGTGCTGAACTTGATTTTATAAAGATTAATTCATCAGGGTTAACTAGACTTTAGACAGATAAACTGAAATAAAAACCCAAACCAATCAAGCTCTAAGGAAAGAGCTGTCTGTCTTTGATCAACAGCTATGAATAGCAGCAGAGAAGTAGAATTTGGGATCAAGGTCATACATGGAATGATTTGCTCTTCACTATGTCAGAATAAGGTCTAAATCCCATTTGTCAGTTATGAAAAAAAAAAAAAGACTGGATACTTGTACTCTGAAACTTGATGCAGTTGCCAAAGTATAGGCACATTTGATTAAATGCCTTGTATACAATTAGGTAGGCTACAGACCTAATGGGAAAAACTAAAATCTCTGAGTATCTGTAGCAATGTCCTGGAGCAATTGCTATGCATGTTTTACTGTTGGCTATTAATTTTACTTTATTTTTCCAGTGGTTGTCACCATTCACTTCAGAAGCAGAACAGGTACTTGATGACTTGGGTGAAAAATCGCATGCCAGCCTACTGAATGGTAAATCTTGGGATAAGAAGTTGTGAAAAACACCTAGGATATGTTTTACCCAGCTGTGGGAACAGGCACATTCCCAAACTGCTTGAAAGGGCAAGCTGTGGATAGCATTAATGGAACTTTTCCACAGCAATGTTCCTTGCTCTAATTTTTCTGGCTACTTTTGTGCCTTGGATAAAGCAGTCATGTATGAAGTGGAGAAGAATTCATTGTGATGAGTGGTAATCATTTAAATGGCTTATAGAAATTCTACTGGTATCTGAATTTAGGTATCTGTACTGTTAACATTTCCATACTTCTCTCTGGTTTTGTTCCTCACAGCATGTAAAGGAGAGGAAGCATCCTTCCAAATCTGAGCACACAACATGTGACAACTGGGAAGCATAGAACCTTAACATAAGGAAAAACAAAGGTGCTTCAATGGTTTTGTATCTCTGAAAGAAGCCACAGCAGTGTTACCCAATGCTATTTAAAAATGGACTTGCAGGAAGGCATAGAATCATCCCTGAAAAAAATGCACCTAAGCTTAGATTGATGAACAAAATGAAAGTATTAATTGGTCTTTCATGCATATTTACAGTGGGAAGGATTGTGCGAGTCTTGGAAAACAGGGATTTGCATGCGGAGGGAGGTGAGCTGGGTGTGATGATCATGTCTTCAGTTTTATAAGGAATGTATCTCATTTCTTCAGTTTCCTGATAACAAAATTAGCAGCCTTGTTAGCTGTTCAACATATGTTCTGATTCATGTTCACTTTGCTCAAGGTCTTCTCTTGTCTCTATTTCCAACAAAGTACCAAATCAGCCTCAGGTTAGTAGGTGTTAGCTTTGCAGACTGTTGCACTGAAAAGCCTTGCTCTTGAAATTCTCCTGGAACCTCTGGGGGACAAGCATGTCTCTGACTTCAGGAGAAGAGGAGGTGAGTGCAGAAATGAGGGAGTGGACTGAGCAGTCAAAAGAAAACTCAACATTCTTCTTCTAGCTCCTAAAGTAAGAACTACTCTGCCTGGCTTGGACTCTGCCTGCCCTTTTTAAAGTCATCAAGTTTGCTGTTGATATTAGAAGAGATAGATGTAGTTTGGCATAATGCACTGCAGAAAATAGCATTCCTGTTTAGTTCTGCACTTGCATGGGACACTGAGGTGACTAGTGCTGTCAACAACTCTCCTCAGCTGCAGATTAAAAAAACCAACAACTTCCCAGTATTTAAATATACATGCTATTCACTGATTTCTGTCTGTGTTCATTTCATGATCAGCTGAGCTAGACACATTTATAAAGGCCACACTTAATAATTTATCCCAGGAAACAAATTCTGCTCAAGGGGCAAGGAAATGTGGGAGATGCTGATTGTTTCCTAATTTCCAGTGTCAGATCACATCTATAAGGGTGCAGAGTATAAGCACTGAGATTTGAGGATTTGTGAATCTTTGCTGTTTTAGAGGATTTGCTCTACAGGATTTTCACTCCATATTAGTTGGAGACTGCTCTGGAGGGTTTCAATGGTGGATGGAAGCTATCCCTAGCTCTACAGGCACCTCTCTGAGGAGCAAACTTATTCACTGAACAAAAAAAGTAGGAATTTTAAGATGGAAAGATGAGGCAACCTTGTAGAAATAGAAGGGTAGGTCTTGAGTTTAATTTTGGCCCAGTTAATTATAGTCATAGTAAATACTATCTTGTAGTGCTCATGGTTGTGGGGGGAGGGGGTTGAGCAGGGAGAGAAGGCAGTTTTTAAAATCTTTGGCTGCTAATGTACCTAGACATTATTATAAGCTTAGAATAAATACGAAGAAATACTCTCAGAGAAACTGGTCTGCCTTCACAGTGGTGCAGTACCACTGATTACAATAGGTTTTGTGAGAGAGAAATCAATTTAAAATTAAAATACTTATATTTATAAAGTGTTCTTTGATCATGGGCCTCTGCATTCAGTGATTCTTACAATGTCTAAAATATTAAAAGAAAATCCCTGTTGAAAACATATAAGGCTGTTGCAATAATTTGCTTAAGGTTACAGATCAGAGGAGTCAAGCAACAGTATTCAGTTCACTTTAAGTGTTCTGACTGCAATTGTCTCTAACATGCTTGACTGATACTGCTGGAGTAGGGGAAAAATAAGTGTGAGATGGAAACCGTTGTGAGAAAATTAGTGAGCTGCTTCCATTTTTATATCCTTATACAAAAATCTTAATATAAAGTAACCATTACTTTCAGGATGCTATATTGGATTAAAACTGGATGAAAGAAAAATAGAAGTTCAATTGTCTGTTGGCAAAGACTGAGCAAACATAAACTACTGGTCCTTGCATCTTTTAAAAGGAAAAAAACCCAGTTGTGCCAGTTGTCTTTGTGTATAGAGCCATGTGTAGGAACTATTGATTCTGCATCACTACAGCTGCTGAAGAACTGTAGTTTCTGTTCTGCAAGATGGGTTTGAGAACATTTCAGGACTTGCTTTTTATCTAGATGGGATAACAATCTTTCCAGAGGGTGGAAAGTCTGCTGCTTCAGCCAAGCCTGATATAATTCCCTGCTGCCATCAGCTTTAGTTGTGGGACCATTTGAGAGTTTTCATGCATCAGATGTGCATTACCATCCACATTTGTGGGCTGGGATCTCCTGACCAGTATTACCTCCCATCCTAGGACTTGTTGGTTCAGCCAGGGAGATAAGTTTGGTGCCAGACTGGGAATTTCCTTCCCAGTGGGGACAGTCTGTAGAACGAGAGAAGAGTTACTTTAGCATTTCTAGCAGAGGTAGATTGATCTTGGATTAAACGATGGGCTTTGAACAGGCTGCTACTGCTCAAGAACAAGATCTTGATGTGGCCCTAAAATGACAACACTGACTTTACTATCTTGTTTCAGGCAAAAAAAAAAAAAAGTGAATTGAAGTTTGGAATTACTAGAAAAGGAATGGAATGCAAACCAGAGATGATTATTAGGTCACTGTGTAATTCTGTGGTTCATCTTTATCTTGAATACTACATGGAATCATGAGTCTTCCATCTCAAGCTGCACTGTAGAATTGAAGAAGAGTCAAAAAGAGTGTAAAATGTGGTCAGAAGGCTGAAAAAAGGCTTCCATGGGATGAAATATGAGGTGGGAAGGGGTTGTAGAGGGAGGTTCTATGCAATAAAAGGTTCAAGGAGTTGTGGGGGGATCAAAGGGGCTAAATAACAAATAATTATTTGGTTGTCCCTCTATAAGAAACAATAGGAGTAATTTAATGGATGGTTGGTTCTTTATAAAGTATGTAATTGGATCGTGGAACTCCTTGTCACAGGATTTTAAAGTGATAAACAGCTAAATAAAAACTAAACCCCAAGAGCAAACAAACATGCATCTCCATGCAAGGGGAAAAAATTGAAAAAAAGAAATTACTTTAGGGATATTAAAATGTCGCTGCAGGACTCAGAAGATTATTTTGGGGTAAGGTACTAGGGATTTGCAGACTAGGTGTTTGCACTATCCTCATGTAGTCACTATTGGTTATGCTGAGCTAATTGAATATTTGCTATTTAACCAGTACACTCTTAGGAAAAAAAAACTGTATTTTTAAATGGATACATAAACTCAGAAGGATTTTTATACAGCTTCACTTATACTTCTTTGATTTTACCAGTATTAACAGCTGTGCTCTATCATCTGTAATATACTGATAATAAGAGCAGGAGGGGAAGCAATTTATATTCCTTGACCTGTTGGCTCACTGAGGAATTAAAGTGGATACTGTAAAAATGCAGGAGTAAAAAGGTGAGCAGCAGCATTTCAAAAACATTAAACAGGGCTTTACAGTAATTTGCTCAAGGCTGCAGATCAGAGAAATCAAGAAACAATATTCAGTACACCTTTTTGAAGTGCAATTGGAGTAGGGGAAAAGTAAGTGTGAGAAAAAAAACACTGTGAGAAAATCAGTGAAAATTCTTTATTTGGTCATTGTTATTATTTAATTTCACTGGTGCATGACTTTTTATGCTTTCTTTTGCTCTGAATACAAGGCTTTTGGGGTTTGTGCAAGGACATCAAGGATCAGCAAAGAAATCTCTGGTCTTCATTCCAGAGAGAGGCAGCGATTTCTTCCTCTTGGAGTTCCTGGAGACTATCCACTAATTGGGAAGACTCACTCTTGTCATAGAGGGCCCAGTTATGGAATTTTTTTCAAAGGATGCTTATCTCAACCTTAGCTCCATGGGGAAGAAGCTGTGCTATGGGGCACAGTACCCAAGCAGGAATATTTTTGAATATATTCCTTAAGAAAACAATGTTACTATAAAATGGAAATAGAGACTACAAAATGGATTTCTCTGGGAGTTAGGACTGATTTATTGAACGCAGGAGGGATAAATATGCAAGTGTTTCTTTGAGTAAATGACTAGATTATCTTTCTCTTTGTTCCAAGAATGTGTGTGCTCTCTAGAAGTGATCTTAATAAATTAACAGCAGCAATGTTCATAGTAGAAAAAGTGAAATTAAACTGACTATTGAACTGCCACAGAAAGGCAATTATTTCTCTGTAAACTAAACACATTTAAATAGAGCTACACAAAAAGAAGAGGGACATTTTTCTTTCTCTAAAAGGTAATTTTCTTTGACATTATAATATTTCTAATCTTATTTTTTTGAGTAAAGCAACTCTGTTTGCAAGTGTTTTGCCACCAGGTGATATGGGTGCTTTTTTTCCTGACTAGTAACTTGATTGAAAATGGATTTCCAGAACAGCAACACATTATCAATTCATTCTAGTGCAATACGGTAACTAAATTCCTGCTTAAAAATGCAAACCCCACAACGTGTGAGGAGTTGATGAAGTCACTTGGTCTGTTCAGCCTGGAGGAGACTGAGGGGAGACCTCATTGCAATCACAATCTCCTCATGAAGGAAAGCAGAGGGGCAGGCACTGATCTCTTCTCTCTGGGGACCAGTGACAGGACCTGAGGGAATGGCCTGGAGTTGTGTCAGAGGAGATTTAGGTTGGGGATGAGGAAAAGGTTCTTCATCCAGAGGGTGGTTGGGCACTGGAACAGGCTCCCCAGGGCAGTGGTCACAGCACCAAGCCTGAGGGTGTCCAGAAAGTGTTTGGATAACGCTCTCAGGCACATGGTGTGACTCTTGAGGATAGTCCTGTGCAGGACCAGGAGTGGGCCCTCAATGATTTTTGTGGATCCCTTCCAACTCCATGTATTCTGTGACTCTACAGCATTTAAAGATTTCATTCCTTATAGGTTTGAAACAAGGCTTGTAAGGAAAAAAACCTTATTTACATTATCTTAAAGTTTAATTTCATCCTGGATACTTTCAAGTTTATTTTAGAAGAGACGGTATCTGCCTAGACAAAATGAATGTGTGTGTATGTATTTTGGAATTTTATTTCAACAGACCAATTTATGTTTATTGAATCTGTTGCTGAAAAGCTGAAACATCCTAGTTTTTCCTAGTTCCAATATTATTGCCACAGAATATAACTTGAATTTTTAGAATAACACATTCATCTTAAATGTTTTATATTTTCTCAAAAAATTTATTAGCCAAGAGTTAGATTCTAAAGCATTTGGAATAATTTCAAGTATTGTTTTTTTTTCTTGGAAAGTCCTAAGTGTGCAAATGATTTGAGATGAGGAAAATGTTAAACCAACCGTTTTTTTACAAACTGTGGTTTGTTCTTTAGTACAACAGTTGTCTGTAGTTGCTTGAAGGTAGTGATTTCAAGGGTATGGGCAAATTTTGGTCAGGAATCAATTTCAGGAAAATTAATATATCTTAACTTGATAGAGGAGGATAATTATGGTCCTTATCTGTCAGCTACCAGAGTTTGCTAGTTTTACTCTGAGTGACTGAAAAAATAAGTGCATGAAGGTAACTATATAAAATGTATGCACTATATCTGTGCTTATAGTTATTTGGCAAATTTTAGCTGTTGTTTTATTTAGAATACAATTTTTCATTAATCTGTTTGGTGGTGAAGGTGTATGATGTCACCCTGAAACTCTTTGATTTTTAATACCATAGTTTTACCATTGCTTTTAATGTAATGAAAGCTATGTTTTTGATAGGCAATGCACAGTTTATAACAATATTCTCTTCAGTGTTACAAGAATCTCTGTGAATTGCAGAGGTTTCAGATAGATTTTGATAGTTTTTTTGTTAATGATTGAATCATGTGGAGGAGCATTTCACCATGGAAGAGAAAATTAATGAACTACATTTTCTCATAATTTGAGCATGGCCTAGAAAAGTCCAGCTCAGTTTGGCTCAGAATTTGTTGGGAGCTGTGGAAATATATTCTTCCTACCATCACTTGACATTGCTTGGGCAATAGTTGGACTTAATCATCTCAAGAACCTTTGCCTACCTAAATGATTCTATGTCAACTCTACCTTAGACTGCAGTTTTCACAATGTTATCTCTCTTCAGTTTACCAAGATTGCCATGAACTATTTGGGCACACTGGGTTGTGAAGGCAGCAATCTTTTCTCTTTTGGCAGTCATGGCAGAAAGCAGTTGCACTTTTGTAGCTTTCAGTTTAATATAGATTCCATTTTGGACAGCATGTGGTGCACAGACTGTCAAAAATTCTGATTATGAGGATGTCTTGCTGACCACTTGATTATGGCCTCTTCTTTGCTCAAGTTCAATTACCACACCAGCAACATCAAAGAAGTGGAAAAGATGTCTGGATGTCCTGATGTACATGTCATCCAGATACGTTGTTTCATAATAATTCTTAAGAAAGATAGTATTTATAAAATGTTATCCAGAAAGGACCTTTTAAATATCTTTGATCAAATTACTGTAAACTTTTGATCAGGAAAAATGCGAGGATAAATAAGTATATGGCAGATGGTCAAGTGAAAACAAGTTTATGGGTATAAACCATAATTCAATTAAAGGGTGATTCTTAGGTTGTAGAAGTGTATTTGATTTTATTTTACAGGGAAATGCAGAAACCAGCCATTGTAGCCATGGTGTTTCTCTCTTCCAGCAACATGCAAGAAATCTCTAACACGATTGTAAAAGAGATGACAGCTCTGCTTCTTCTATGATATTGGAAGTTGACTTATAGGTACAGCAACCTGACAATGACAGGTTTTTAGCATGAACTATTTCCATCAGAGCTTTTTCCAAGGTTTAACAGTAGTTTGAAGCTGCACTTTTTAATGGTGACAACCTGGACAAGTATAAAAAGATACAGATGGAAAGTGTTTCTAACCTGCTGCTCCATCAAACACCACTGCATGAAAAAGGAGTGTGGGGGGGGGGGGGGGAGGGAGAAGAAGGGGTGGGAAGGAGAGGAATGTTGAGTGAAGGAGGGAGAGAGTGAAGAGAAATGGAGAGGCCTCAGTCATTCATGCATCTCTCATTTCTCTTGGTTCCAGCAGCTATTTCTGTGCACTGAGGGAATAGACCTAAGAAGCAGAAGGTAATTTCTTTTATCATAACGAAACCCTGGAGAAAAAGGTCTGTTTGTGAGCAGCAGTCAGTGCTTTTATTGACAGACCATAAAATCCAAAATAAATGTTAGCGAGGAGTCAGTCTTTCCTTTTATTGTTTTCTGGCAGAAGATATACATGCATCCTATTTCAAGGATCAAAAAATAATTGTTTTTTCTCTTGTGCGGTTCTCTTTATGATAACATCAGATGGATTGAGAATGTAATTCCAAACCTGTGGATAAACCAGCTATGGAGATAGCAAAAAGCACCTGAGAGTTAAGCATAGAATAAGCTTCTTTTCATTGAAATGGCAATTTAATTGCTACCAGCAATTTTTACCAGCAGCTTCTGATGACAGTGCACTGTGTTGACTCAAGATGAGGTGCAGTGACGTAATGATAAGATGTTAGAGCATAAACTTGTTACTCTGGACTGGTCCTAAAGATCTGGCTTCTAAAGCTGCAGGTGAATAAACAAATAGTATTGATAACGGGGTTCAAAAACACTAGGACAAATGAAATTAATCAAAGAGTTGGTACAGAATTCAGCCTGGAATAAGATGATGAAAATTACTAATTTTTACCCAAACTCTACACCAAGTTCTAAGGAAGGAAGGATGGTTTTTTGCTGTGTGAAAGATGTTAGAAAATAAATGGAGGAAGAACTGATTTTTACGTGGTAAAAATGGAAAGGGAAAAATAGAATCGGAAACTATTGTGATGTTTCTCTTCGCATTGTTTCAGCGTGATTTCTTTTTAAATCTTTCTTTAGCAACAGTATCACACTGTGGCCTGTATTCAGTTTTCAGCTTGTAAGACATTAATTTTTCTATTGTTTTAAATCTATTTCTCTGACAAAATCACTTAGAATTCTGAACCAGTGGTGCAAGTGCTTGCCAAAACCTTGGTGACCTGCACAGAGTCTCCTTGTTTTGATATCCAGGTTAGTAATGGAAGTTTTGAACAGGCACAAATCTCAAACACACTCTAGGCTGGAATAACCCCTTGATTTGGCATAAAATTGTTGATACTTAGCCTTGCACTGACAACTCTTGTCATGCAGTTTTGTTCTATGGGATCCTGGGTAGAGACAGCATCCATTGCTTGTAAAGACTTTGCAACAGGCTTTGTAAATAATTTATTATATATATAGAAAGTTTACAGAGTGCTCATACCTCTTCTGCAAAATAGTTGTTAATCCCTAAGGGAAAAAAGCTTGAAAAGTAATTCACTATGCTTATTTTACCTGGTTTGGTTATGTACTGTGATTTCTGCTGTCTTTAAAAATGCAGTATAGTTAGGAAATGGTACAACTATTTCCTGTAACCCTGCCCTAAATGGATTGATACAGATTGTTCTTGATAAAGCCATATTTTCATATAATGTAAGATATTTTAGATGGCTAAAATACCTTTGAGTATCTTTGTAGCTTCAGACTTTTAATCCCTAACTTCAGTAAATCATATTTGATGTTTTTGTTTTTAATATGTATGAATGTATCTTTAATAGTAAGACTGTCCATTTCTCAGGTACCCAGCCCCCTGAACTGAAAGACAGGGTTGAGGAGCAGAATGAAGCCCCCCCTAAACTAAAGGGAAATGGTCAGGGATCTGCTACACCACCTGGACACATGGAAGTCTATGGGGTTGGATGGGATCCACCCAGGGGTACTGAGGGATCTGGCAGAAGAGCTCACCAAATAATTTTCAATCATTTATCAGCAGACGTGGCTAATCAGGGAGGCCCAGGTGGCTGGAAGTCAGCAAATGTGACACCCATGTACAAGCAGGGCTGGAAGGAAGAGCTGAGGAACTACAGGCCTGTCAGTCTGAACCAGTGCTGGGGAAGGTTGTGGATCAGATCATCTCGAGTGACACCATGCAGCATGTGAAGAACAGCCCAGGGATCAGCCCCAGCCTCCATGAGTTCGTAATAGGCAGCTCCTGCTTGACCAACCTGGTCTCCAGGGACAAGGTGACCCTCTAAGTGGATGGGGGGAAGCCTGTGTATGTTGTCTATCTGTAGTAGACTGTAGTAAAGCCTTTGACACAGTATTTTATGGAGGAACTGGCTTTACATGGCTTGAGACAGGTGTACTGTTGGATGGGTAGACAACTGCAAGGATGGCAGAGCCCAGGGAATGTTGGAGAATGGAGTAAAATCCAGCTGGTGGCCAGTCACTAGTGCTGTTCCCCAGGGCTCAGCATTGATGTCAGTCCAATATCTGTTTAATAAGTTTTATGTGTTTAATATCTTCAACAACCTGAGCAGGGGGGCGGGGACAAAGGCACCCTGAGCCAGTTTGCAGATGACACAGTAGGGCTGGGGTGCTGATCTGCTGGAGGACAGGAAGGCTTTGCAGAGGGATCTGGACAGGCTGGATTGATGGGTTGAGGACTGTTGTATGAGGTTCAACAAAGCTAAGTGCTGGGTCCTGCACTGGAAAAAAAGGAGACCTTATCTTGTGGAGTAGAAGTGCCAGATCTTTAAATGATCCACAAATGTGTGCCAAGGGACAGGGTATTGTGAGCACTTGGCAGTGTCATGTTAATTGTTAGTTATATTAAAGATCTATTCCAACCTAAATGATTGCATGATTCTATGGCTATGATTACTGTGCCTAGCTGGAGAGATTTTGGAGAGAAAGAACTTTTCTTCCCTGTTTTATGAGAGGATGTATACATTTAGCTCCCACTTAGCAGCACTTCCAGTCCTCTCATGGCAGCGTCAACTGCTTTTTATTGGCAACACACTTCTGGAGTCATTATTTCACAATTTCTGTCTGCTGCTAACATTAGGGATCCTCCCAAGATGTGTCATCTCTGTCACTGCAAGTCAATATTCATTTATTTCCTTCAAGGTCCACAGCTCTGCCCCATACAACACCAGGGAGACCCTCATGGAAGCATCTGAGCGGAGACATGGGCTCACATTTGGAGAATGCAGAGAACGTCCTAAAGACAATGAGTGGTAATTTACCCAACTGATTATCTGCTGCTTTAAAACCCAATCAGCTGTTTACAATGAGCTCTTTTTGGTCACACACTATGAATCTAATCAAATCATACTGGAAAAACAGCATGGCAGGATGACAGCTTTTCCCTCCATAAGTGTCCTCTTCTAGCTCATTCAGGATAAGGAGAGTAGTTGAAATAAGAGCAGGGAAATGATAAATACTACTTTTTTTTTCTTCTTTTTTCTTAATCCACAAAGGTGAATAATACAGAGTCAAATGCTAGAAGTGTTTTCTTCCTAAATTTTTAATCAGTTAACTCAGTGTGATGTATATTATATTACTATTGCTCATTTCCAGCTATGTTCTTTCTACAGCTGTTGGTTTTGAGTTTGGTCCTTCCCTGAAACCTGTTCACAGAAAGATTTTCACTTCAGATAACTTGGAAAAGAAGTGTTTTTATGGAAAAGGAAATGCATTTCACCAAGGTTTACATACATTTCCCCCCTCCAGAGCAACTCCTTAAGACCCTAAGGGACAGTGATAAGCAAGAATAAATAGGAAAAAGGGTTTCAGGAGCTAACAAACAGAAGACCTTGAGGGCCCAGCTGAACAGTTAATTCACTCTCTTGGCAGCTTCAATTACGAATCATTGTTAGGAATTTTCTGAGTCCTTGAAAGATATTGTTAATGGGCTACTGGCTGAAATTAATTTTCTTTTTGGCTGTAGAAAAAACTAGGCTCTCAGTAGCCTCTCTCACCTTGGTGAGTTTTATAAGACTGCTGATAAAATCCATCAGTTGGCTTTCAGATGCACTGAGATAGGCTTGCCTGTCATTGATGGAGATGTAGTGCAGCTGGTTCCCAGGGACTATAGCCAAAAGACCTGTGTCTGCTGAATAAATAGTGTTGAGCAGTCTAAATTTGAATATATGACTTTTATGTGGGTGCTGACAGAAGGGGTAGGTGTCTCTTGAATTTTCTGTATCTTTTAATAGCCCATTGTGCTAGTGTGGAAACACATAATCACAGGATGATTATATGCAGGTGTTTTTATTGAAGAGCTCTGGGAGTCGGGGTACAAACCCAAATCTGACTCCGACATGGATTTGAGATGAGCATGTTTTTATACCTTTTTTGTTATATAAAAATATATATTATTTATATAACCCGTATTGTTCTATTGTATACATTGATCTTATCCAAGCATGAATTCTTGTGTTTTCATCAGGTCCCCCAAACATCTTTTCTCATGATTCTTATTACAATTAAACAATAACTATATTCAACTACCAAACAATCGTATCGTTTATCATATGATGATTATGTAGGTGCAGTTTCACATTATCTAATTAATTCCTAAGGCCTAGTTCCCTTTCCCAGACCTACCAGACCCAACTTTTCTTAACACCTCCCGAATCTACAGTTCCCATGATTTTAGAAACATTTCAACCCTATGCTATCAATTATATATTCAAAATGCTTGTGTCCTAGTTTGAAAGACAGGTGTTTGCTAAGGAAAGCTTTGGACTGAAAAAAAAATGTGATTCTTCCGATTATTACAATTTTGGAATTAAGAGAGCTCTCAGGCAAAGATATGGGGGTAGGAATAACAGTTCTTTACTAGTATAACTAACAAGACAAACAAGAACAACAACAGCTATGAAATTACCCACAAACAGAACAGTAACTCAGTCCCAGTGTTTTTTGGCTGCAGGCACCTTTTCCCTGAGCTGCAGTTCCCGGTGCTGGGGGCGGGCGGGTCCCGCAGAGCTGCAGGAGGGCTGGGGGTGATGGCAGAGCTGTCCCAGGGGGAGAGAGAGATGGAGAGAGAGCTCTCCGCTCATGGTGTGGGTCCTGGTGCTCAGCAGAGTGCTGGATGGTGGTAGTTCACAGCGAGAAGACAGCCAGGCAGGGTCCGAAGGTGGTTTCCTGACGCTGGGATGGCGGAGATGGAGGAGAGGCAGCGATCGTCCTTCTCGTCCGAACTCCGCGGGGGAAATGGGCCGAGGCCCAGCCTTCCGCTTCCTCTTCTGGCTGTTTGAATCTCGCGGGCCTTGCTTCTTCCCTCCCATCCCCTCCCCCTTGTCACCAGGGCCCAGTCAACAGGTATCTTAGCATGACAATGGGGAAAATTCCACAGAGGGAAAAGGGAGAGAACCAACCCCCAACACCTTGTGTAGTTGATTTTAAACCATACTACCCAAGATGCACATGTTAAGAAAAAGAAACTATAGCCTTCTGATTTCCATCAATGGGAAATATTTCTATCTTTTTGTTATTGTACATCTTGCATCAATGGGAAATATTTCCATCTTTTTGTTATTGTACATCTTGATTTATTTTAAGGTAGTAGTTTATGCTTGTGTAACATTGCATTTAAATTGACAGAGAGGTGTTAAAGACAGGACCTTTTCATAATGATCAGGCGGTGCAGAGGTTTGTTATCACTGGGGATTCATGGCACATTGGAAAGGTAGAGGAAGTTAACAGTTTATAGCAGAAATTCCAACATTAAACATAGAGATGTGATTCATAAAGCCTTCTCTTTCTCAGTGTCCTCATCCTAATTTTTCAAATTCTCCTCTGCCGATACTTAAGAGGCACTGAGTTTGAAACTCATTGTGCTTCCTTGGAAGGACCTTATGTGTGTAAAGCAGTAGTGTTATCCTGTTCTCAGATTATTTTACTTTTAAAAGGGGTGGGATTGAATACTGGTCCCTTAAGAAATTAGTAAAGGATCGGTGCTGGAGTATGAGATGAATTTGGTCATCTGAATTTATTTTAAGCTTTCTGTTCTAGGCAGTCAAAATCCTATTTGGCCTTGTGCTATTGATTTATTATTCTGAGGTCTGCATCCACCTACAAGCAATTCTTACAAATGAAGATGAGCTTTAGATAATACTGTCGGTTTCTCTTAGACAGAAAAAAAAATTGCATTTGGTTGTTGACCTGCAGGGCTGCAAGGCTCCATTCTTCACAATATATGGGAATCTGAAAGGGGGTCTGGAGACTGTTGACAACACATGAAGCGCTGAATTTTAAATGGGTGTTTACATCATCACATCTTTCAGCTTGCTTGCAGAGGTTAAGCCTGCACACCTACATCCTGATCCAAGTGAGAAGATGGTTGTGATTCTGTAACTGTCTGGTAAGAATAATTAGGTCATTACTCATGACTAGCAGTGCTAAAAAAAACAGCTAGAGTTTGTACTGATTGTGAATTTTGTTGATTATTAAATGGCTGGTAGTAAGATATTTCATCCAAGGTGCTCATCTTAGAGCTAAGGCATTGCATGTGTAGTGGTTTATGAACCAGATGTTCTTCTGTAATGTGTATGAATTTTAGGACTTTTGATTATTTTCATAGTGTCAACCAATAATGTGTCAGATACAAACCACTGTTTTCAGTGCAGGGTTGAAAGAATTGGTACTCTTATAAATCGATGCCTAACAGCAATAACCTGAACAGAGGCACTTGCAGAGTGTTGGGACATTTCCTGAACCTGCCTTGTCATTTTATTAAGTGCCCTATCATTTTATTAAATACAAATATCTGGGAGCAGTCTACATAGTCTCAAATTTTGGTTTTACCTGGTTGCAAAGGAGGTTGTTATAGAATAATTAATGCAGAAAAGTTTCTGCCGCATTAACTCCAATTGCCAAGGCAGGTTCAGCAAAAGTAACACCTGGTCAGTTATGTAAACATTCTTTACCAACAGCTCCTAGTCCTTTTCATTGTTAAAAATGTGAAAGTGAGTGTTTAAGAGGTCTTAATGTGAGAGGGTAAGAAACAGACATGTAATGGAACTAAGAATTCTTCTAGATACAATTTATTTGGAAGTTGGGTTAAAAAGCAGTGGAATTTCTGACTTAAAAAGGAAAAGTGGTCACAGTTCAGCTTAGTACAAAGAATCATGATAAAAGGGGGAGAAGATAACAAAGACACAGATGAACAAATAGTGGAAGTCTACTAAGTAGACAGTGTTATGCATGACATTGCCTTTAAAAAAAAATACTAATTTTCCTGTTTAATGTTGGTCAAAATAGATCAGACTGATAAAACTCCTTAGTCACTAACCACAACTAAAATGGCAAAAGAATATCAGTTTTTCGAATGTTCAGATTTTGCTTCATTAGTAAAAGCTTGGTTATATTTGGTTTCTAATTTATTTTCATTTTCTGTTAGCACATAAGATGAAAATGGGACCTGATTTTTGATGGTACCACTAAGGAGGCTCACCCACCCTGGGGCAGCAGTCACCAACTGTTGATCCTCAGAGGTCTTATAGGTTTCCAGGTTGGAATGGGAGAGTGTTTCCAAGGATGCTCAGACTTCATTAGTGTCTCATGGCCTCAGCTGCCATAACTCACAGTGAGGAGCAGCCCTGAGACACACACTTTTGTTAGAAGCACTGTCTGCAAAATCTCCTTTCAGCCTGTGTGATCAAGGAACATATGTCTGATAAGCATGGTTATAAACAAACCTGTCATCAGTATTCCTGCCTCTTGAGCCCACCTCCAAAGAGCTTGTGGTGTCAGGTTGGATATAACAAGCTGATGTAATGCAGAATGGCAGAAAAGCAGATGTGCTTGTGCCCACATCCAGCACACTCTTGGTCAACACACACATCTGCAACCTGAAAAGCCTAGGTGATGGTTCAAGGAGCTGTATCATCCATTAACCCAGTAAGGATTACAGACATCCATAACTGTTTCCATGTGGGGTTTTTGCTGCTGAAGGCAACTGTTCATAGAGCTGAGTGCCTTCCCCCTGAAGAGAGGAAGTTTAATTCTCTGTCTAGTCTAATATATGAAAGTTATATTTTAAATTTTGCTTTCTGTAAACAAAAAGTTACCTCTTTGTATTAGAATATTATTTTCTGAATATATTTTTAAAAGTAAAATGCAGTATTTATTGCATACTATGCACAAGAAACAGGCAGTACAGTGTAAGGGCATATTTCAAACCCTACTGAAATCAACTATAAAACTCCCGTTGATTTCACTAGACCTTGGACCAGGTTTTAGTGGAAGATAACATTAGGCAGAGCACCTGTTTGGACATTAACCATTGTGCATAAACAGGTGCTCTTCCTTGCTTCTAGCTGGTATTTATGTCCTGAAGAAAGCATATTTTTGTGCCAAAAGCTTTATTCTTTAAGAGACTGGTTCATTTTCAAGTTCGGACCTTGCACTTGTCAAGTACAGATAACAATGATTATTGCTGTTGAGATATGTTATTATACTCTTCCTACACAGAACCACATAATAGCCCCCTTTCTAAATTGGTATTTTATTGGCAGTGACAATGATGGGTTGATAAGAGAGTAGAAATGTTGAGCAGAGAGTTGCTACACTGGCTTAAAGATCTGGATCTAAGGAATATTGATGGGGGAGAAGAAGAGTAGCCTGATTTTGGAATATTAGCTTTTAGACCAAAGGAAGCAAAAGGTTGTTGCATCTTATCTGCTGTCATTTATGATAGCAGATCTTTTGTGACTTAGGCTTCCTATAGCACTTAAATGAATATATACCTTCAGTTCTCCCATTCCTAATATAAATTGCTTCCAGCCCTTCCTTGATAAGGGTGAAATGGAGTTTGTGTCATACAGCCCTGGGCTTTCTTGAGCAAGGAGGACACTACAACGTACTCCATCGTACTGTACCAGGGCTTTTTTGACTGGTTTTGTGCAGATGACCACTTGGAAGATCTGTGCAGCTCAGCCCATAGTGTTGATGTGCTTCTTTGCCCACTAACATGAAAAAGGCTAGTAAAATTCTGAGGGGTTTTTTGTTAGTCACCTGGCCTCCCTTTTATGACTTGCATCCTCTGGGGCCCTGCACTACTGAGAGCACTGTGCTTCACCTTGCAGCCTCTAGGGCTAAACCCATAGTTTAGCACAATTTTCAATTTTACTAAACTGTTGCCAAGTGCAAGTAGACATCAGGTGGCACTTTCTCTATACTCTATCCAATTGTACAAAATACAGTACTTAGGAGCCATGTAATGGACAGCTGCCAGAAAGCAGACATTGGTACCTGTCTGATGAGCTTTCTCCTGAAAATGGTGTTATTTTCACATTGCCTCTTGCTCCCTTCTGGTCCATTAAAATTCCAGCAGAATGCTGTGCTCACAGAGATATAAGCACTTCAGGCTTAAAGGGGATTATTTTAAGATTAAATGCAATGACTCCTTCTGCTACTTTTAAAATAGATCTGGGGGAAGAAATCCTGTTGTTAAAAATGCTTCCTGCTCCTCCCATGCTCACTGCTGAGGACCTGTGACCGACTGGTTTGCTTTGGCAGGATTTCCCCTTCCCTGCTGCTTCTCCCCCTGCAGCTGCTCATTTTGGAACCCACATGGCTGTACTCATTGTTAAAAAACACAGCTGCTCTGCATCCATTGTAAGCTCCAGCTATTGATTTAGATCCTCCAATTTTTATGTGTTGAAAGACAAAATGGTTGTTTAGAGAGGCATTTGTGTGGAACCTGCAGTCAGCCAGGGCCTTGAGGCAGAACAGCCTCAACTTCTCTGCATGGCTGATGTGCCAGAGTGCTCAAAGTAGCTCCTAGTCTCTTGTCCTTGTTTTATTATAACAAACACAAACTAATAAGCTGGAACAAGATAACTACTTTTAGAGAGAGTATAGTTCTGTTGGTCTGGGCAGGTTTAAATCTAAAGGTCTGAAAACAAATCTTCCCCCAACTCCAGTGGAAAACCAGAATCTTTCTTCTGACTTTGCAGGGAGAGAACAGTCATCAGTTACCATTATGGACAAACCAGACATGACTGGAAGAAACAAATTTGTTTCCAATCAAATCAGAGTAAGGCAATGAGATACAAGCCCAAATATTAAAAACACCTTCTCCCTTCCCTTATTTCCAGGCTTAATTTAACTCATGAATTTTCTCTCACTTCTTCTCCAGGAGTGCAGAGGAAAAAGAGTTGTGGTCAGTTCACTGATATTTTTGCTGCTTCTTCCTTCACAGGGACAGGACTGCTCCACTGTGAGGTTCCTTTTGTGGGAGAAAGTCCTCCCTGAACTTCTCCAAAGTGAGTCTTTTCCACAGACTACAGTTCCTCATGAACTGCTCCAGCATGAGTCCCTATCCTTAGGATGCAGTCTTTCTGGAACAGACTGCTCCAGTGGGAGTTCCCTGTGTAGCTACGAGACCTGTTGCCATGCTCTTCACCACAGGCTACAGGAGAATCTCAGCACTGTCACCTGGAGCACCCTCTACCCTTCCTTCTTTAACCTCGGTGCCTTCAGAGGTGCTCCTCTCACATCTCTGGCTACAATTGCTTTGCACAGTAATACTTTTCCCCTTCTTAAATATGTTATCAAAGAGACACTGTCACCACCCCTGATGGGCTCAACCTTGCCCAGTGTTGCATCTGTCTTGGAGCTGGCTGACCTTGGCTCTGCCAGACATAAAGAAACCTGCTTGCATCTTCTTGCACAAACCACCCTTGCAGTGCGTCGCCTCTCCCCTAATTCCCAAAACTTTCCTTTTCCACTCTGGCCAAGAGGGCTTGGGATCACTTTCAAGGGTGCTTCTTTCTTGAGGAACTGTTTTGAGTGTGCAGTGTTTGCTCAGGACAATTTGAATGATGTTTTATAGGAGCACTCCCAGGATTTATTGTGTTTGCTTTACTTATTTGGCTTGTGCCACTATGGCCCTGCATCCCTGAAGGTCCCATGATGATTTGCCCACTGTTTTTAGTGGAGTGGAGCAGGACATGAATGCCTGACATGAGGAATGCTACTGCTCTATCTCAACAGCTGCAATGCTATGTTTTTTAATCTGAAGGGGTGCAGCATTTTCAATGGATTTGAAAAGTTCAGCTATAAAAGACAGAATGATATGCTGTTATCATACAAGAAATGGTATTCTGAAATTAGTCTTGCCAAATCAATTCTACTATGACTTTTATTACAGCAACTTAAATAATGAGCCTGGTAATAAACTGCAAGACACATTTCATTTATTTTAAATCTACAAGAAAAAAAAGAAGTGCCAATTTATATAAAACTAAGTTTTTGAGGTATAAGAGTTTTTAATGAAGGGAGATACTTGTCACAAATTATTTGTTCTGTTTAGAGGCAGAAATAGTTACCTCTCTAAAGGTGTAAGGAGTAGTTTCAGTGTGCATATTACTTGTCATAGAAATGCAGATAGAACAGTCCTTACTGGGAGGATGAGATGAAGGATGACTCAGAAGCCTTGGATTAAGCTAGAAAGTGAAGAAAGGAACTGATATCTCCATTTCTGTATGCTGAATGTAACTATGTTGTACTTCGGGAGAGTTGCTGACTTGTTACAAGATGTTTGTTGTGCATTAGTAACGTTATGCATTCCCAAAATGCAATTTATGTTCCATCCACGCTGGAATCCTGTTGTGCCTAGTAGCTGGTAGTTTATGGTGTGCAGGTTTAGCAGCTGAGGTTATATGTGCAATATGAGACTGACAGGGTGTGTTTGTACAAAGTGTGGTTTGTATGCACTGCTGAATTCACAGCTGACTTTTATGCCATGGAAATTATGGTGAAAGCACATTTTGGGGAATTTATGGCATGAAAAAGGAAGTTTGTCTCAGGTTGGAAGTTTAGCACTTGGGTGTCAATACAAAAGGGCCAGCTTTTTGGATTTGGGATGGAACATGTGTTCTGTAACTCACTGAGCTCTGAAGTTCTACATTTGATCTGTCATAAATTCTGTGCCAGTACACTCACTTGGCAGTCTCTGTTTTGAACTGTAGCCCAATACTAGTGAAATGCAGTCAAAGTCTTCTTGGGGAGGCTGTTTGTAAATCACTGCCTGTGTAAACTGCATTACTGATAACTGCAAAAATGAATTCCAGAAAGCTGAAAGGGGTCATCATTTAGAAGATGGTATCTCCTGTGTAGCTAAAGTACTATAGTAAATTCCTTCCTTTTCTACTCCATGTAAGACTCTTTACCTGGGACAAAGAAGACTCATTAATAGCTCCCTTCACGTCCTGCTTTCCTAATGTAAGATATTAATAAGAAAAATCTGGTTCTTTGCAGGAGAGGTATTCTGTTCTTTATAAAAATCTTATCTTAGCAATGTGAAATAATGTCATGCATGAATAAAAGATGTATCCAGCTTTTAATGGAAGAACAATTATTGCTCAGAGATTTCCAGTATGGTCTCTTTAGATGTGCATTTTCACTGAATGCAGCTTGTATGGGATTTCTTTTATTTTTGTGTAGCCCATTGGTTCACATTGTAACCTGTAGCTGAGGTGTCACAATGACTAACATTTGCTGTTTGACCTGCAAGTGACTTTTTGAAAAGCTTCTAAAGGTGTGGATGCTTGGGTTTCTGTAACTTGCAAAGTAACTTCTAATCATGCCATAGAGTAGCTGCTTTGCAATAGGGAGGAAACCTACTGAAACCAGCATCAGTACTTGCCTTTTCAGAACACTTGAGAAACAATGTAGAGTATGGTGCTTCAAAAGTAATTAGTATGTATTCAGTTAATGACTTGTCACTCTCACTTTATTTTGAAAAAAATAAATAAAAACCCCTGTTTCCCACACTTTCACTTCTCAGCTCTAGTCAATCAAGAATTATGAACAAGTACATTTGAACTTGAACAAGATATGTAGTTGTTTAGTTTTTAATTAGGAAAGGCACGTTGAGTGCGCAAGTATAATTACAGCTTTTTTCTCTTTTTAAATAGGCCAGCGATTATCAGAAAAAAAGGTTACTGACAAACAGGAGCCTTATTTACAGATGTAAATTTTCAGTGATGTTAATACAAATATAAAACTATGCATCATCAGGATCCAGCTTCATCCATAGGCAAATATAAACCTCTGAATACGTTCTGATCGCTGGATCTGTGCTGGAAATTCCTGTGAGAGAGTGTGAGGTGTTGGGAGGATGTGAGAAACACAAACTGAATAAGGCATGCTGAAATTACTGAAAGATAAGCGACCCAAGATGCACACACTACCTGCAACAGCGTTTTGTTTTTTTCCTGAATGACAGTCAAGATGTTAGAAAGTTGCAGACTCTTTAAAAAAATATACACGTGTGCTTGTGATTCCAGCTACTAACCAATAACTTGGAATAGTGTGTTTGATACAGGAATTTCCATGGCTCTTCTATGTGATCCCCTTGCCCACTTCCACTCCTCTTTCACTAAATTGCTGAAGATACTCTCTTTTCACTGTGGTGTCTGTGAGAGACAGGCTCTTTCTACTGTGGGGGAAAAAAATTAGTTCCCTGCCTCTGGAAGGCTGATAGATTTAAGATACAGACTAAGTTGTCTTAATGGGTTTTAGACTGCCAGATAGCAGGTGTTCTGCTCTATGACAAGTCTGCTTTGGAAACTCGCTGCACAGACCTAATAGAAATGTATGTAAAGTTTAGTGATTGTTAAACTGTGATGCTGGGAGACAGCACCCTTGAGCTAAAGTCCTCCAAACGAGCTGCAACTGCACAATAGTTGCAGGATAAGGAAATTTGTCATCCAACCACTAGGATCTGACATTCCTTCTGAATGGCAGAAGAGAAGATAAAAACATTTTATGGATTCCTGCACTCAGAAACAGAATTTCCCAGTTTAGAGTGAATGTAAAGTCCTTTGTATGTGTGTGTGTGCATGTTTTATCTTTTATCTTTGTAAATAACTGATTCTATTGATGTACAAAGAACCCTGTTAAAAAGGTCGTGTTAAATACCCATAACCCCTGTAGTAGAGTGACAAGCCCTTTGTTACAATTTAGAACATTTTTCTGTTCCTCGAGAGAGGATGACGGCAACTTTCCTTCATTCCCCTGCTGTTTGAGAACTTCAGCAAGGATATCACAGGTGGTCCCTGCCCCTGTTGCAGTGTTGCCCTTCACTATGTCATACATTATGTAAAGATAGGCTGCAAATTTCAGGAGTCTAAAGCCAAAATCAGGGATATTTTTACTATCCAAATTTATACTAAATGCAGTTGAGTACCAAGCCAGGCTTATGACCTTGAGCTGCACTGCCACTGAGATTAGCTCAGATGATTAAAGCCTGGTGTTAATTATGCCAAGGCTGTGGGGCCACTCACTTGAGTTGAACCTGATGATCCTTGTGGATCCCTTTCAACTCAGAATATTCTGTGATTGCTGAAAACATTTGGCTTGACAGGCAGATGGGTTCTGCTCCCTTTGTTTAGCAGCTCCTTTTAGAGCTGAGCAGGAACTTCACCAGCCTCAAAATGAACAACTCATGAACTGGCATGTTCCAGGTGTCATAGCATGCCCTGAAATAGGAAATCAGTGTGAGAAGTTACACATTTCAGTAGCTTACTGGTGAACTCTGATAATGAAGATGCTTTCATAAAAACCCTTTCCTCTGGACACCAGCTGGTCTGAAATCTGTAAAACTGAAGTTAGATTTCAGTGTCTCTGTTCTGTATGGAAGTTTAATCCATGATGCTACTGGGAAGATGAAAAAGAAGGATGCTTGGCATTTTTTTGAGAGTTTTACAGTCTGATGGTGTTGAAAGATGACTTGCATGACACTGGGAGTTCTGCCTCTGATATACCACCATGATAAATAACTAAATAAGATGTTTTTGGGAGCAGAGTCCCTTGTAATGCAGACCCTTTAAAAAGCAATAGATCAGACACTTGGCTGATGTTCTCTGATATCATTCCATGGCTTGAATATAAATATATGCATATATATATTTAATGCCTTCTGTGATTTTGCTCTGTATTTCTAGGAGATTCTTCATTGAACTGCATCAAGATGATCTGGGAGCATTTCTGTAGAGCAGGTTGTTTGCTTAAAGGATCTTTGTGCCCTTCATGCTGCCCTTCAGGTTATAGAGCAGTCCTTTTTCTTTTACATTTTGATGCATTTTATTTTGGTTTTTTTTTCTCTGTTTGAGAAGAGGTCTAAGAAATTGGGTGCTTTATCTCAAATTGAAATTCTCCTAGATGAAATTTCAACACTTACTTTTATATGCCCTACATACTTTAATACTTTAACTATGAAATAATCTCAACAAAATAGCTTCTTTTTTTTACTGCTGTTTCACTCTGCAAATCACCTCCTATAATATGTTTAACTTCCCAGTAGCAATTCAGCTCAGTTAATATACAAGTGTAGAACTTGCATTAAATCTGTGAAATGACTGCTCCCCCAAGAATCTCAGAATAAGCTGAGTTGGAAGGGACCCACCAGGATAATAGAGTCCAACTCCTGGCTCTGCACAGCACCATCCCCAGGAATCACACCATGTGCCTGAGAGCGTTATCCAAACACTTTCTGGACAGTCTCAGGATTGGTGCTGTGACCACTGCCCTGGGGAGCCTGTTCCAGTGCCCAACCACCCTCTGGATGAAGAACCTTTTCCTCATCCCCAACCTAAATCTCCTCTGACACAACTCCAGGCCATTCCCTCAGGTCCTGTCACTGGTCCCCAGAGAGAAGAGATCAGTGCCTGCCCCTCTGCTGTCCCTCACAGGAAGCTGTACCTGCACTGAGGTCTCTCCTCAATCTCCTCCAGGCTGAACAGACCCAGTGACCTCAGACTCTCCTCACACAGTTCCCCTCAAGGCCCTTCACCATCGTTGTTGTCCTCCTTTGGACACTCTCCAATAGCTCTATGTCTTTTTTATATTTATATTACTTATTTATATACCTAAAACTGCCCCCAGCACTGGAGGTGAGGCTGCCCCAGCTCAGAGCAGAGCAGGACAATCCCCTGCCTTGCCTGGCTGTGATGCTGTCCCTGATGTCCCCCCGAACAGGGTTGCCCTCCTGGTTGTCAGGGCACTGCTGGCTCATGTTCTTGCCACCAACCAGGACTCCCAGGTCCCTTTCCCCAGCACTGCTCTCCAGCCTCTCATTCCCCAGTCTGTACATCCAGGGCTGCCCCATCCCAGGTGCAGAATCTGGCACTACACCTTGTTGAACTTCCTGTGGTTGGTGATTGCCCATCCGTCTCCTTTGCTGAGGTCTTTAGGTCTTCCCTGCCTTTGAGGGAACCAACAGCTCCTCACAGTTTTGTATAATGTTTGAACTTGCTCATTATCCCTTCCAGTCCTGCATTAAAATCATCAATGGATATGTTGAAGAGCACAAGGACAAGTTGGAGCCCTCTGGAACTTCACCAGTGACAGGTCAAATGTCTGATGTCCCCTTATTCACTGTAACCCTTTGCACCTGACCTGTGAGCCAGTTGCTCATCCATCATATATGTGTTTATGTATCTCTCAGAAGAAATTCTGCTAATATCTTTTAAACACAATCTAATAAAAGAATATAATGGTTTTGGGAAGTTTCAAGGAGATGCTACAGGACTGCAAAGTATTTTCTAGAATTTACTTAATTGCACTTCTTAGGTGAGAAAGGTATGAGGACAGCTGCTGTCAAGCTGTAGCTGCAGGAGGCACAACTTGATGAGAGCACAGCCTGGTGCTACAGCAGCTGAACTGAACTTTTCCCAGACCTCTTCCGCAGCATAATTGTCCCATCCAGGGCTACCATCACTATCCTTCACGTGTCTGCTGGAACATCCCCCTGGCTCTCCCACACCACCAGGTAGGCAGGAGAAGTTAAGTGCAGGCTTGCTCTCATTGTGCTGTTCCCCAGGCAGTGTTTTAGGGTCTTCATAGACAGACTGCAGTGCCATACTTTTGGGGACTGCTGCTTCCATGGAAACGACACAGTTTTTTTTGCTCTTGCTCTGAGGAAGCTGTTTCATGAAAAACGATTAAAAGAATATACTTACCTAAAAGCATAGATTTACAGGAGAAAAGTACCGAATTCATTACGATTATATTTAATAATGGTTCCTCTCAGCTTGTGAGGCTGTTGTGTCCTGAGGAAATGAGAACTACACTCTTTCTGCTTCTTTTCTGCCTGAAAAGCTGTATATAGAAAAGTCTCCCTGGTTCATCTGCCACTCTTTAGTCTCAGATAAAAAGGCTTCAATCCTCTCTCCTTTTTCTGCCTCTCCTTCCTGGGCCTGGCTCTGGAACATGGTTTGGTATTGCTGGGGTTTAAGTTGTTTCCTTTTCCTTCTCAAGGTCCTTTGAAATATATATGCCTTAATTTGTATCTTTCCAACTTCTGCTTGATAACTGCTTGGGGTTTTTCTCCTATTTTTTAAGGTCTTTCAGATATGGCAATAAGATTTTTAAAGGTTGTGTTGAAGTCTTTGTTTATTACACACATTTCTTAGGCACTGTAGAAACTTGTTTATTTTCTCCAGTATGTCTATTTAGATTACATCTGGGATTTTCAGTTAATGAGGAGGAAAAAACCCCAACCTTCTCCATTTTAGGCAGCTCTCAGGAGACTTGTCAGATGGGGTAGTGTTTTATACTGGGGTTCTCGTGGATTTGTTTCATGAAGGAAAAACTCCCCACACTGACAAGGTTGGCTCCCTACATCATGCTGAAGACATAGAACAAAAAAGAAGAGATCGTAATAATTAGTAGAACAAAAACTGTGCATGTCTAATATTTTTAAGGTCATGAATGCAAAATAAAGTGGGAATTAACACATTCCTAAGACTGCTGGGGCATGGAGAAACAGCAGCAACACAGCATTCCAGGTTTCCTGATTGTTCCAGTACATTGAGCCCTTTCAGTGCAAAGCCAGACTACTCAGCCACAATCCCCCAGGTCCCAACTTTGCCGGCAAAGCATTCAAAGGATGGAGTTTATCCATACCATGGTGAAAGGACCAAGAGCAATGGGCAAAATTATGAGTAGGATCATCTTTTCACGCCTGGAAATTCTGCTTGGCAGTAGCATCCGTGACAGCAGCTGGCTGACACTTGTGCAAACTTGCACTGCTTTCTATTTGAATATGGAAGAATTTATCTACATTTTTAGCAGCACTACTTAGCAGATCACTATGAATGAAGAAAGAGTATTTTATCATCATCTTGGCTTCATTGAAATTTTGGGTGAATAGAAAATCTATCTTTTTTTTTTTTCAGTTCACTTTCCTGTGATTCATTTAATTAGCTATATATATATATTTTTTTTTTCCTAGATGCCTGTTATGAAATTCTGGATATGTGACATCTGCAAGACTTGCTGTTGGAATAGTTAGCATGAAATGATGCAGAAGATTTTTAAGATAACTGAATTATCAATATTGCTTTCCTTACAGAGACACTTCAGTTTTAGTTAGTATCATTTAATCCAAATAACACTGTAAAGGCAGAGGAAATAAAGTGTGCATATTAATGATTTATTTTAAAATCACAAGCACCGTGTATGCTTTCTGAATATAAAACTGGATGATGGAGAAAAGAAAGAAACTTTCTCTTTTCAGCATTGGCCAGACTGAACCACACAGAAGTTTTTCAGAAGACCGGGATCTCTTAGTTGCTTTTACCGTCTGTGGTGTTCTATAAACTTTCCAGGCATACAGAGGACACTCACTGCTCACTCACTGGACATTTTACAATCTTAGATTACTTCGACAGGCAAAGATTTAGATTACTATGACTGGCAAGGATTAAGAAATTAGTGTGGCAGAATGTTTTTGCCTCTTTCCTAACCTCAATTGAGAGAACACAGAAGCATATGAACTTGGAGGTCTACTTTCATTTCACTGCCAAAGGATTTAAACATTTTCAGGAGAGTGTTGCAGGGTTCTGGCACAGGAAAGAAGCCTCAGTGATGGAGCCTTGTAAGAAAAGAGAAAGAAGCTTGTTGAACATGTTTTTTTGTGCTTTTTTTTTTTTTTTTTTGTTTGTTTGTTAGTTTGTTTTGCTTTGGTGGGTTTTTTTTGTGTGTATGTGTGTGTGTGTGTGTGTGTGTGTGTGTTTGTTTTTTTTTTTCTTTTTTTTTTTACATCTTCTGCTTTCAAGGATACCGTTGGTTCATTCAACCTTCCATCTGTAAACTGCTTGGCGGGGGATTTGCATAAACATAGACCTGAGAGGAGGGAAAAGACAGATTTGATTCCCCCACACAGAGCGCCTAGCTGTGCCCTAAGGGAACGCTCACCCCCGCCCCGGGCCCTGTGCGAAAGGATGGAAAGGAAGATGTTGGTGTGTTTGGGGAGTGGAGGTGGTGATACTTGAGGTGGTGGTCTGGTTATTAACACTTGCCTCTGAGTAGCTGCCGATCTTCGAACGGGGTTGTTCACTGGCAAAGCTGCGGCTGGTGGGCAAGTCTGGAAGTGCCTCTGCATCTCGCTGTTGAGTGGGAGGGATACAGGAGCACAAATGGATTCCGTTCCCAAAAATGCACAGATTTAAGGGAGTGGGTATGACAATCATGTGGCCATCTGCTCAGAGAGTGGCACGAGTGAATTTTCACTTGTTGCAGCAAATAAGCGATTACCACGGTTTTTAAAAAATGCACACTATTATTTTGCTCTCAGTTTTCCTCCAAACAAATTATTTTGTGACTATCTGAGTTGCACATTTAAAATATTTTTCGGCAACCTGTAAAAAATATAAGTAGATGCCCCTGACTAAAGGCAGACATCCTGGAATGAGCAAGAAAGGAAAAAAACACCCACCCAAACAAATATATAAGGAGAGAAATGTGGAACACTGTAAATAATCTCAGACAAATACAACTGTAATAGAATAAGCTTATCCTGACTCAATGCACTAATCCATATTTATTCATGTAACAAATAGAGTTCAGAAATGCAAATTTAATTTGTGTTTTTTTTGCCTGAATGTGTATGAAAAGGCTGCTAAATTTGCTTATATAAAAATTCCAGTATTTTATACATTTGCATCAGAAGTAATAAATAGTATTTTCTCTCTATTTTCTTTTAGTGTACAGAAGCAAAATTATCTTTAGATACATTCCTATTTAAAGTTTTGAAGTAAAGACCTTCAAAGAATTATAATTTCTGTTCAAACCATGGAATAAAGAATCAAATACAAATACAAGCTGAATAGATTTCATAGATAAATGCTACTTTTTAGTCTAAATGTCATTGTATCATTCACATATGTGTAGCTGAAAAAATGCCATTTTTCCAGGACAAGCTATTTTCTGCAACCTTGCAGAAGTGGAACACACTGAACACATTTCCTTGCTTGTGTCAGGCTGCCCTTCACAATGAGCATAGTTTCTCCTCTGATTGTCTACAAATCACCTCAAGAAGATGAAATAGCCAGATTCAGGCTAAATTAGCACCACTGCTTTCAGCTCCTGGTATTAAGTCAGATAATTACTGATGTTTGTCATTAAAATTGGGAAAATGTATGTTCCCTTTGACTCCAGTTTTCATATCTTTGTCTCACTTAGATTGAAATGTCAGATAGCAGTTTTGTACTAATAATTAATTAAACAATAAAGAAACCAGCCAAAACAGTGTAGCCTTTTCAGTAAAAGCAATTGTTTATTCTACCTGAGTTCTCCAGAGTAATCTTTCAAAATTAGTATTGGGATTCTTTATTCCAGATTGCCATATATTTAATTGTGTTTCATTAGTCCGCATTCTGCTCTTTTATTTTGCCTTTTTTTTTGTTCCAATTATTTTTCATGTCAGTACTTTCTGCTTTCCAAATTGTTTAATGCAAGCTAAATTATCCAAATCACATAAAGATTTAGAACTTCAAATTAAGCCACATAATTTATCCATTGTGAATTTGTCATATTACTTAAAATGTGTGAGCAGAAAGAGTCACTAATGAGATCACATATTTCAGTCCTCGTTTCATTAATATATAGATATTAGAAATAAAATGCCAGTTTATGTAGCATGTAGACTGGAGTTGGCATATTTTGTGACTGATCAGGCCCCGGATCAAAAAGGCTGACCCAACTTGTTTGGGGTTTGAGCTAAACTCACTCTTTTAGAAATGTACCAGGAAATGTAAGAGATCAGCAGATACCGCAGGAATGAGGATTGACATCTCTTTCCAGTAATCTGAACAAAATCACTGCATATGAAGCTTATCAGGGTGAGGTAAGAAAGCAGCAATATTCTTTGGATTTTGATATAGAGATACTGGGCCACATAAACATTAGATTTGGGGATTTATTTGCTCTACCCAAGTTGTCTGAAAGTACATCCATGTTCATTATTTTCTATCTCTTGTTTTGTTGTTGAAAAGAGATTGCCACTTCTTCATGGCTGATTCTATCCTAGGACAGAGGTGTCTGAGACCTGCTAGATGAGAGGTGGTGATAATATTTCATGCCTCAGTTTTTGGATATTTAACTTAAAAATGAAGCCTTTGTGAGCTGTCAGAGGGGAAAACAGTCAGTCCTGCTTAAAATGTTAGATTTTTGTAAAACAGCTTGCACACGGTACCCAAATATGAGAGGAATTGCTTCAGGTTTGAATATGATGTAGTAAGGAGCACTTATATCTAGAAAGTCAAGAGAACTTTTAAGCTGGAACCTGAAAACTGAGCCTGTACACTGCTACCTGGGAAGGACTTAATTTTTCACATTGAGTTTGGTTTTGGCTACTTGTGCTTCATGTATGGGTATGTAGAAATAGTCTTGTATTGCTGCTGTTGCTGCTGCTTTTGTCATCTTTGTCCTTCTGCAAGGAAAACAAGCAGCCACTTTTTGTCATGTTTATTATGCTTCTAGTGTTTCTTTTTCTTCCACCTGTGTACTATCATACACAAAAAGCAGGGAGGCATCAGATAAAGTAGTCTGCAGAGATTATCTCAACTCACTGCAAACATGCAGGGTCTGATTCCAACATCCTCTTTATGCAGTCACTCTACTGACTGTCCTCTAAAATAAATAAACCACATAATATTATGAAGAATGAAAATGCCTGCCTCATCTTGATTAGTCAGTTAAAATAGTGAACAGATAGATTACAGGAGAAAAAAATTATGATGTGCTTTGTTCAAATGATTTAGAGGGAAACACCCGATGTGCAGGTAAAGATGCTTTGAGCTTCCCTACCACAAATGTGTGCATGTATCCTTGCTTTGCTAACCTGTATGTATTCACTGAGGACTTGTAAAATGTAGGCACAAAACTGATGCTATAAAAGTTTTCACACAGATACTTTTGAGAATGGTAGAAGACTGGTTAGGAATTTGGCATGAGCTATTGATTTTCAGAGTGCTTTTTCTCTTTATATAGAGCTCTTTCCTGAGAACAGTGAGTATATGACAATAGAAATAACTGAATTGCTCAGATCCCATTCAATTATTTTGCTGCATTTTGTCATAATAGCGTTGGTTATTAAAAGTCTATTATGCACCTAATGGGAACTGGGACATGGTCAAGTGGTAATCACTACTAAAACCGTGGGTTTAGACCCCCCAGCTATGCATGTCATGTTTGGCAGTTTTATGAGTTTTAAGTTGTCACTGGGCAGAATTGTTTCTGCCAGTGTGATACAGAGCAAATCATAGCCACATCTTAAATCTTGTTCCATTCACAAATGGAGCTGAGCTATGGATGTCATTGGTTCCTAATCTGTGAGTCATGGAGGAGGTGACAAAGAGGCAGCAGACACTAATTAAAAAAGTTTATTACAAGAAGTTTTCAGCTGTGTTAGTTACAGATTACAGCTGAGACCAGTTAACTTTTTAAGAAAAAGCTGGAGGAGACTTGTTAATCTTTGTTTGAGTTCTAAGGGCTCATCTTTGCCTTTACAGCCCTGTGAAGGCTACAGAAAGCATTGATGAAGTTCAGGTTTCAAGGTGCATAAATGAATTTTATTGTTTGGACCTTGGCTGAACTACAGAGACTCAGAGCCACTGCTGAAATTACCTGGATCCTTAGCTGACACAATTTGTTGTTTATAGGTGAGCATGATGAAGAGGAACTCAGCCTGATTCCAAGCTTTTGGATGTACTAGTAAACATGAGCATGGGTTGAATTTGAGTTGCTGTGTGTTTTCTGGCAATTCACAAAACCAGCAAATTGAACCTTATTGAGACCACTTACTACTTTCTCTTATTGCTGTAGTCATGTTCTCAGCAGCAGTATGGAAGGTCTGACGTGCAGTTTGACTTAGTTAAGTTTGCTTTTCAGAGCTAATTCATCTATGGATAACAAATAGAATTTTCCTGCTTTGACATGCTTCAACATACATTTTTCATACACTCTCTCTTAGCTGGAGACATGCAGAAAAAGAGAATTTGGATTGAGAGCATTTACCTTTCTTCTCTTTGCTGTGAGATAGTATCCTGCAGCAGTTGCCTCATCATTGGATTTTCCATTTCCCATTGAGATTTCTATTCACCTCCACCAAAGCTTTGGAGAGAGCAATGAGCTTTCAGTGCTCTGGTTCCACCATATGGGCCAAGTTCTGCAAAGCAGTGTGCATAGGTCTCAGACCTGAGCAGGAAAGGCATTAATGCCAGCACACTGCTAAAAGCAGTGGGATTGTCTGTGCTTTGGAAGCATCTCATTTGGTGAATTTACTGCATGGGCTCCCTGTTTATTTTGTTTTCCTTTCTTGTGGTGTTGTAGCATTTTATTTCTCTGTCCAGCTTTCCTTCTTCTAGCTCAATTCTTTTGTGAGGATCAGACAACTTCTGTCAGATTTCTCACGTTCTGCAGCTGGCTTTTTGTTCATTTAGGAACGGGTTTTGAGCTGTGTGGGGGTTGGCTGTGTGGTCCAATGGTGGAAAGCATGGAAAGCAGGCAGTTACAAAGATTGCTACATGTTGCTGTAATTGTTGTATGGGGGTTTCTTCCTTTTTTTTTTTTTTTTTCCTTTTGTTCTTTGCAGCAGTTAAAACTTTTATTGTCTTGCCCTGATGTTAGTGTGCTTTACAGGTAAAATATTTTGAATCCTTGCTCCAGGTTATGGATCTAGAGGCTCTGGCTAAAATAAGCTTTAGAGACAATGAGAAAAGTTCTTATTTACACTCCTAGATGACGCATCAAGCCTGTGGTTCCCACCCTTGAAACAAATCTGCCCTTCCTTCTCCTCGTCCCACCCCACTCTCTCTCCAGGGTCCCACAAAGAGGGCACTGCTAGTGTAAGGGAATGGTGAAGCTGTCAATGGCGGGATGGAAAAGCTCCACGCTGGAAAAATACAAAGGCTTTGGTAACAGCCGGAAGAAGTCGAGTCCGGAGATTCAGAGTGTGGTCCAGACTTTGACACTTTCCCCAGAGATCAGTGAGTGATGCTGGAGTTCTCGCTCCATAAGCGCATCTCCCCTCCCCTGCCAGCAGCCCACGGGGACTGAGCTGTGGCGTGTGACACAGGTAATTCCCAGAGGGAAAGCAAGAGTGCTTTACACCTCCCAGGCTCTATGGAAACCACTGGGCCGGGTAATTTGTGGCTTTAATTGCTGAGGAGCTCCAGGGACTGTGAGGAGGCGTCAAAACTGCGCTGCCCGCAGCGCTCCCAAAGGACCCGGGAGCTTGGGAGTGGTCGGAGTGGGCGGATGCAGCGCTAAATGTGTCAACAAACTTTCACAAAGGATAAAATTAGGAGGTGACGAGTGAATGTGCTGCACTGGAAAAGTGCCACTCTGGCTTTTTTTTTTTTTTTCATGGGGACATAATGCCTCAGAAATGTCCCGGTTTTCTCTGGAGCAAAAAAAAGCAAAGTAGCTTGTGAATCAGGGGATGAGCCAGATAAAATGATTGAGCACACTAGAAGCTATTAAACTAATTAAATTGTCACGTGGGAAACATTCTCATGTGTTAATAACTTGTTAGGAAAGAAGGTTTGCTGTACTACTGACTTTTGTGTTCTTCTGCTGTTCGTATTTCTCCAGCAGTGGTTAGAGGTGGATAATGGGGTAAATGATCATCAGATTTTTGGGTCTAATGTAACTTATCCATAATTATGATTTTGGTAGCTGCACCATTTAAAAACTTCCCGTTTGAAATCTTCTTTTATTTTCACTAAAGTGCGATAATTCTAGTTTCTGGAAAGATTTTTGCCCAAATTTTGCCCCAATTTTGAAGTATTTGGTGTTGAGAAAAAGGTGATTTATTGTCTTAAATTCACTGTGATAGGTGACAAAAGCTTAACTTTCATTAAGGAATGCTCTTTTGCTGAGAGTCTAATTAAGAAATTAAACTTTTTACTGTTTTTACTGTAGAAACTGAGAATACATGGTGGGAATAACAATTAATAACATGTCAGTAGGAGCACCTAGCACATTGAACTAGAAACAGTTTAAAATTAAGACATTTCAGGCACAGTTAATGATTTGCATTCACTGGAGATTTTTTCCAAGCATCATTGTAACTTTTTGGGGGCAATTAAAAATGATCTAATGATCTAAATGGTTTACAATCCTGAGGTTTAGCATACATTACCACAGCTGCTTGAAGAGCTTTTCAGAGACAATGTCAGCTCTGGTTTGAATGTTATTGCAGTACAAGACAAATTTCTAATCCCTATTGTTAAGAAATTACTTGCATTTTTTTAAACGCCTTGTTAAAGATTTTACAAGAGGTTAGGAAGTCATCTAAGCTTTCTTGTTTGCCCTCAGAGACGTTGTAGAATAACCCATCTGAAGGGACTAATGAATTAAAAGTGTAAGAGCTGAGCCCGGGTGGATGCTTGGTGCTTGTACTGGTGGTAATCCCTGCAGGAACTAATTTAGCCTGAAACTGGCAGGTAGCTAAGGAAGTTGACTTTGACTAGAATTTGTTTCAAGAACTCACTTTTGCTTCCCTTTAATGCATCCTGCCAAATGCTAAAATGGAGTTTGAGAAGTATCAATAGGACCCTGCTAACATGACAGCTCTGTCTGTGCGAGCAGCGGGATTGTTGATGAAGTGCCATGGTATTTGCAATGTGAAGTACAAGACAACTTTAAAGCTGGCTGTACTGAACTTACTGCTGAGTATTTACTGAACAAATTGAGTGCTGCTGCTGCTGCAAAATGAGGTGGCGTCACTGATCTTGACTGAGTTTCAGTTTGTCTGAGCGGTGCTGCCCTGTTAGGACCGTGGTTCTGAGGACAGGTTGTAGAGGTGGATTGCTGTGCTCTCACGATGAGCTTGATGTACTGTCAGAATTCATCCAGACTTGGCTGTTACTCAGCATTCCCAGCCTAGTGCTGAGATCCACTCACACTGTATGAGTGAGACACAGGCCTGTGTTTCTTCTGCCCCTCTCCTGGGGTCCCTGCAAAGCACCAGTCCCATGAACAGAAGCAATTTTAGGCCACAAACCAACAAAACTTCACTTGCAAAGAAGAATTGCGCAGCCTGTTTAAAAAAAAAAAGAAATTGCACATGTCCCCTCTTACTTAAATTTGAGAAATTGTAGGTATCATCAGTACCCCTGCACTGGAGCTATGTTGGGTATAAACAGAGGCATAAGGGGATCTCCTCAGTCAGGTCACAGCAGAGATTTCTGAAACCTAAGTCATCTGTCTGCATGAAGAGGAGACACTAGCCCTGAATTTTAAAAATACAGTTTTAAATAAACCAACTAGAGTTTTTTTTTATTTCTATATAGGCTTCAGGTTCTCCATGGTACTCCTATTGCAATTCAGGTTTTCAAGTCCTACTGCTTTGGCTACACATTTTTAGCTTTTCCAAACCAGCTGAGTTGAAGTAGGTTGCACGGAGAGGTAACATATGTCTTTGATAATATGGCACTGCAGCATTTCTTAGTATATACTGAAATGATTAATGTCTTCTATCAAACACAGCAGTAGTAGCTGGAATTGTTCATCCTTCTCCATTTCTTCATATTATGTGGAGGAGATTCTGATTTAGAGGGATTATATCCATGTATTCATTTTCCTTTTTTTTCAGTTCATGAAATAACAATGACAGTAGTTGATGGCTGGATGAGGTAAACGTTTAGGATCATTGTTGGATTACTGAAGAAAGTGTTTTAAGGAGCTGATGTCACATATGTCAGATTTCCTGTGGCTTTTTTGGCCCTTTGGGAGCAGACTAGAAGAAGAGCTAAGGTAGGAGAATGTCTTAGGAAGGAGCTTTATGAAGGGAGCAAGTGCAAGGCTTGAAGCAGATCTCTCTCTACTCAAACTGTGCTGTGGCACAGGAGCACACAGGGCTCTGACACAGGGGTGGAATTAGAACAAAAGCTTTTAAGGCATCTGTAATTGACCCAGAAATGAAAACAGGTTCTCTGGTTTTCTTTCTCAGATCAAGAGTGGAAAGACCTTGCTGGGTCTTCATTCTGAGGTTATTTCTGGAATTAGGCAGAAGTGAAAAGGGAATAGTGTAGCATTTTCCTGCTGTGGCAAACCAGTGGAGAGGACCAGCCTCTCTGATCCAGGGAGGTGATCACTTTGTGCAGGTTGTTTTCTCTGTGCTTTGTCACTTTGCAGGCACTGAAATATTAAATTATTTGATATTGACCTTCATTCATGTTTTCACCAACACAAAGAGTTGGTTTTATGAATTACATGTATAGGAAATAAAACAGAGAGTACAGTGGAACTAATAAAGGGGCGTGATATCTTAGGCCTAGTAGGGCAGAGACCGTGGGAGAGACAGACACAGGTAAATGCTCCCTGGGCAGGAAGTGACCAAGAAACCTGGTGTGAAACTTTGTGCTAAGATAATATTACCAGGTGGTGTGATGTTGTGAAGAATGAGTAACCAGCGGGAAATTGTTACCAAAAATAGAATCCTATATAAGTGCCATACAAGTAAAACCCTATGTAAAAATCTTGTGTACTCAATAAAATTGACTTCTGATCCAAACTTGGATATCCCCCTCTCTCTATCACAGATATACGTGTACCCCTTTTCTGTATCTTGTGCTGCCAATTTTCAAATGGTCAACACAGACCTGCTGGCTTTCCCTCTGTCCCTCAATGCTGGGACTATTTTGGTGAAATATCAACACTTTGAACGTAATATCTTTTTGTCCTAAACCAAGCTGGTTCTCTCCCAGTTTATTTAATTTCCAGGGTAGCTGGAACCCTTCTTACACTGTTAAACAGCACAAATGTCTGCTTACAAGAGCTGTTGCTCCACATTTTCCTGTAATATCAGCTGGCAGATACTAACTAGCTGTCTTGTGAGGGCCGTGGTGACAAAGATAAACCTCAGGCTAATTTTCTGAACAGAATCAGTAAGCTTGAGCAAGTCTTCTTGTTTGGAAATTAGATAATAATGATCTTAGCTGTAGCATTTTAAATTATGGAGTAAATAAAGATCTGGATGCGTCCCCATATAGTTAGCTCTTAATTATCATCTCCAGTGGCAGTGACTGGATATGTTGATGTTGATGATGGATATAGAGATTGTTCCAAAATTTCTTTAGGCAACAGTCTGGAAAATCTACATTTGCTTACACTGTGTAGAATAACATCTGGGTTTCTGTCATTCTTGACAATAGGTGCCAACTATATTTTATAATGACATGAATTTCCCAGGGACACAGTAGGTAATGATCCATAAATTGCAAGGTTTTTTTTTTTTTTTTTGTGTGTGTGTGTGTGTGTCTTCAGAATTAGAGGTTTTCTATGTTAAAAATAAGGAGGTGTACTTGGAAGAAGGCAACAGCCACGTTGACAGGATCCACACAGCCAGGTGGGATGCTCCAAGCTGGTCTCATTGTGTGTGATGAGAAGTGCTCAAATGGTTTAAATTAGCGGTTCTGTGCTTCTTCCTGTTTGTGCTTGTGATTGATAACATCAAGGATCTCAACCTGAAACCTCCCTGGGTCTTGGGCAAAGCCTCTCCAAAAATACAAATTTTCTGAACTACTGGCTAAGTAAAATCAAAGTTTCATGGGAGAGTAGGTTGGTAAGTATAATCCAGAATGTGACTCCCAGCATGGGAATACTGAGAAAGTGGGAGAGGCAGGTTGAAGTTGCATTCACTGTTATCCTTCCTATTCTCCTCGCTAAGGGCTGAATAAGGAAAATTGCCTTCTCCATTGCTGAGGGGTCACATTGCTTCAGGCCTTGGTGCTCAGAACTCACACACTGGCTTTGCTGTGAACCAGCCAGAGTTTTGAACCCCAGCCTCCCGATGAGATCAGTCAGAAAACACTGGGAGAAGGCAGAAATTCTGCACGGGGCTGTGACAAAAGATCTCCTGTACACCTGGCTATAATTGTGTGGCAAACCTGGGTGCAGGTTTTTATAACTAGGGCATTTTTGCAATGTAATTCTGTCGATTTTGCTGCTTAGTTTACAGCAAATAAATCACCAACTTTTGGGGCCTAAAATAGGTAACTTAATCTTATTAAATTTGTTTCCCTCATTTACAGCAGCTCTAGCAGCAAGCAAAACAGTGATTCTGTGTCATTAAAGTTTCCTGATGCAATCTTTGCCAAAGACTACGTGGACACTGCCATTAAGGCTTCCTGAGAGACTGCTCTGAGCAGCAGAAAATGTACTGTATTTTCTGGATGTCCTCATAAGGCTGAATGTGAAATCAGACTTAGTGTCTCAAAGCAAAGCATGGGTTTAATGAGCCAATAAATAACCAGACATCAGATGTGATGCTGACTATGGAGAAATATAGATCACGGAATCACTGAAGTTGGAAAAGACCTTTGAGATCATTGAGTGATCTCACCCACTTCCCTGGGCTACCCACTTTTGTACATAATACTATGGCATATTTATTCTGCTGGATTCTCCCTCTGGACTGATCACAGATAAGCTCTTAAATGAAAACGAGCAAATGGTGCTTTTTAGTTTTGATCACCTAAATGGTTCCTTCCTGAGAAGTCTTGACTTTCACCTCAGTAATTCCTTCTGTATATGATCTGTAGGATACATGACAGTAAAATATAAATTAAATTCTCTTCCACTTACATATTTTCCTTTCAACTAGTTTTTTAAATTACCCAGGTTATTTTTTTTCCAAGGGTGAAGTCCCTGCAGTCAAACACATTAAAAAGTCCCAGCCTATCTGAAAGTGCTATTTTTTATTGTCTTTTTTTTTCCCATGGAGGGCTCTGAAATGTGTTTTAAAAGAAGGATTTGAGCTTAAAATCCAGCTTGCAATGTGGGGAAAAAAAAGTTTTTATTGGCTCCACTGTAATTGTCAGTAAATGAGGCACCATCCCTGTGTTAAGAGGGAAAGTTCTAAGCTTCATTTTATAGGTGGTTTCATTTCAGCAGAGTTTCAGCTCCCAGAAGAGTTGCCTTTTTCATCTGTGTCTGAATTGAATGGGCCAGTGTTAATAACTAGAGGGGAGGCAATCTCATGTGGATAGGTCAGGGAAGCATTTTTTTAGCTCTGGATGGCTTTTTAAATTTTTTGCTGCATTTCAGATGTGGATTGACTTCTCTGTCTATGGCTGTGGTGCCACCATATAGCTGAAGAATTTGGTTTGACTCACTGGAAAGCTGTAATGCCTTTGCTGGCTTGACTCTTCCTCGGGATGTAACACTTCATATTGGAGGGTTTTGTTGTGGTAAACTCTGTCCCTTTGAAGTGATGCTAGAAATGACCTACAAGGAAGGGAGAACTGCAAAAGAAGGAGGTTTTGTCTCGAGATGAAATCTGGGCTAGCATTGCACTTTGTAGTGAGCACTCCTAATACTCCTGGTCAGTGGTCTGAGACTTCTCTGGAATACCTGGCTTTGAGAAGGCAATTGCTTTATACCAGCTACAAGGCAAAGCAAATTCTAAGCATTTCATTTGATTGAAATTATATAAGCAATGACACTAGAGATGTAACAGTTCTGCTACTATATTCATTTTCCCTGTTGCATCTTCAGGCACAGTGAAAGGCCTGTTTCTGTGGTACTGTTTAGTTACACTGCTCTATCAATAGAGCTTATGGTTAAAGGGATTCAAGACTAACTTGGATTTTAAAAGCAGCTGGGATCCAAAAGCAGTGACTATCCTTTTCTCTCCTTCTTTCTCTCTCCCTTCTGACTTCTCAAAATATATAGTGAGCCAGATTAAACAATTCCAGTCAATGGTTTGGTAAGTGCCTTATTGTGTCTGCATAACTACAATTTGGCTAAGTTTTAGTTTGTCTTAGCAAAGTTTGTGAAGTGCCTTACTTTATCTGGATGGGTTAAAGTTTGCTAAGTCAGTGCTTTGGGAAGTGTTTTACTTTGCCTGGGTGGTGTTTTAAAATTTGCCAAGTACCCCATTCTACAGTTCTGCAGCTTGCAAGTAAAATTTGATATGCAGCCTCCTGAGAATTTGGTTGTTTCTCCTGTGCTTGGCACAGAGTGACTCTAATTACCTTCCCCTTAAAGTCGCTGAGGCTCAGTGAGCTGGGGCTTGACACCCTGGAAGCTGCCTTTTACATCAGAACAAGAAAGATTCTGTGGTGGCACTGGAAATGAGCAAACTGGGGAGGAATAGCATAGCTGCCAAGCCCAGTTCCAGGGCTGATGGGAAGAGTGGGGATGAGAAGCCTTCCCGCAGCAAAAATTGATCCATAGCCTAACCATAATCATCTGTCATGAAATACAGATCCATGAGCAGAGCATGTCAAGCATCAGGTGGGTATTGTTTTGTTTCTTTTGGTGAATGCACAAAAACATCTCTAAATGGCTTGGAGATGAACTTTCAAAAACAATTTAATGGGTAATTCACAAACATTTAGAAGTGCTGAAAGCACTGAAAAACCCTCAAGCAGTGGCCAATAAGCAAGTTTCTGCAGCTTGGTATAAGGAGTAGTAAATTATGCCATCCAGAGTTTCCTGTGCTGGGACTTTTCACTTGTTTGCAGCTGTGTTCTTGGAGTAAAAACCCTAGAAGGGTATTTATTGACATCAGCCTTCTGATTCCTCTAGTCCAGACCATTATACTGGACGCTATTGTTTTTTAGAACAAGTGTAAAAGGATGTGGCTATGATAGATATTAGCATTGCATAATCCATCTTGCAGCTAACATCAGGAAACTGAAGCATCACATGGTGAGTATGTGCATACCTCTACAGATTTCAGTTTGAATTGAACTGGCACTTTTAGTAGATCTGGTTTGAAGAGAAAAAAATAATCAGTGGGTTTTCTGATCTCTGTTGCTTCCAGACCACTGCTCAGTTCACAGAATTATTTCTAAGCGCAGGAAAACATCAAAATTTACATAATGGAAATACTCCATGGGAGTGGTGTGGACGATTCTGTGATTCTGTTTCTCAAGGAAATGTTATTTGAAAAAAATCAGAACAACTGGATTTAGTGCTTGTAAGTATCTGGGGAGAGGTGAAAATGAAAATAATGAATGATGATGTAATTTACTGAAAAAGTGCAAAGAAAGACAAGTGAGAGGAAGATAATTACTTGGGGGGTAGTTTCAGTATGGACATGCAGTAAATATTTTGAATGCTTTGTAAGGTGGTGGTAGCTTTAACCAGAAGGGCAGGGAAAAATACCACAGGATGGTAAAAATTGTGGAAACATTTAATTGCTGCTTGTCAAGCTTTCTGACTTGAACATGTGCCTTCCCGAGCAACCTTGAAACCCTGCAGTTCCAAAAAAAAACATGAAGGGAGCAGCCATACAGCTGGAAATGAGGTGTCTGGGTTTAGCCTAATGAGGATAATTAGTGTTTGACAGTTGTGTGTGGTCATGAATAGAAACTAGAGCGGCCTTGAAGTAAATATTTGGAGGAAAAAAACTTGTAACTGTGTGGAAGTTTGAGTGTGAAGTTGGAGCCCAGGTTGCTCTGTGCTTCTGGTGATCTGGATCAAAGCACCAGTAGCAGCTAGTTTAGCAGAATTAGAAGTGAGAAGTGTGATCAAAGCTACATGTGTGGGTTTCATTGAGTAGGTGTGTACTCTTCTGGCATACAGTTATTTTCTGATTTTCATGATTCTTTTCCTTTAAAACCAGTCCATGATTTGGGACTTTGAGCACTACCAGTTTAGTTCTTCAGGGGAGAAATTCTAACAAATAGTACAGAAGAAAGAGATTAAAAATCAATGTTTAATGCATATAAGATAACAGAAATTATGACAAAATGCCTTTGCAAGATATCCAATTTTGAATTAATTCCAAGGCCTTTGGGGGGAAGAAAAAATCCATAGGAAAAAAACTGCAAATGGACATATCTGAAAGCAGCAAGATATGGAATTTATTAAATGATTGTCTCCTCCAGGGGGAGGGGAATATGTCTAGAGAAAGGAGATATTAGGTGAACAGGAAGTATTTAAAATACTTTGGCTGATGCAGCCAAGTCGTAGTGCAAACAGTAACAGCAGGTACTCGGTGGTGCTTTCCATGATGCTCTGGAGCAGATATAGAAATTGGTTTATGGATAAGGCTTGCAAGAAAGGCTTTGAGCAGCTTGGAGATTTTAATTTAATGAAGATGGTGTAAAATTGTGGAAAGGCTGCTTTTTTAAAGTGTGATGGTGTCTTTTATATGCAATATGTTGGAGTGACATGATCTATTTTTGCCCTACCCTCAGTAAATGAGCCCACTGTGACAGACAGCACTGAAGCTGTGGCTGTCTGGGGTTTTCAGCTTCAGATGTCATTATATTCAGCAGTATCATGCAAGCACATTTTTGAGGAGCAGCACAAGAGTGCATTTTACCTTCAAGAGAGCTGACTTTGAGTTAAAGTGAAATACCCTAGGGATTTTCATTGGAATTCAGTAGTGTGTTGGAAGTAAACAAATAAAGCTAGTTTCAAAAATAGAGTAATTGGTAGGTCTGAAAGAACGTTAATAGACTTTTATTTGAATACAGGAAGCTGAGCAATATCTAATTGGCAAAAATCTGAAATGGACTATATACAGCAAAATATTTGATGATTTGAAGCCTTCACTGTGTTTTTATCCTCCCCTCCCAACAAATAAACAAACTCCAAATAACAACAGACAAAATGAGACACTAAACAACCCTCAGTCTGGTAAGTAAGCTGGTATACTACAATACCAAGGAAGTGGGCAGTGTACAATTCAGTGAAGATGTCTGTGCTGGATGTTGCTGTCAGCTTTAGCTAATACAATCTGTTGCTACACCAGAAGAATCTGCAAAGTTGTTCATGGGACTTTAGGTTAGTATGATAGGAAGATTGAAATAACACATGATTGACTATAATCATAATGTGAATTTGAAAAGCATTTTAGAAAAGATAGGTTTCTTCAAACAGTCTTTGCCTTCTGCCTTTCTATGAAGCAGGCACATCAGGAACCTGTTTTGGATACCCAGGGAGAAGTGAAAGTGGCTGGTTATAGGAAGGCTGCATGACCCAAAGCAACTTTCAGAGTAAAAAAAAAATGTGGACCCTTACTTTCTTAAAACATGCAGTGAAAATTGGGTACTGCTCTGAATTGGCTGACTCCAGGAATGCTAATGTAGCAAATCTGAGAGCTGTGTGCCCACAGACCTGCTTTTTTTTTTTTTCCTTAGGAGTTTGTGAGATTGAGCAATTTAGACTGGTTGGCTTCAACCTTAATTACTTAATTGCTCTCCCTCTTTCTCTCTCTCTCTCTCTTTTTTTTTTTTTTCCTGGTTTTGTTTTGGTAATTGAAAACCGATTAGGTTTTTAGAAAGCTGATAGTGTGTAGGGTTATCTAGGAGCTATAGAGAGCTGAAAATTGCTCTGTCAAACTGTTATAGAATAGTTGACAATATATTTGTCTTCCTTTGGTCCCCTTTTGAGCACTGCAGAGAAATAGGCTTGGAAGAAAGAGAGGGATCAGCTGGCAGGGGATATTTAAAGGCAGTTCCAGATCTGGTATTTTGGTGAGCTGATTTTTAAGGACTTTCTGTTAAGGGATGATCAGTTAGGGAACTGTTTTTCAACAAGAACTGATCCAGTAGGCTGGGAGTGTTGCTTAGACAAGAGAGAACTGAGGCAGAAGCCCCTGAAGTTTATAAAAATCAAGTTTATAAAAATCTTGTCAAGGACAAGATGGAATGTTGTTCCTTGTGCCTCTTCCGGTCTAAGAATGAGAAGACATTAAGTGGTCAGAGATTTAAATCTACAAAAGATTCTCCTTCATGTAAAAGGTACTGGAGAGGGGAAGCTCCAGCCACAGGATGCTGTGGTGTCACTGCTATGTGCCTTCTTTAGAACTTGCTCTTCTTTAGCAAATTCTGCTTTCATGGGAGACAAAATTTGATAAGATGCTCTTTAGATACTAAAAATAATGTCAATATTAGCACATATAGCTCTCATATATTTTCCATTATATTAAGGAATTTTTCCAACTATATTAAGGAATTTCCTTATGCGATCAGTTACAAAGAATATTTCTGTTTAGTGGATGGATGGATTGGCTTATAAAATATTGGCAATGTCCAAAATACGTGGCATATGTAAGGAAGAAAGAAGAAAAAAATTCACTTGGAAATTCATGGGCCTATCCAAGCAAAGGATTTCCAGACTGGTTGTTGTATTTCTGTAGTGGATTTTGTGTTTAGGTAGTTTTTACTAAAGTGGGAATATGTCCTCAAAGTACCCCTGAGTAGCTGTGTGAAGATACCTTAGGATAAACATGAGTATTGAGGAACTCTGGTCAGACAAGGTCTAGTTTAGGACATTTTAAATTGTTTTGATTTAGAAGAGTTTTGTCTGTTCCTTATCCATGGTAACACATTTATTGTGCAAAAAGTATGTAAAAATTACTACAGCTCTGTAACCCCACTCTTTACATTGTAATGTGACTTCCAGGATGGGACCACCATGCAGAATCCACAACTGTTAGTTTTGCCAACTAGATTTCTGCTTGTTGTTGAAGGGGGTTGTTAGAGTTGTTACTTCCATACAGATTTTCCTTGTTTTATCTAAATCGACAGCAGTGATGTTTGACTATGCCAAAATACCTGTTAGTAGTAAATAACAAGAAACATGCATTTCTTTGGATGTTTCTGATGACCTAATTCTTTAAGCAAATGGAAAGTGGAATTGCAGAGCAGCAAACATAGGAAATACTAAATGGGGTCACATTTGGTCCCTAAGATTGTTTTTGTGCCCGTGCACAAGTTGGATAAATCTTTGCTGATATAAACTAGAAGGGATCCACTGACACTGCTCGGACTGAGCCTTGTCTCAGTTCTGTGAACGTTGCATCAGAACTGAGACTTCAATACTACTTTTCGTGTCTTGTTACAGGAGAATGTAAATTTGGCTTAAAAAATAAGGCAATATAGTTGCTACTGTTTTTAACTGTTAATGATCAGCTTTTATATGTCAGTAAGGTACAGAAAGCTCCTTTGTTAATTACTCATAGAAATAAGAGCTAACTAATGCAACTCGACTAAATAATGTAATCCTTGCAACAGATTAATAAATTGACTGGTTATATTAAATTTGAGAACTTTTTGTTGCTGTGCATTTATACATTGTGCATTTATTGATTGCATTGAAGATTGTTTAGTACATCACCAACACAAGAACTGTGCCACAACAACTCCAATGGTTTGTGTCCTGCCGGTGGATGAGTGGGTGATTTGAAGTTGGACTTCTGGGGAATACAGCAGGGTGCTGGAGAAGAGACAGAAGAGCTGGCTTCTTCCACAGACTGGAGAATGACTTTCAGGATGAGCTTTCAAACTGCACTTTAGATTCCTTTGTGTTTGTCCATTTCAAACACAACTTCAAAGCATCTTCTGCTGGGGTCAGTCCTTACAGAGGATTCAATAAGTGTCTAATTATGTTGTATGACTCATGTACAATTGCCTGATAGCTGCAACTTTTAGGCATTGCTTGTGATTACAGGGATGCACTTAGTGACATAAAAGAAGGCAGGGCTCACAGGTTTGCAATTATTTACACATATATTATTTGAATTATTTATACAAGCATAGGATTAAAAGCCTCTTTCTCAGTCTCTTCATTGTTTCTGGCAAAGGCAGTGCTTCCCCATCAAGATCTTGTTTTCATGACAGGCTTGGTAGAAAATTGGTAAAGGAACTGGCTCTGTATATGTAAGTCTTCATCTGTACAGTTTTCTGCCTGGAAGTTCGCCTGTCGTATTTGAAGTCTTCTCCTTTACGTTTCTACAGTTGCATTTTAGAGCAGCTTCATCTTGTATCTTTATTAACGATGTACTAAAGTACCAAGCAATGAAAGAGGCTTTGTTCATAAATCTTTTAAAAGTGAAATGTATTTAAGTACTGACACTTTAGATTAAGGATAATGTTCAACTAAAGTCAGAAATTAAGATCTGATTGAAAATCTGAGACTCTACAAAACCAGGTTAAAGCAAAGTTGAAGAGGTTCTGATCTTACATTATTTTATATTGGCTTAGATTAGTTTTCTCAACTCAACAGTTTTAATTACATAGGAGGAAATACCCAGCTATACCCAAGAACGTAATTGCTAATATATCAAGCAAATTACCTGTGAGCTTTTGGAACAATGAACTGTTAAATAAACCATGTGATAAAAGTGGGCTCTTACACAGTTGGATTTTCATTCCCATATCAATCCAGTGGCACTTAAAAGATTTCTCTGAAAGAGGAATGAAAGGTTTTCCAGATGTTCAGCTAAAATGTTATAGTACTATAGAAGAGTTTCAGTGTGCATTTTAGACCCCAGGTTTGACATGGCTTCTGTACTGACAGTGTTTCTGTACTGTGTATATTCATGATTTCTAGGAGAGGAGAAAGGGAATAAAGAAGTCGCAGAACAGAATGGAAATACAAGTGAGAAATATTTAGTAAAAGTATGTGCACAGTTAATGGATATATAAGGGGTAAACATTTCACTGCCCCTCAGTCACAGGGTGTAGCTCCTTGCCTGTCTCTTTGAGCCACCTGTTGCCTACCAGTAGGAATTTGAATGTGGACCTTAGTTAATGACCCTTGTCCTTTGTCACAGTCAGTGCTCACTGCCTTGAGAAGTGCAGAGCTCCTGTGTTCTTTGTTTGGGTGTTTACTTATTCCTTTTCCTCTTGAAGCTCCCTGGTCCCTTGCCCATCAGGCTGAGCAAGATTTTTTGCATTATGTAATGATGATATACTAAAGCAATCCCTTGAACATCTGGATTTCAGGCCAGCTGCCCATCTCTTCTTTCATTTTTCCATCGTGTATAAACAAAGCAGGAAGGCTGTCTAAGGAACATAAAAATTAATGCAAGTGGGAATGCAGGAAACCTTTGTCAAGGCTTCTGATCACATTGCCTGTGCATGGTAATGCAGTGTGATAATATGAACTGTTGAAACCAGTCTTTTTCCTACAGTGTTCTTAAGACAGAAATTGATGAACTGCAATTGTACAGATCCCTAACATATATATTATATTCCTCCTTGCTATAAAAAGAGCTTTGTAATAAAGATCAGCACTTTCTCGCAAGCTGTAGAAAGTTAGTTAAGGCTTGGGAAGTTTGTGAATACTGGGTAAATACTAGTTCCTTTTTCAAAGCATTTCACATGATTCTGGCTTTGAACATTATTTCTAAACTTCATTTAATTTCAGCCCTAGTGATGTTTAAAAAAGCCCAAAACACTCTGCCCCAATTGGGATATTATTGTGCTCAAGATTTTTACAGGAAAAACATCCAGTGTGCACTGTGATTATAATATGCCAATTCCTGGATATTTAGCATTATCTTAAAATTAAATGGGAAGTAAAGAGAGTAGTAGTGGTTTGTTCACTATTTTTTAAGAGTTATTAGAGCAGTTGTCATGTAAATTGTGCAGCTGTTTTGATTCTGATTAAGAGTTTAGGGAAAGCAGAAACCAAGAAAAATTGTTACTTCAGGATATGAGGTCCAAGAAGATAATTCTTCTCATCTCCCCATGATACTATACGTTTTTATCATTTCTACTTCAGACAGCCAGCTGGCTTGTTTGAAATGAAAAATACTGATTTTCTCTGCTTCCAAAGTATTGTTTGACTTCTTTGCTTATTTTGTTGGGAGAATTTAAGAGAACAGTTTATGGAAAGACGGGAGCCTCTGCAAGGAGTCATACCAACCTTCAGTGGTTAGTGTGTGCCCCTGACTCCCTGGGCTCTAGGAATGTGAACCTGAGAGTGTTCTTAGCTTCTTCTCTTAAGACAGCTCTCATTCAGTTAAGATGGGGAGTGGTTTGAAGTGATTTCACCCACTTTTTCCTAAGGTCCCTTAGACCTTGATTAACATTCCTAAGAAGTAGCAGTCCATTGCCTAATGCAACAGCTGTCCATTGTAGCCCTGATCCTTTTGCTGTGTGTTGAGACAGCTGGTCTCGTACCATATAAACGCAATGCCAAGCTCTGAACAGTTGTGCAGACTAAAGCAGCCCTAACAACCATCTCTTTGAGGAGCCTCTGGACTGTTTGGACTGATGGTTGTTGGAGCAGTTCATCGATGGAGAATATGAATGAGAGGAAGTTAAAAAAAAAAATCTGCAGAGGACAGAAGTTGCAAAGAATGTGGCAGGAAAAAAGAAAGAGAATATGAGCAGTGGGAAAAGTGACTGAAAGACCAGGAACCAATTCAGTCACCTGCTCCCATCTCCTTGTGGTGGGGTGACATATCTCTAAGTACATATATATATATATACATCCTCATGGATATATGGAGCTCAAGGGGCCTTGGCTCAAGGAAACACTGGGATAACATCCAGCTGTTCAGGGGGGGTTCCTGAGTTCAGGAACATGGTCAAACAGCTCCATGGTTACCCTGAAGCTCTCAGCAGCTAACCAGGTGACAAGGGGGTAGTGCTGTCAGCAACCACAGGAGATTTAAATGGCTGCAAGGACCTTGATGAGCAGTATTCCTGCAAACAAGCAAGAGTGAAACTGCTTGTTTCCAGAGGTGCTGCAGTCTCAAGACTCTTAGGAGTCTGTAACCTCCATTGCAGAGGAGAAGCAGATGGACTCAGAGCCTTCAGGGTTATTAGGCAAAGGGCTGTTAGCCAAGGGTCTCTTAAAGATGAAGGCTGGAAGCAGGACCCTGCACGTACCAGGAAGAAGGTTCTTCCTCATTCTCAGAATCTGATGAGTAGGACTGGTGCCATCTACAATGGGTGTGAGGCTCTGACACTAGAAGATCAGGCACTGATGAGGAGGGCAAAGGTCCTTCTTGGATAGTGGGGCCTCATACAATACCATCACCTGTACCCCACATCGAGACCTCCCCTGTTAATAGGAAAAGGAGGATAGTTGTAGCAGGAGACTCCCTGCTAAGGGGGATGAATGATGGGTCTGATACACAGACTGGACCCAACTCACAGGGGCACAGCTGAGACAGAATCTCTATAAGAACCAAGTGACAAACAAATGTTGCAGATGTTGTCATGGGAATCTACTACAAACCTTCCAGCTAGGGTAATGATGGTGAAAAATTCTTCTCTGAGGAACTAAGGGACACCTCCAAGTCGACTTCCCTCATTCTTATGGAGGACTTCAGCTTGCCAGCAATTAACTGGAAGCATCACACAGCTGGTACAATCTGGACCAGAAGCTTTCTAAAACACCTGGACAACAATTTTATGGAACAGGTCCTAAGGAAGCTAACTCAGAAAGATGCCCTCCTTGATTTGTTGCTTCTCAGTGGAGTGGATTTTGGAAGTCAAGTGGAGATTGGGGCTGTCTTGGCCACAGTGACGACAAAGTGGTCAAATTTAAAATCTGTTGACAGAAAGGCCTCAACTTTGGACACGAGCAGAGCAGACTTCAGGCTGCTCAGGGAATTAGTGAGTAAGGTTGGGAAATTTTTTTTTTTTTTTTGCAGATTCTAGGGTCCATCAGTACTGGTCACTTTTTAAACATCACCTCCTAGGGGCACAGAAACAGCTATTCCCAATGTCAGAAGTCAAGCAGGTGAGGCAAAAAGCCATCTTGGCTGAACAGAAATGTTTTGGAAAAAAGGCAACAAAGGAAGGTTTATGCCCAGTGGAAGATAATTTGGAGACTGTTGGAACTCTTGGGGATGGTCCTGTGCAGGGCCAGGAGTTGGAGTCAATGATTTTTGTGGGTCCCCTCCAGCTGAGCATATTCTGTGGATTAAGAGGCTATATTGAAAAGAAAAGGCAAATATTAAAGGCAGAATTAGAGAGGAGAATGTACTGGACAATGAAAGCAAAGGTCTTATTAGGGTTAAAATAGTGCATGCTAAAATTATTAAATATGAAACTTAGACTGTAGTAGTCTACTTATTAAGAATGATTTAGAGAAGCAGACAATACAAAATGGTGAAAAGGAGGAGTGAATGAATACAGAAGAAAAGAAAATATAGGTTACATGATCAATTTTAAAAGGTTGTATAAAAAGTTGTCACAGGTATTTGGATTTGAAATAGAATTAAACTGTAAGAAATTGCATTTATTCTAATTAGGGAAATTAAAATATATTTTAAAAAAATATTAATGTAGATTCACATAGTGATAATTTTAACCATCTCTCTAATATAGCTTTTCCTCCTTTGCCTGGTTATGAAATGAAAGCTTTTCCCATCTCTTTCTTTCTCTGAGGTATGCCCAGTGCAGCAAAGTTGGAATTGATTTCATGAAGGAAATTCAACCAGGTGGCAGCTGTCAGTATGTTGAGAAAGCAGATAGAAAGTAAGTTGTTTTTTTTGTTTTTTTTTTTTTTTTTTAGAAATACCTTATTTTCTTGTTCTAGGCATGCTTTTAAAAATTCCATATTTTAAGCAGTGCTTGAGATGATCTTGAATTCACTACAGTGCTATACATTTGACAACCACCAGCAGGGCTGTGTTTACAGGGCCAGTAGTTGATAGAGTTGTTTGTTTGGCTGCCCATGAAGGCACCCCCTCAAAGGCTCTTTACTCAGTAAGTAAATGTGTGAAGCCTTAATCTGCCACCAGTTCTGCATGTAATTAAAATGCTATTACTTCTCCTAGATTAATATATTCTCTTCTCTAGAAATGAAAGATTATAGAGAAAATAAAAAGCATAGTAAGCATCTTGTAGGGGCAGATATCTTCTACAGGTAAAATATGAAAGTACATGAACCTGTATATCCATAATATATATTTAAGAAAGGATGCTAGTGGAAGCTAATTCTGCTCATCTGCAATAATTCTGGGAAAGTTGCTCTTGGAATTCTGCCCTGATCCCCCATGCCAAGAAGGGAAAAAAAATATTATACCTTGAGATTGTTTTTCTTTTCTTGGTTTATTATTTAATCATGGCAGAATCTTACATAATTTCATCAGCTGTCAGAAATTTGACCAATTTCATTTGGAGCCTCCCCTCAAATGCTGTTTTCCTTGAAAATAAAATTGATTGAGAGCTCTGTTGTCCGTGGGGCTGCTGCCTCCTGGTTAGGTCTGGATGAAATCTGGTTCTCTAAAGTCTTTCAGTTACTATTTGCTCTCATAATCTCTTTTGAGGATGTTTTTGCCGTTCTGTTGGTGGCAGTTTTTGAATCTGTCACCCAGCCACCACTTCTCAGGGTTTTGTTGCTGAATCTTGCTTTTGAGAGAGGATAAGTTTTGTGGAATTTTTGTTTGAAGAGCTGAGAAGGAGCTGGTAGGCATCTGTTGTTGTGTTTTGAATGCAAGTGCTTTGTATTCTTGCCTTTGAAATAGGTATGCTTCAAACTGTGAAGAGTTTTCTCCCAAAGGTCAGGTTCTGTGTGAGCCAGACTCCAAATCTCTTGGGAAACATCTCCTTTGTATCCAGGGCTGCTGAATTTTTGCACTCCTTAGATATGACCTGAAACTGCATGTTCAGAGGATTCATACACAAGTATATGTCTGCAGCCATAGAGTTCACTTTATGTAGTATTTATTTTCTATGATAAATGATTTTTTATATGATAAATTACTTACCGTAATGGACACAAAATATGCAAAAGCTGCATCTCAGTTTTCACTCCAGCACTTCAGATTGAGGGTTGATATTCACCCGAGAAGAAAATAGTTAGGCATTTGAAAATCTGTCTCATAGCCAAAGTCATGATCTTAAAGTATTTAGTGCCTGAAAAAATGATCTTTGCAACCTCTTCATATTCAAGTCTTTTGGTTGGACCAATCCACAATGTGAAAAAAGGGTGACTATGACCATATTTCTGCTCTGAAGCTGTGTAGGAGTATTAAAAAATATACTGTAGAAGAAGAAGCAAATCAATTGCATTTTTAGGAATAAATCTGCTTCTTAGTTAGTTACTGTGTTAATGGTCGTTAGTGGAGACAGAGACAACACGAACTTACCAGCGTCCTCAACAAACAGTGTGTTTTATTGTTCAGAACTTCTCTTTATAGGGCATTCATAAGTCCCATAAAGGAATGCACACGCGATTGGCTGAGGTCCCAACACCACCCAGTTCCCTGGCCATTGACACATCTGCGTTTAGGGCTCAGTGAATTGGCTAGGATCCTTTGTATGTGCTTAAATCCATCCTACCATTGCTCACCCAGGGTCCTGTCCACCTCTAGGCTGGTTGAGTTTGGGGCTGCAGCTTCAGACTAATTTCAATGTGACAGTTAGTAAGGCTTTTGAGGCATCATGGACAAACTTTTTGTTCTCATAGTAGGATGTGCTTGGTTGGCTGCCAGATACTCCCAGTTGCTCTCTCCCTGTGCCTCCTCAAAGGGACAGGGACAGAATATAGGATGCAAAAACTTGTGGGTCAAGCTAAGGACTGAGAAATCCCTTACCCATTACTGCCACAGGAAAAACCTTGACTTGGGCAAGATTAATTTAATTTGTTGTCAATTAAAAATAGAATAGGATGATGAAAAATAAAGGGAAAACACCTCCCCCAACATACCTGCCCTTCTTCCTAGGCTCAGCTTCAGTCCTCTTTTTCCAGTGTCTCTATCCTCTCCACCTCAAAGTTGCGCAGAGTGATGGGGAAGGAGTTCCAGTCAGTTTCTAACAGCTCCTCTCCCCATTCCTTCCTCCTCATACATTTTCCCCTGTGGTGTCTTTTAAAATGATCTGTGCAAAGGCCAAAGTGGTATCAAGCAGCTCCTTATGCAACTGCAGAGGTGAGTGGGACAGAGCCCTGTCCTCACACATACAGACATGCCAGACGTCACTGTGTTCCAGACAGAGAAAGTGTTTCTGGAAAGGCCTTGGTGTCCTTTTTTTCCTCGTGGTCATTTGTACTTGGTAATATTTTAATTTCTTTCTTTAAAAAGAGAGTGCAAAAACTTTATGCCTTTGAAGTAGCGTTTGTCAGGAATATTTTCCTGGCACAACATCTGGTCACCTGTACATGGCATAAATTCATGCTGATTGCAGTTTGAAGGTGATAAATTCATGCCATCTACTTCAGAATGTTTTTGCAAACCATATCGGAGTTGACAAGGTTTTTACCAAAAGTACAGGAGTTACTGTAAATTGTGGATCAAGTTCAGCTGAGAACAGCCAAGCACTTCTAAGCATGAAGATGTTGCTATTAGTGTTTGTAATAGTATACTGATATTGTACTACTGGTGTGGAAATGTTTTTGTGGAACTGCTTTTGTGGATTTTTTTGGAAAAAAGCTTGTTTGGAGTGAAGGACTGCTTGCTTTGATGCCCCCTTCCTTTTCATAAGATTTGTGCAATCCTGCTAAATATGCTTTTGGCTGTGGGAGCCATGTACCCCTCTAGAGAGCTTTGATGCCTTTATCTTTCACCCCCCACTCATGAAACGCCAGGACGTTTTCCTTCTTTTTTCTCTTTACCTTTGATTAGGTGAAGTACTGGGTGAGGGGAAAGGAGAAGAATGCTGAGATGTGTAAGAACGTACTAGAAGCAAGTAAATTACTGTAGACATATTAGTGTGGAATGTGGTATACTGGGGCATTATTTTTGCTGGTTTCAAAAGCTTTGCAACTGACTTCACTCTAATAATGCAGACAAATGTATTTAAGGTGGAAGATGAACAGTCTTGGATGATCAGTGCAGAGAAACATAAAACAGTCATATTATGTGAGCTCTATTCTGAGCATTTGATACCCATATATCCTGTCTCTTGGATGAAGCAGCAGGTATTAAAAAATATTTTAAAAAATAAAAATTTCCTCTGTCTTCCCTTATGCTGATTTACTATAACATCTCTGGGAGACCCTCTTCACTGCAGCAGGTGGAAGTGGCTTTACAGCCTGAAGAATTAAGATGAAGAGACAATCCTGCAGCTTCAAGTCCCAAAACATACTGTAGCAACTTGTCCAAGTGTTAAAGACTTTTGTTTACAGTGTTTTGTTATAAATAGCAACAATGACAACAACAAGTACCATAACAAAGAGTAGTGCCACAAAAAAAAAAAAAAAAAAAAAAAAAGGAAGGAAAAGCATTGGGGTGAGAAGGTCTGGAAATGGAAACACTTTGTAATATTTGGAACATGCATTTGATTAGAGAATCTTCAACTACCTTAGTTATTTATGTGGTAAGTGTCTTGGTAGTAGGTTATGATTCCAGCTCAGGGAAGCTCATGCCCTGATAATCCTGTTTTTTAGAAGATGGATGGTGCTTTAACATGCTGCCTCTATGTTTGGAGGAACACTTTATGAACTCATGTTGGAGGTTGGTTCTTTCCCTTTTCCCTCTGTGGAATTTTCCCCATTGTCATGCTAAGATACCTGTTGACTGGGCCCTGGAGACAAGGGGGAGGAGAGAGAGAAGAGGGGAACCCCTCAATATCCAAACATCCAGAAGAGCAGACAGAAGGCTCTGGCTCGCCCCATTTCCCCGTGGAGTTCGGACGAGAAGGACGATCGCTGCCTGTGTCCCATCCCTGCCATCCCAGTGTCGGGAGCCATCCTCACTGCTGTCGGACCCTGCACTGCTGTCTTCCCGCTGTAACCTGCCACCATCCAGCACTCTGCTGAGCACCAGGACCCACACCGTGAGCAGAGGGCTCTCTCCATCTCTCTCTCCCCCTGGGACAGCGCTGCCATCACCCCCAGCCCTCCTGCGGCTCTGCGGGACCCGCCCGCCCCCAGCACCGGGAACTGCAGCTCAGGGAAAAGGTGCCTGCAGCCAAAAAACACTGGGACTGAGTTACTGTTCTGTTTGTGGGTAATTTCATAGCTGTTGTTGTTCTTGTTTGTCTTGTTAGATATACTAGTAAAGAACTGTTATTCCTACCCCCATATCTTTGCCTGAGAGCTCTCTTAATTTCAAAATCATAATAATCTGTAGGAAGGAAGGAAGGATCACATTTTTCAGTTCAAAGGAAAGCTTCTGTTTTCCTTAGCAAACACCTGTCTTTCAAACCAGGACAACTCCCTAAAGAATTAATGAGAGAATTATTCAGTCACATCCCTAACCCTTGCTCAGAACTATTTGATAACCATTGACTCTGTTGCCAGGAGTGCCAAATCATGCAGCCAGAATCAGACCCCAAGCAGAGATCACTCATTTTCCCCTCCTGAGACTGCAGTGTAATGTGACATTATCCCAAAGCAGCAATGCAGGGTCTGGTATCATTCAAAGGTACAACTATACATGAGCTGATGTCCACAAACAGCAAGGTAAGTGGAATTCAGTATTTAAAGCTTGTGAGCCTCTGTATTTGTATTTTCTAAGTGTGGTATTTTCAGATTTTTGCTTCCCACCACAGTTAATTGCCCAGTCCCCAGAGAGTGTTTTCTCCAGTGAGAGACAGCCTTTACACATACTTATTCATGTGAGGACAGTTTTATACAATACCTGATTGTGGGCAGGAACACCAGCTGTTGGGCTCCACTGAGGTGTGCAGCACTCATCTGGACTTAGTTTGATTACTTTATGTTGCTTTAGACTGGTTAACTCTTCAGAAGCCCTGCCTGATTGTGTCATTGACGCTTGCTTCTTTTCTAGTTTTCAGTCTTTGCTCTTCACTTTTTAGCCATAGATTTTTCTTGTTCAGCCTGTCACTAAATTTGACTGCCTGCCTTCAATGACACTGTTTAATTAATGCACTGAGCCTGATTTTTGACAAGAAAATGCCTTTTAATTTTAATTTCTCTTTCAGTAGCTTTTTGCATCTTTTTCATAATTGTGAGAGACTTACTGCAAATGAGTCAATAGTACTCTGGAGCTGCAGTATATCTCTGCCCCTTGCTGTATGTTTCATTCGTATGGTCACATTTGTATAATAATTTTGGCTAAGAAAGTATGGTCTAATTAAGTAAGAGTAGGATCTTGCTATGTTTTCCCACCATACTGCTGAATCCCAGTACTTTGGATGTCTCAAGACTTAGCTATGTTGCAAAATGAAAGACTATATTTGATAATCCCTGGGTTGGAACTAGGTGGTGTTTAAATTTGCTTCTAGCCCAAACCATTTTGATATCTGACTATTTTTTACTTCAATGATTATTGTGTCATAGCTTACTTGCCCATTATGTGCATGACATTTAATTATTAAATGTATTAGGGAAAGAAGTTTTACTGTACAGCACAAAAACACCCCATCAATACTAAACTATGCTTTGACTGTCCTTTTAGAGATGCAAAACTGGATGGAGTGAGAGAGAGCACCTGTGGGCCTCTACGGGGGGAATCTACATACCAAGTGCAGGTAGTAACTTGATCGGTTTTGACCAACAGGCCTGAATTTTATGATGGAGGAGGCCATTGGGAAAGATGGGAAGCTCTGTTTGGGATATTGGATTCTTCTTTTAATAGGTTTGGGCAAATGAAACTAAGTTTAGGAACACAGAAAATCTCCTGGGAGCTTATTTGCTTTGATTGCTAAACCTTTTGAAGTGTGCTTATTGCTGTAAGGAAGGAAATCTGGAAAAGGTCAAGTATGAATTAGGTGAGAAATGCAAAAAAGAACTGCTTGAGATGGTCATTAAATAAGACAAAAAATGAAATTCAGGATTAAATAGAACAGTATGACTGTAAAGGTGAAATGTTGCATCACAAATCAGTAAAGACAGTGAAAATTCAACAAAGTTGAATGCATATCCAACATGCATTGATTTTGTAGCAGTCCCATTCTCATCTGGTGAAATCAGTACTCTGCAGGACCGTCACGTCCCAGGCTACAGGTGTTTATGGAGACCTGGTAAAGACTAAAGGGCAGGATGTCTCTCTCTGCCTACCGTGCCCATGTATTTCTAAGGCAACCACTTCCACCACAGCTAGGCAGTAGGAGAAATGTTCAATATAATTATGTCTTGGTTTGAAAGACAGGTGTTTGCTAAGGAAAGCAGAAGCTTCCCTTTGGACTGAAAAAAAACGTGATTCTTCCGATTATTATAATTTTGGAATTAAGAGAGAGCTCAGGCAAAGATATGGGGGTAGGAATAACAGTTCTTTACTAGTATATCTAACAAGACAAACAAGAACAACAACAGCTATGAAATTAGCCACAAACAGAACAGTAACTCAGTCCCAGTGTTTTTTGGCTGCAGGCACCTTTTCCCTGAGCTGCAGTTCCCGGTGCTGGGGGCAGGCGGGTCCCGCAGAGCCGCAGGAGGGCTGGGGGTGATGGCAGAGCTGTCCCAGGGGGAGAGAGAGAGATGGAGAGAGAGCTCTCCACTCACAGTGTGGGTCCTGGTGCTCAGCAGAGTGCTGGATGGTGGTAGTTCACAGCGAGAAGGCAGCAGGGCAGGGTCCGATGGTGGTTTCCCGACGCTGGGATGGCAGGGATAGGACAAAGGCAGCGATCGTCCTTCTCGTCCCAACTCCGCAGGGGAAATGGGCCGAGGCCCAGCCTTCCGCTTCCTCTTCTGGCTGTTTGAATCTGGCGGGGCTTTCCCTCTTCCGTCCCGTCCCCTCCCCCTTGTCACCAGGGCCCAGTCAACAGGTATCTTAGCATGACAATGGGGAAAATTCCACAGAGGGAAAAAGGGAGAGAACTAACCCTCAACAAATTATCTGTGGTGTTGGGGATAAAGACCTGCTATGTTAGGCTCTGTTGAGTGACTGATTCAGAGACAAACCCTGGGAGATCATGGTCTGGTGTTTTGGTCAAGGAGATGGCAATGGGTGAACTATCAGAGAAGCAAGAAACAAAAGTATGGAAGTGGCACCTCCTTGCAGCTGGAATAGCTTTCAGTGTAGCCACAGGTGGCTGGAGACTGAGTCTTCAAAGTATCCAGGTGTTCCTCTGGGAAAGGACCTCTTCCTTCTTCATGTCATGGCACTGGGGAGTCTTGAAGAAACATTTTGGGACCTTTCTGGTGCTCTCTTGCTTTGCTGCCTGCTTTGATTGTGAGAAGACCAAGTCCTGCCGGTTGTGTGAAGTCATTAACACTCTATATTAATCCAGACATTAATTGCAGGTGTAATTCTTGGACTTGCTTATTTGTCCCAATTTTTAAATAAAGTAAAAGGCCACTAATGTGAAGCAGGTAATTGCTGTGAAGGGGTTCTGGGAGTGATCACAGAGATTAAACCAGGGGGGATTAATTTAAAAAACCCTGCTCAGCACATTACTTAGGTCCTTGTAATATTTGCCTTTTAAAATGTAGTTTTTGTGGGAGTAATATTAGTATCAATATTAATATCTGCTGAGATGAACAAAAATGACAATGTAATACAAAAACTAAGCGTTGGCCTCCACAATAAAGTTTTCAGAGGAGAGGAGTCTGCAAGGACTGATTGTATCTCTGAATTTTAGGGCTGGTGTCACTGTTCTACTCAGACTGTCAATGTTGCTTGCTTGCACTCCTTTTGTTTAATCTGCTTCTACCCAGTGGCAGCTGAATGTCCTGCAGAGAAAAACATCTCTAGTTTGTGTCTGCATGAATGTGCATAGCTGGTTTCAATACTTAAGGGCTTTATCTTTAACGTGTTGCCTGGATCTTTAATAGAAAGTACAACAACTCTGTGTAAAAAAATGTGCCTTTTTCCTGCAGGTTTTCTCTAACTGCCAATAAAATCTGTTGCTTATTTATTTATTATGGAATTGTACATTTTCTTGATTGTTATTTGAGAACATTTTAAAGTGAAAGCAGCCTTAAGAATTATTTAGAGAAGAAGACAGGGATCATCCTTTTTTAATTTCCTCTGTATTTTTTCTTCTTAAAAAAAAAAAATCTATTTTCTTTGGTTTGTTTCTATGAAGGAGATTTCTGTTTATACACACCCCATAGCTGGGAGAGGGAAGAAAATTCTGTACAGCTCTCTAGTCCATGATGCCATTCTGGGAGCTTTAAACCAGAGACTGGATACATTTGCAACATTTGCAGAGAAAGTTGTTAACGAAATGGTTCAGGAGATGTTCTCTCTAGTGACAAACACTCAGAATCTCAGTTAGGAGCATTTTGTTCTGTGAAACACAGGGCCAGAAGCAGCAGCTGGTGTAAATCAGCATCACCCCTCTGAAGACATTAAGGAGATGCCTCTTTGAATCATCAGCTGCATCTTGACTTGGGTTTTCAAATTAGGATATCATGGATAAGCACTGTATGTGAGTTGTTCCCCTCAATGGTGTAGGAAGTACACATTTTGATCCTACTGACCTGCAATCTGTTAGCAGTTTCTGGCAATTACACACCTCATATAAATGATAAATGACTAATATTACAGAATGCATTCATTTTACACTCTTTCACCTCTTTGTAGTTAGTTTTACTGCAATAAAGTATCTCGTGATTCTGGGTAAATGAATAAAAATTTTAAAGAAAAGTGAACAAAGACCACAGGAATGGCATGATGCAGCTGTCACCCTCTGTGCCCTGCACTCCTCTCCTGCAATAGCCCCATAAATGCTCCAGGGTGACTCTATCTTCCATTAATTATCTCAGTCTGAAAGGAGAGGATTTCCTACCTTATCCAGACATCTTGTGAGGGTAATTAATTTTTTTCTGCAATTTCCCCTAATCTGATTAGTGGCTTGTATGGAAGTAAATCCCCCTCCCCTTTCCATTCTTTGTGCTCTCTGCTGTCCTTTGCATTCAGTCAGCTGGGTTTTTTCCTTGTCTTAAATGTTGGTCTCAACAGCACGGCCAAATCCTACCTGGCTCTGGGTCTTTTCACACAGCTTGGCTGTGAAGAGCACTGCCTATCTGGCCTTTCCACCTCCCTGACTTTGGTGGGGTATTTCTGCTCATGAGCCATGGACTCCGGTAATTGCTCCTAGCTGGGAAAATAGCTTAGGCTTCCCTTTTTCTGGAAAAACACAGTGACAGAAACTCTTGTCTGGGGTCCAAACTAGCTGTGAGGCTTCCTGAGATGCCTGCCAGCACAGGTCTTTTCTGATTCCCTCTCTGTGGCAGCATCATGAGAGGAGGCAGCAGGTTCATTGCAGTGTGCTCCAAATGCTGTTATGTTGTTTGCAGTGCTGCAGTTTGCTTCTTTACTGCCATTTTCATCGCCTCCTATAAAGCTTAATTTAATTGTTCCTTAATTACCTCTTTGGCTGGGTGTATAAATCTCAGATGGAAGCTGTAAGCAGCACACATAAGGCTATGGATGCCACAAAACATTGTTGTCCTCTATTTTCATGTCCCTGTCTGGGAATGCAGTGGGCCAACCTTTGCTGCTGCTGTAAAAATGTTCAGGAATGCGAAGGCGGCCTTGTGCTCATAAAATTTCATTTTTAGACAACTTTCTGGAAAGAACAGCAAATGTTTACTCCAAGTTCTCCAACCAGTTTTTACTAGAGCATGTATTATTTCACATTACTTTGGTGTTTTCTGCAGAAATCTCTGATCTACTTAACATATGTGGATGCTTAACATATATGAATGCTGTTAGGACCACAAAAGTTTTTATTCACAGACAACTCTGTAAATAAACCACATAGTCTGCTTTGGGAGTGATCCATGGCAGAAACATTATTTACTTAATTTCTTAAGCTAGTTTTTGTTAAAAGCAGTTGCACCGAGTCCACCTCTTTGCCTACCCTCCCAGCTCCTGAGAAGTCCTGGGCTTTTCAAACCTGCTTTCATAGCTTAGGTTCTTTTCTCACCTCCCCCCTAAGCCAAATAGTGTGGGAAGCTCTCACATTCACTTTAGACTTTCAACATGAATCTTTAATGTCTTAGTATATGCTAATTTAAGTGCTTTTCCTTTCAAAGATGATGCAGCTCTATGTTTTGGATAGGTTTCTATTTGGAAAGTATACATTATATATGGAATTAAAACAGAGGAATATTCATCAGAGGTGGAGTTGGCTGTCTTAGTTTGAAAGACAGGTATCTGCTAGGGAGGGCAGAGCCTCCCTTTGGAATGGAGAACTTGAATCCCCTCCCTCCAAATTATTATAATTTAGAAAATTAAAGGGGCTTTCAGGCAGAGGTCTGGGAATAGGAATAACAGTTCTTTATTAATTCATATAGCAAGACAAACAAACAACAATAATAACTACAGCATTAAAAGTAAACAGAACTGGGGACCTTGAGGGGCTTTGCTTTACAAAACCTGGGGCAGTCTGATTCCGGTGCGGAACTCCGAGAGCACCAAGATGGAACAGTGGAAAATCCTGGGCTGGTGGTAGCAGTCCAGATGAAGCAGTCTCGTTGAAGCAGTGATCTCATAGAGAAGGTCTGGTAGCCTTTGTCCTCTGCGAAAGATCTAGTGGGTAAGGGCCCGAATCCCACATAATATCCAGGTGAGGATCCTTGGCTCCTCCATCTGAGTGGAGCATATCACAGTGGGATTCAGTGGGTCCTTGATTGCCCATTAACAGAGATGGCTCCTCCAGGGAGTTATCTGTGAGTCAGGCAAGGCATTGATGGGCCCATTAACAGTTGATGAAGGTGGTGATAGAATAGATTTTGGGCACATCCTGGATTGTAACTAGGACACTGGCTTCAGCAGATGCTATATAGATCGTTGTTTGCAACTAGATTATTTTCTTCTCTGTGTCATTCTTTTTATGCTTTTATGTGGTTTTCCTTCCCCCCCCCCTTGCCTTCCTACCCGCATTGTACTCAATATTTGCCTGACTCTTCTCCATTTGCCTGCTTCATCCTTCCTCCTACCTCTCATAGTGAAAGCCATTAGTATTAACCTGTTGACTGAAGCTTTTAAAGCTGCAATGTTCATAGGAATTCAGAAATGGGCAATATGAACTTCCCAGCTGTTACTGAATCTACGTTTATAAAAAGCAAATACACTTGACCTTTCATGACAGATTTCTATATTATTTTGTTTAATGTCTCTGTAAAGTTCTTATTAGAGGAATTATTAGGGTTTATTAGAGGACTGTAAAAGAAGCTTATACAGAGATCATTAAGTTTTTTGGTCTTCTGCAGGTGGGTTTTTTTTGTTTGTTTGTTTTGTTTTGTTTTGGCATATCAGTCTTGCTTGGTTGGTGTCATGGAGCAAGAGCTCTCCACTGGTGCTCTCTCTCTGACTCATGCAATTGGACATTTAATTTTGCTGTGGTCTGAAGGCCAGACTTCCTGAGAGAAGTGAGAAGATTTCAGTAATGAAACATATCTTGGAGTTTTATGTGAGGTTTGAAATGTGTATTAGAATATCCTGATTTATATTCTCTCTTCTTAAATTACTGACAGGAGAAGTTTTGAAATATGATTTACCCTTTCTACTTGTAATCTGGCTTGTGATTGACATCCATCTACTTTTAGCAAACAGACCATTTTGTTTCCATCTTCAGACAGACTCTGGGCAAGTTTCAATGTCACTTTTTGACATACCAGCAAGGTGTTGGAGTAGCAAACCCAGGACAGTCTTTTACTTAGTTTAAAACATTCTTTTCCTTGAAATTCTTAAAACTGTATACATCTCGTATTAGCTCTGACAATGCTCTTTTGCCTTGCCATTAAATGTTTAACTGGGGCTAAGTTTCACGTGGTGGTGTCTCTTTAGACACCACACTTTGCCTAAGAAAAATGGGGAGACAGATGTGCTAACCTCTGCTGATTGCTTTTTGATTACCAGTTCAGTTGTCTGTCTTTCACCATTTCAGATGGCCATATGGGAAATTAGCAGTGATGATCCTTAATAAAGTACCAGAAGCGAGGTGCTTCACTTACACTTATTTTAAGGGGAGGGATCTGAACCCAATTAGAAAATTTATGAAACTGCCAGAGTATGCTACTAATTTAAAATTGCTGAGGGCTGCAAAGTGAACTGAACGCTTGACAGAATATTCACACTTATTGCAGGTCCTGTATGTCAATTAACCTCAGAAATGGAGAGGGCCACAAACTTCCTACAGTTTGCTTTCTTTTCATGTAAAAATCTGGGCAGTTGCATGTTATTGTGAAATGACAGATGAATTAGTGAGAAAGGCCTTGGAAAGTTCAGTTATAAAAAAGTTATTGGAATTTACTCCCACTGAGTGACAGCATAAGTCAGGATCTGATCTGATATTTCTCATGCTGCCTGTTACATTAGGAATTAGATGTTTCTGCTTACCATCTCAGAGGGACAAAAGTCATTTAGTTCATGTCAACTTAAGTATCTTATGTGGTTCCCTGTGTCAACAGCTGGATGACAAGACATCAAAAGTACATTAGGCAGCTTTCTAATTAAATATTTTCATTGCATCTAAAACACATGGCAGCACTTCCTTGCTAATAAAAAGAGAGCACACTGCAACCAGTTTCACGCAGATCCTGCATTGCCTCCCTGTGCCAGGCCTCTTGCAGTCTCTTGTAAGAAGAAGCTACAACATAATGCATTGCAAAAACTAACGCTTAGCTGTGATTTTACAAAGTGTTATCCTATTTATTTTAAGTGTCATGTAGTTATCAATTCATTTACTACCTATTGTAATACCATGAATCATAATGAATGTATTTGCATAATAGGTAGTATCACATGAGCTCAGTTATAATTCAGTATTAGCTAAGTGTACCATGTAAACAAAATGTTTCCTGTAAAGGTAGGCTGGGGTTGATATATGGTCTGCCTTATACCTGGTGTATCACAAATGCTGTCATGGGAAATTTGTGGGCTGGTTCTCAAAGGAAACTGTTTTATAGTCTGTTCCTGTCATTCATTCATTCATTCATTCATTCATTCATTCATTCATTCATTCATTCATTCATTTTTTGTCCTGTCTCCAGCCCCTAAGTTTAAATGCTCTTCAGTTCTGTCAACTTTGCAGGTGAGAAAAACTTCAGAAGCCTTTTTTTTTTGCTGTTTAGCTGATGTGTTGGTGGTGCTCTGCTTGCTGATACCATGAGACAGTGTCTGCCAAAAGACTGAGCTCATTTCTCCTGTGATACCCTGCACACACTGTGCTGGTTGATTAAACTGAGGAGCAGCGACTGGGGATTTGACTAGACAGGATTGTTTCAGCCCTAGGTAGGGTTCTTTAACAAAATCTTTGTTTCCAGATGTAACTTCTTTTTAAATAAAAAGACCTCAAACATTCCATATGGTACTTCCTGGAACAGGAGTTGGCTCTGTCTTGCTGTGTTGGGGAGTATGACACAAGAACGCAGGAGCATGGTTTACTGCAGGTATCCTCCATGTCTAGGCTGGTGTTTGTCTCTGCTCCTCACTCCTCATCAGTACAGTCAGCAGTAACTCAGAGACCAAGGTACTCCCAAATTGACCCTTTGCCAGGTCAGAGCTGCTTCTCCCAAATCCTCTGCCTGTGTCCTGTTTCTGCCTTTATAACATGAAATGAACCACATAGCACACTTTGCTTACAGAATAAGTGGTCCATGGCAGCTATGGTTTAATGTGTTTTGAAGACGTGATCTTGCAATGGGAGAGTGCTTAGGATAACCCGCATGTGAGCGATATCTAGTTTCTGAAAAATATCTTAATGGCTTGTACCTCTCTTTTGGTTCACTTACAAGTTCAACTCATTTTCTGTTGCAGAAGATAGACTTGCTCATGCAGTAGTTTGAAAATGATTCTTGTGTGAATTGTTGTGTCTGTAACAGATGTATATATTCCCACTTTCCACTTTTTAAATGTATCCCATTTCCATGCAGAATATAAAATGCTTACTTTCTGGCTAGCACAGTTGATTTTTACTTGTTGCCTGCAAGTTAGATTAAGGACACTGAAATTGCAGACAATAAAAAGAGAGTTACTCCAAAAATACAGTGTTGTTACTGGTACCTCAAGGACTATGTGGCCTGATCTACATTTAGGAGACAGTACTGCAATGGCAAAAGGCTAACACAGTTGACAACAATTAATTTGTTTGGACTTATGTCACTGTTGGCTTTCTGATGTGACAGTAGAGATACATTGCAGGAATTGATGAAGTAGTGCCACATTTACACAATCCTGCAGCTCTACAGCCATTTAGGGCAAGCTTTCCTTCTTGAAATACAAGGTAAAGCTCCTCAATTTCATGTGTGCACCCTCGCTGGTGTACAGTTAAAGCTGTTGTAGTTCAGTTTGACCAGCTAGGAAGCAAGTGGGCAGTGGAAAGAGAGCAATGTCCTTGCTGGATTTGGGTAAAGTTCGATTGTGTTATAAATATATATTACAAGGGTTCCATGCAGCATTTGTACGACTGCCATTCTTGCCAAACACTGAATGGGTAATCCCCTGGACTGGCACAAACACTGGACATGATAGGATGGAGTTGTCCATATGAACATACAGAGGATGGTACACTCTGAAGTAGAATTACTGTCTAGTGGGAGAAGTTATTCCTGAATATGTGTCTTCTCCAGTCCAGTTTGTCAGGGAACAGCATCCCCAAAGGAAGTGGTTGTTGGGAATTTAAAAGAAAAATCTTGTTCTTTTATGGAAATAACTACTTATGTTTCCATAGTTCTCTTTCACTTGCTGCTAACAAGTGGTGGGTGCTTCTGGGCCTTGTCTCTTAACAGGAACTTTGCCAGTAAGGATTAGGAGAAAATCAAAAGCTTAAGTACCCATGAATTTCACTAGGGAACATTCCATGGTGTTTAAATTCAGTATATTATTTCAGTTTTCAACATGTATCTTTGCAATGTGCCTTAAATGTGTTTGTTTTGCTCTGGTTTTGTTCCTAATGGCTTTTTATAGGGCAAGTGCTTATTCAGGTGGATCACAATTCAGAGCAACCTACGGTGTGGGAATCAAATTCCCATGATGATTGTACTTACACAGGAGATGTAGTACTAAACATGGTCAGAGGCAGGACAAAAAGCGCTAAAAAGCTGTTTGTGTGACATTTTCTGCAATGTGACCAAACTTACTTTAGTGTTTGTAGAATTACTGATGATTTTGTGCTCTGAGTCATCTGTCACTTGGCAATGTGCAGGGATCATCAGCTCAACCTGGAAAAGCTATTAGTTGTCTATGAGGGATGAGGTTCTTTTTTGTCCAGGGTTATAGGAGCGCTCTCTTTCTAGCTGTCAACTTTCACTGGATTTCTAAAAAAAGCACAAAGTTCAGATTGGTTTACACGTCTTTACTATTATTATTATTATTACTACTACTACTACTACTACTGCTACTACTACTACTACTACTACTACTACTACTACTACTACTACATATCTTCATTATTATTACTACTACTACTACTACTGCTACACTATAGACTCCAGTAAGTAAGAACTTGTGGCGTGTTTAAATCCTAACTTCTGTGTATCATGTAAGGTCCCCTTCTGATCTAAATTCTGATACAAATCATCTAGTACCTAAATAAGAGAAAAAAGAGCTGAATTGCCCTAGGAATCAGATGCAGGGAATTAAAATCTACTTCATATGTCATGTGATGCTTGGTGTGATTTTTACCAATCCATAAAAGTGAAACTCTGTAAAACATGCTCTTTGACCACTGTAATTATTTTTTCCTAACCAGTCACCTCCCTGAATCATCTTTCTAGAATTCTGTATTTTTGTTAAACGCTTTGACTTAAAACAAGGAGAAAAGGGTGTTTCTTTGCTCTATACATATTTTCCACTTGCCTCTAGACAGCATATTTCTACTAAGACCACCCTTCCTTCATTTCCCCTACTGTGATGCAACATTCATACTCATTCTGAAATAAAGACTGAAATAATATTTATCGTTGGCACAGTAACACTTATATGAAATTTTAAAGCTTAGAGAACCTCTCAGTGTCTATTCAAAGCTAGGGAATACCTTCTTGTTGCTTCTTCCAGCTTTTGTCTTTACAACATAAACTTTCTCAAGCTCACAGCAGGAGTGTCTGGAAATTTTGGATTAAATAGCCTTCTTTAAATAACCCTCAGCTGATTAACCTGTTTGCATGCTCTGAGAGCAAGAGACCTAAAGGTTGTAGTGTGGTGAGACATTAGTGCCAGCTAAGGAGGGGGAGGACTGCATGAGATGGATTTTTAGTTTCCTGTTCCTTTCAGGTTCCACGCTGTGCCATTTGTAAGTGGCAGCAAGAATCGAAGTGTGGAGAAGAAGCTCTTCTTGCCTTTCTGATGTGGGTTCTTATTCTTGGTCCTGTAGCTGCTTACAGACGTCTGTTGTGTTATGTTGTTTTCAGTCTATGGGTGGCAGTCACTTTCTAAATTTCCTGTGCAATGCTTGCAGCCTTTCCTGCACCAGGCTTCTCAAATTTGCTGTTAGTAACACACATCAACAGGCAATCGATAAAATCAGAGCTAATTACATAATGTGGGCTTTTAAAAAATCTGTCTGCAGCACAAGCAGATGTTAAATGAAAGCTAATAAAGTGTGGCATTGTTTAAACAGGGGTATGCCCCAGGATTTGATACTGGACAAACCCTGCAACACAAAAGGCAATTTCCAGTGAGCTTGTATGCAAGGAAAGAACGAAATAATAATGCAAACAGTGCATATTTGAGCTAAACCTGAGCAGTCACGACAGATCTCTGCAAAATCTTGTGAGCTTCTTAGAAAATGAGCTACCAGGCAAAGGCAACAAGCATCACTGCAGGCAGGCTGCATAACAGAGAAGTTCACTAGCAAAAGACCCGGCTGTTCCCATAGGTTTGCATATGTGTTCCATGGAAATCCATTGTTTGGCTAAGCAGTGGCTCTTTAGGCATAGAGATAATGGTTGTTTACTTGGTTTTCCTTCAAAAAGAGAGAATTTTTACTGTAGGGTGTTCTGAAAGAACAGCACAAAAGGCATATAAAGTAAAATTTTGGGTTTTTAAAATTTTATTTAATTTATTTTATTTGGTCCATAAATAAACCTCTGTACTGCTGCAAGCTATTTTTAGACTTTTGTTTTCTTTCTTTATATTTTTCAGCAGTGCTAGTGGCAGGCAGATCCCTGTGATTTGGTGCTGTGTCTCTTTTTGAGATAATAAGTGGATACTAAATCTCAAAGCTGGTTGTCAGTGTGGAGAGCCAGGGAGAAATAAAAAGGGAAGAAAATCCAAAATTCCTCTGAAATCTACAGTAAAGGCAGATTTGGTGCTGCCTCCCAAATACCAATAAATGTCATGTTGGGAGTTAGATATTGTGCAATGCTGTGCATTTCCTGTCTCAGAAAACTCGTGATTCCTCTGGGCTTGGGGTTCTTTCTGCTTGTCACTTGATACAACTGCCACCACTAAATATTTATCTGTCAGACCCTGGGTATCACACAGGAAAGTCACTTGGCTGAAACACTTTGAGTTACAATTTTTTTCTGGATTCTTAAGAGTTGATATTTTTTTAGCCACTTTTCTCTGAGTCCATACAGACTTAATTTATTTTTATTATTAGTAGTAGTATTTTAAGACAAATGTCTCACTTATCCAAAGACTCAAAGTAAGCTCTCAGGATATGTTACCATAGGAAACTGAAGATTCCAATCAGAAGTAGAATCCAGATCATGTTACACTGACTGACAGTCATTTCAGTTGCTTTTAAAATTGTTGAGGAATTTAATAGATAAATTAGATTGAATGTGAAAATAGAAGAATTATGTGTGCTACACAGATGCTTAACTGAGCAAAACCATAAACAGCTGGAATGAAATATTTATTCTAGACTTTGGTATAGTGTCTCTAGCTTTGGGACCACTTACAAAGTGATTTCTTAGAAATGGGATTTTATTTTTGTATTCCTAATATACTACTTTTTGAGACAAATGAAGGAATGGCCTGAGACTTTGGTGCCAGGAGCATCACAGAAATGAGTCACCTAAAAAAAATCTCATCTCAAGCACCTCTACTGCACTTTTGTATTGCTATGGGCTATTAAATGGCCTCAACCCTGTCTGCTGATCCAGTGATAAAAATGTGCAAAAGAAGAAAAAAAATATAAATAGCTGAGAGTAAATAACATGAAAAAAATTAAAGTTTTGAATAATCACCACAGTGCTTGCAAACAATGACCACTGAATGTTATCACATTCATATGAGAAAAATCTTATCTGACTCTCGAACTTCAACTTGCTTTGTGAATATTTTTTTTTTTTTCGTTATTCAGCTGGCTTTATTTTTTTCCCTCCAGGAGTGGAAATTGGTCCTTCATCCTTATCATCCTAGTCTTTGTGCCTTTTGATAACCATTTAAAAGGTTATTGGAATGGTTTATCATTCCTGTGTGTTAGGAAGATTGTCTTCCCCAACACTGAAGCCCCAGTAAAATCTGGTATTATAACTCATGGAGTGCAGAAGCCTCCAAACATTGGTGTACACTTTGAAAATGCAACAGAATGTGACTTTCAGTTATGGTACCTCCGAATTTTTGTGGGCTAGAAAAGAAAACTAGAAAAACCCTTCCTTTTATAGAAAACTAGAAAAATAGTAAGTCGCTATTATTTATCTTTTGTCTGCTATGTATAGAGCTCCCCTTTAAAAGCTCTGCTGAATTGGAATATCCTGGGATGGAAATGTAACTCAAAGGACTTTCAGTCAGCTTAGTAAAAACTTGCCTGGTATTTACAGCCTGCTTGATTTCATCATCATCTTGTCTGGAGAGATTGTGCCCCTTTTCTAACATTCATCAGTTATCACCTGAGCCTTTCAATCTTCTTGTCATCAGGCCATGACTTGCCACAGAGTGGCCTTTTTTCCTTCTATAACTGGATTACAGAAGGTAAATACAAGATATCTGAAGTGACCACAAGTGACTTTTTACGAGGGGAGAGAAAATATCAGTGGTATCACAGCACCTTCCTTTACCTCCCTGCAGCACAGCCAATAGACTGAGTCCTCAGGGTGAGGTGCACTGAAGAAGCCAATACAAAATGAAATAAATATGTTTATTGGATACATTTTTTATCATAGCTTTTTAAACTATGGAGTGCTACTACCAGAGATCCTAAAGGCACTGTTGTGTTAACCTTTCTTTGCTGTTTCCCAGTTGGTTGCCTTTCATCACAATCAAGGCATCACACATAATAACTAATCAGATTCAGTGAGCAGACAGGCTGTGAGGATGCATTTTAATCAGAAATAGTGGAGAATTTCTACATATCTCTCTGTGCTACAGGGTGACATTTTTAAATGCTCAAAGGGCACACAGGTCTCCAGCTCCTGGTGAAACTTCGTGAGAATGTGATGTGCAGCTCTGATTTGTGTTCTTTATAGTGGCATAAAAAGAAGCTTTTACTCTAATTTATGTATTTCAGATCCAGATTTTCAATTTTCTAATAAGAAAAAATGCTAGTCATTGCCTCTAAAAAAAAAAAGCCCTCAAGGAGCTGCATCAGCACAGCTGAGGGCACACAACTTCCAGTATTTATATTTTATTTAAGGAGAATATACAGACATCTTTTAAGATCCTATTATTATGTGTGGCTAAATAATTGCAGCCACATCAATTATATTGAATTTAATTTGGTAAATATGTGGGTTTCAGAAATTGCCTCTACCTCTTCTGCATATTCTTTTCATGCATGTTGTAATTATTTAATGTTGTTGAGGGAACCTGAGATTACTGAGAAAACCCAAAAACTGTAAAAAGACAGCTTGATATTTTCAGGATTATTTTGTGTAAAAGGTGTTTTCTGCTTAGTCATTTAAGCATGAGTGTTGGAGAAGGCTGACAGCCAGTCTCTCATGCTCCTGAAGAAATGTATGAGTCTGCAAAAGATGTGATATGCTAGGTCAGGTGAAATAAAACTAGTTATTTTTATAAAGATTACGCTTGATAAATAAGGTTCTCCACCGTGAACTTGACTCAGTGTTTACAAAACCAGGATATGGAGCAGAGGATGTTTCTGATGTGCTCGGACGAGTCAACTTGCTGAGGAGATGAGTAACAGTTGTTGGTACTTTGTAGTCTTAAGATTATATTGTTTGACTTTGAGCAGAGGCAAACACCTTTCTTCACAAATGGGCCAAGATGACTCAAACAGTTGGGTAAAATCCTGTGTAACTTGATAGGTTGGGAAATTAGAAACTACCAAGGCATGTAAGCACATCTGAAAATGTCACTGTGGATGTTCACTGTGTAAGGTAACTGGATCATGGCTCGCTCACTTTTCCCCCCTTCACTTCCAGCCTCTTCCAGTTAGACCTCACCATTCATAGACTTTCTAATCTACAATAGAAGGGCATATTTAATGTCTGAGCAATCTAGTTTGCATCGCATGTTGATATAATGCCAAAATTCTCTGTATTGAACTGTACAATTTTCTCTCTATCTGCATCTTGTGATCAAAATTTATCAGAAAAAAAACAATATTCTGTTCAAACAAGCTGTGTACAGGGGAGAAATTTCAGTGTCTTTAATTATCAGATCTCTGAAATGAACCAAAAATAAATGAAAATATTTAAATCCTGAGGGTTTTTCTCCTTTTTTACCTTCTGTTACATTTACTGCAAGTTAACTTAGGAATAAGTCTGTCTCCCACGTTTTGTACTGTTGTACTGTGCAAGTAAAATTGTCTAGTTGCTTTAAGCCTGTGAACCCAAGTGCGTGAATAATGCTTAAAACAGGAGCTCAAAGACTAAAATATTTCAGGATTGTAACATCACATAACGCTCATGACAATACAAGGAACATATCTCCTAGCTAGAAACAGGTGAACAGAAGTGGAGTGAGATGATGGCTCATTGTCTAGTGACAGGAGCAGAGGATGGATGACACTAGGTGAAGCTTCACCCTCCTACGTGGAACCTATGACAGGCTGGAGATTGGCTACAAGGAATGCCTCAGAGGGATTTCTTTCAAAACACAGCTGTTACCTGACACTGCTTGACAATCCAAGGCAAAACACTTGGTTATGGACTGCTTTCCATTCTTGTACTGCAAAAGGAAAAGTTTGTTGTCTGGGTTCCAGCCAAGGAAGAGTTAATTTTTTCAGTGGTGGAGGGAGCATGGCTGTGGGTATGTTTTAGAGGTTATTCCATACCATCTTATATCATTGCCAGAGGTGATGGGGAAGGGGTTCTCTGTCTCTGAGTAAAATGGCAAGAACGATGTCATAAGGTTCTAATGGACTTGAATGAACAAAAGAACAACCAGAAAGAAGGAAACACACCTTTTGTACGTGCTGTGGGCTTTTGGAGGACGTGTATCCCAGAGGACAACCAGACTGTAAGCCCTCTCTATCTTGTGACACGGAAGAGTGATCCCAAGTGGGGCCCAGAACAACACCAAGCTTTTGAACCAATCTGTCCTAGTTTGAAAGACGGGTATTTTCTAAGAAAGGCAGAAGCTTCCCTTTGAACTGAAAAATGTGATCCTTCCTTCCTTCCTACAGATTATTATGATTTTGAAATTAAGGGAGCTCTCAGGCAAAGATATGGGAGTAGGAATAACAGTTCTTTACTAGTATATCTAACATGACAAACAAGAACAACAACAGCTATGAAATCAGCCACAAACAGAACAGTAACTCAGTCCCAGTGTTTTTTGGCTGCAGGCACCTTTTCCCTGAGCTGCAGTTCCCGGTGCTGGGGGCGGGCGGGTCCCGCAGAGCTGCAGGAGGGCTGGGGGTGATGGCAGAGCTGTCCCAGGGGGAGAGAGAGATGGAGAGAGAGCTCTCTGCTCACGGTGTGGGTCCTGGTGCTCAGCAGAGTGCTGGATGGTGGCAGGTTACAGTGAGAAGGCAGCAGGGCAGGGTCCAACAGCAGAGAGGATGGCTCCTGGCGCTGGGATGGCAGGGATGGGACACAGGCAGCGATCGCCCTTCTCGTCCGAACTCCACGGGGAAATGGGGCGAGCCAGAGCCTTCTGTCTGCTCTTCTGGATGTTGGATATCGAGGGGTTTCCCTCTTCCCTCCCCCCTCCCCCTTGCCACCAGGGCCCAGTCAACAGGTATCTTAGCATGACAATGGGGAAAATTCCACAGAGGGAAAAGGGAAAGAACCAACCCCCAACAAAATCAAAGATTGCTCGTGCAGTGGCCCTTGGGCCACTCAGGACAGCACGGGACATAAAAAGCCCTGCTCTGCTGCTGGGGAGAGTGGTCCCTCCTGCACTCTCTGGCAAAAGGTACGTGGAGAGACTCGAGAACAGGCCCTGGGCTTCTGGAGTTGGGAATACAAAGGATCTGAGCCCTGTTACACCCCAGCTGAAAAAGAGATGGTGGAAGCTTGTGAAGGAGTTTGGGCTGCTGCAGGAGTGATTGGTGTGATATGGAGTGGGTGCACCCTATTCCCTGTCATGCACCAGCCTCTGGGAAAGCTGAACGCTGCAATGTGCTGTTAAAAACCACACTGGAAGCATTGGGGGGCACTGGTGGGGCAGGACCTTCAAACCTGGGGATCTGCATTTAGGGAGAGCCCCATGGTTAGTTAACACCAGAGGCTCTACCAACTGAATTTGCTTAACATGTTTTCTGACCAAAAGGAAAAAGCTGAATCTACTGGATTGCTTTCAGAGGGATATGAGAAGAAAGCAGACTTATGAGGCTAAGAGAAACGATAGATTGAAGAAGTGAAATAATTCAACCATTTACTCTCAAATCAATTTTTGTGTGAATTAATGGTACTGTAACATTTAATAGAAGTACATAGTACTTCTATACCTGTATTTTTCTGTTTACTGTTGTCCTCATATATCATTTTTGCTACGGGAACTACTGAAGATATTTAATCCATCTAACACCTGACATTCAGTTGTTGGAAATCAAACTTTCTGCTTATTTTAACACAGATTTTAAAATAAGATAAAGCCAATATACAGCTAAGTCATTTACATAAATCAGTAATTTGGATAATTAAGGATGTTATTTATATTAAATAAAAAGTATGCTTCAAAATGGAAATGTTTGGTTTCTTTAAGCATTTTTCCTTTTGAATTTTATTAGTCCTAAGATATGCAACTAGGCAATTGGAAAACAGAGTATATTACTGTGTTTTTGTTAAATTCAGAGAAAAATCAGATTATTGATGTGCATTGTAAGTACTTCCAAATGCTGTGATTTTTGAAATTATTTTATTTTTATTAAGATACTGTTCCAAGGAGAGTCTGATCAAAACTCTACCAAACCTACTATTTTTTGTTCACTGGCTTTGGACCATGTTGATTTCAGTTCTGTGATCTCACACAACTTTAAGTTATGCATTACGATTCTAAGTCAGCAATTCAAAGGACAATTATGTTGTTTATGTTTTGGTTTTGCTACAAGCAATAAATTGGTCTGAGCAAACCTCAGTCAAACTCTTGAGAAATCTGTTTGCTGTTATGGATTCCTAAAATATAATTTATGCAACTGTAATTGCAGGCACTAAAAATTATAATCTATATTTTTGTGTTGAAATGCATATTTTTCTTAAAAGGAAGCACAAATTTGAAAGTTCAAGGGAACTTGAAAATCCAAACTCTTGTCTGTTAGAAGTTTTAGAATACAAAGGTTGTTAATTCAAATGCAGAGACTTGACTCATTTTGTTCAAGTGTTTTATGGTTTGAGTTTCGCAGTCTAGAAGCTGAAGGGAACTGGAGGGGAACTCTTCTGAGTGACCTCAGTAACTATTCATTTTTTTGCAGCGGCCAACAGTATTGTGCCCCAAGTGGGTTGGATTCCACGTTGAGAAGGTGAAATAAGAAAATATAGCCAGCAGGTTTTGGTAAAGTGTGTTAACAAAACAAAATGGAAAATCATATTTCCCCAGGAGTCAGCAGTGGTTGACTGATACAACAGTGAGGGGCTGCTGTTATTTTGTGTTGTCTAGTGATGGTGTGATGAACTCGACTGTGATGGCTATCTTAGGACTTTGATATTTCCATGCTCTTTTCCCAGATGATAAAGTCACATTCATTTCTTCAAAATACTCTGGATATTCATTTTACTTATTTGTTGGGGTATATGTTTCCCAACCTGCCAGGCAGCTCTGTTCTGCAGTCCAGCACAACTCTTACCTGGTACTGTCTTGCTCTACTGAAGTGCTATTTTTTGAGGACAGCAAGTGAGGGGAATTAATGTTTCTGTCTAGTTCTCCCTGTCACTGTGCAGTGTTGCCAGTGCCACTTCTCCACTGGGAGAAATGGACAATGTTTCAGACACCTGAAATGATTGTGTGCACTTGGTTCAAAAAGCAATAGCAAACAGTAACCCAAAAGCTGAGTAAAAAACTGTGATATGGCTCAAAATTTGTAGTTACTTTTAATATCCTTATTTATTTTCTAAGCAAATCTTTTAAGTTCTGGAAATTGTCTGTGTTCATGGCTGCTTTTTCCTTAGTTTTCATTCGCTCAAGGAGCCCTTTCAAATGACGTACTGCTTGCAGATGCATTTCTTAATTAATTGTGAATGCGTAGTGTGGTGACAGATGCAGAGGATGTTGCCTTTATCCTGATCACATTAAAATGAGTTGTGTTGAATATTCTCTGATGCTTGGGGAAATTGCTTAATCCTATTACTTCTTGGAGAAGATTGAGTACCTCCTAATGTGAAATACGAAACCTCAGAGCCACACAGTGCAACTGCTGCAGCACAAAATGTATAGGATTTCTTCTAATGCGAGTCAACAATGATTTCTAGGCTTGTTTATCACATAAATGTTATCTGGGAAATTATTGGACAGTTGCTATGGAAACAAAGACCTAGTAGTAGAAGGATTTGTTACCATAAGTAGTTAAGACAATGCTCAGACCCAAATCCCTGCTGCAAACAGTCAAGTCCTAAAGATGGAAGCAACAGATAACAAAACACCTATTTTTACTGATAACAGAACAATTTAGAAATATTTATCATCTGGCCTTTGGTTTTCCAGCAAATCCATAGATATATGAAATAAAGTGCAAAGGTGTAAAAATGCTAAAAGAAAAATATTCTTTTATCGTGTTTCATATGGTTCGAAAAGATAATACAGATGTTGGTATCTGGTAGAATACAATGAGTAAGACAGCCTGAACAGGCTTCTCCTGCCACTCTGTAATGTTTCCTGAAAGAAAAGGACAATATATTCCAGCTGCAGGAAATACTAAATAAGCTGACTAAAAAGAAAACAGAGGCATTTGGAAGTGGTATCTTCCTTTCCATAGAAGGTATAGTGGAAATATTTTAAGAGGAGAAATATATCCTCTTCATGATGGATGAAAAGATAAGACATGCTTGGATTGTTCCAGATTATCTTTCTTGTGGATCAGCAAAAGTAGTATCTCCACTTCCTGTATTTTCTGGTGAAGAATAGCAGGGTGTTGTATTGTAAAATCTCCAATTTACACATAGGGTTCAGTGTCCTTAATGCTTATAATCTTCTAAGGGTTTTTTGTATATTATCCATCCTCTCACTTGGGCAGTTAGCTGAATCTCTCAACTGTTGTATTGGAAGTTTTAGTCCTTGAATTTGCAGACAAACCCTAGAAAATGTGAACACTAAAAGCAAAACTAACTGGCAATTACAGGCATGCATGAGGGAGAAGAGTCCCGTGGCAGCAGCGCAGCTGAAGTGGGAAACCAGATTCCAAAAAATGGGCTCTGCTGTGGCCCTTGACACCAGCTGAAGGGATTTCCCCATGACCTGATCATATGGGAAAATGTGCAAGAAACATAGCTGAGCAGAGAGTTGGTCATCACCTTTATGATGTATACAAAAAGAACAAAAAGGTGAAATTCATTGTGTGATTTTTTTTTTTCCCCTCAGCAGCTATGGGTAGCAACAGAACAGAAGATGAATAGGTTATTGATCTAAAAGCAGACAGGTAGATGTTTATTTTGATGCTCATGCATGGTCTAATATATTACCACAATTGTGTTCTAGCACTAAAAGAAAAATCAGAGGTGCTGGGGGATTAAAAGACTAAAACAGATTTATAGAGCTGAATTTCTCAGTACTGAACACATATGTTGAATATCTGGGAAGGACAAAATTACACAACTTGTACTAAGACCAGAATAAAAAGACAATAATATCCATCACTGGGTTAAAATTACATCAGATGTTTAACAAAAGAACAAGTTCTTTGGCAGAGAACTAAGAAAATGTGGAGACATCATCCATGAATAGAGAGCCCTCAGCAGAATCCTGAATTGAGCTGAAAAAGTTCATCTTTACCACAGATTTAATGCCCTGGGATAGATCTTCCTGTCTGAAAAGGAAAGGGATAGCACAGACCCTCTTGCTTTGGAAACTGCTGAGCAAGTAGAAACAACAGAATGGGTATATTAATTAATTTTGGTCTGTGGACCAAAGGAGGACCAAAAAAAAAAAATGCATTTTGCCACCTGCAAAGGAAGATATTTTGGAACTGTGAGTGATGCCAGATATAGCTATAGAAAATCTATAATATATGTATGTATAGCTATGTATATTTTGGAATGAGTGTAACAGTAGGGTTCTGACAGCTTTTTGCTTGTGTGTGTTCAGCACCTCTTTTGGAGAAACTGTTTCCTCCCGCTGCTGTTTGGCTCATGTTCAACACCTGAGGTGTAACACATTTCTGATGGTATAGAGGGCTTTAGATTTACATAGATGAATATTTTATCTGGAGAAAACCAACTGAAGAATGCCCAAAGACCAGACTTTTTGGCAAGAATGAGAAGAGTGGCTCCAACTGAGTGGATATGTAAACTACAGGAGAGAAATTAATTCAAGAATACGTGTAGGTAGGTCACTAACACACCTGATTTGTAGTCAATGAAAAATATGCCGAGATTCCTACTTTTGAATGATGTAGACGGAATTTGAACTGGATCTAACAGGCTTTGAGGTGTTAGCTCAGAGGGTGAAATTCATGACCTCTGGCATGCTGAGACAGAAGTTTTGTAATTAACTGATGGAAATACCAGAGAGCTTCATTTCTGAAAGAGTCCTCTTATTTTTCTGGGGCTAAGAGATATGTTTGCTGCCTTCAGATATGTGTAATGTAGTACTGGGATGTTGCAGCCACTACAGGCGTCTGAGAGGGATAACAGGTTTGTTCTTTTAATTGAATGGGAAGTCAGTGATGGCTGTGAGACAGTGAGAGGAGCAGGGGACAGAAGAGGGAGGTGGGGGTTAAGAATCACCTATTTTCCACCTGCTGTTGAGAAATTGTCTTCACCACCCCTTTACATTTCCCTGGAGATCATCCATCAACATTCCTATTGAAGTTGGACATCAGATTGTGTCCTGGTTTGAAGGACAGGTGTTTGCCAAGGAAAGCAGAAGCTTCCCCTTGGACTGAAAGAAAATATGATTCTTCCGATTATTATAATTTCAGAATTAAGAGAGCTCTCAGGCAAAGATATGGGGGTAGGAATAACAGTTCTTTACTAGTATATCTAACACGACAAACAAGAACAACAACAGCTATGAAATTACCCACAAACAGAACAGTAACTCAGTCCCAGTGTTTTTTGGCTGCAGGCACCTTTTCCCTGAGCTGCAGTTCCCGGTGCTGGGGGCGGGCGGGTCCCGCAGAGCTGCAGGAGGGCTGGGGGTGATGGCAGAGCTATCCCAGGGGGAGAGAGAGATGGAGAGAGAGCTCTCCGCTCACGGTGTGGGTCCTGGTGCTCAGCAGAGTGCTGGATGGTGGTAGTTCACAGCGAGAAGACAGCCGGGCAGGGTCCGATGGTGGTTTCCCGACGCTGGGATGGGACACAGGCAGCGATCGTCCTTCTCGTCCGAACTCCGCGGGGGAAATGGGCCGAGGCCCAGCCTTCCGCTTCCTCTTCTGGCTGTTTGAATCTCGTGGGGCTTCCCTCTTCCCTCCCGTCCCCTCCCCCTTGTCACCAGGGCCCAGTCAACAGGTATCTTAGCATGACAGTGGGGAAAATTCCACAGAGGGAAAAAAAAAAGAAAGAACTAACCCTCAACAGATTGACAAATACCCAACAAGGAAATCCCAGGAGAATAAAGGAGTCAGAAGTATGTCCAGGATTAAGGCATGCAGTAGGAGAGTAGGAGAGACCTGGGCTTTGAGTCTCTGCTTCTGAGGTTGTTTACGTGATAGCTACTGGATGAACAATGTAACGCAGCTTTCTCTGGTCACATCTGTGAGTGATAGAGGCTGCAATGTTTGTGGGTTTGGTTGTATTTGGTAATTGATTCAGTGTGCTCCAAGTATGTTTTCTGCCTGATGGATTTGGGGTGTGGCTTGGCTCAGATTACTTGCTTTACAAATTCTGGACTGCATTGGGCTAAGACCAGTACCTGGAGACAAGGTCTATTATGCAAAGATTATATTGACAATAGACAAGGTCTTATTATGCAACTTTGTCTATTCAGTACTGCACCAACTGTTAAGCAATTAGGTAAGGATACAGTAAAGATTGAAAGAATCACTTCCAGTCTATATTCTAATATATGAAGATATTTTTAATAATATCAGCAACACAGCTTTTTATTTTAAGGTACAAATTAAGATATAACATTAATGCACCACTACTGATTTTGGAGGGAACAACAAAAACAGACCCCATTTAGTGCTAGCAGTATTGTAATATTAGAAATGAGTTACTTATATTTCCTGCTTTGATTAAGTTCTACAAACATTTCATTCTCTTTGAGAATTTTTTATTTATATTTCATTTTGATTGTAGTGAATTCCTTTCTTCCAGGTTTTGAATAAACACCAGACTAGATCCAGAGAGGGATCTTTTAATAAAAAATGTATTTTTGAAATCATGTAAATCATTTCAAATCTATTACAAGAGTAGCAAAACTATGTGTGATTTTACATATTATCCTAGGAGAGAATGTCTGTGTGGTATTTAGTTGTCCTGTGTAGTTGTACTACGACACATCCACTCATACTTGCAATTGTATTTGCCTATTAGTGGTAAACATAGCCAAAAGTATTTCCAGAGCAACTTAGTTTGAAGAACACCTCTTTTTGGACTATAATGCCACTAATATACCTCCAATACATAGCTCACTTTTGGAAGCAATTTTTTCCTCGGTTATTGTAGCATTTTTCTCTTGGTCAAATTCTGCTTAAGCAGCTGAAAACCTGCACCCCCTTCATTTCCTTTCTAAAACTGGGGGTTCACATCTCCTTATGCAATAGCTAATGGCATTTATAAATTACCTTGAGCAAGGCAGAGAAGTATGAAAAAAAGAAAAGATAGTGCTATTATTTTCTGCCTGGAGGCCAACAGCTTCACTGAGCCAGGTCTGGGGGAAGTGGAACATAGGACAGTTTCAGGGAAGAAAATGGATTTTAAACCTTTCCTTGTGTGGAGTCGATTTTAGTGTGCAGATAACCACCAGTGACTGTATTGTGTGCATGACTTCAGTCTTAAAATTCTTTTTGCCCATAAGAGATAGAGTTTATCTGTAAAACACAAAATCCTTTGAACCAAGCATGTCAATAAGTGTGCTGCTGTAAATATGTGCCTAGGGAAAATATTTTCTGTGATTTAAGTCTTTGTTTATCTTGTTTAGTGTTTGTGTATTCAGGCAAAAGAAAACAATAATAAACCTAGCAACCCTCTTATTTCTCCCCTTATGCTTCTTTCTCATTCATTAATTTCCTTTCCTCTACCTCAGTTCTAACACTCATTTGAAATGCTTTCACTTTTGTGTTTTATACTAGGGTTTTTTGCAGTTAGACTTTGAATTTTTGGAGTGGAAAGATGGTGGTAATGCTGGCAAATAGTATTCTATTTTCTTTTATTCTGTCAGGTAGATACTCAAAAAATTAGGAAGTGGTGCTCAGAAATGAAGATCAACCAGTAATCTCATCAGACTTGTTAAAATGTGGTTTCCCAGCTGTGGGGTTTAAAATTCAAGAGCTCTCTTGGTTTTATTACAACTCAAATCAATCTATTGATAAGGCTAGAGGTCATTAAGCATGAGAATGTCTGTTTCTGATTACCTTTGACATTCAGCTGAGAGGTGGAGAGAAGGGAAAAGCAGACTCTCATATGGAAATCACAGAGACACTGCATTTCTATAAGTTTTATAAGAATGAGCAGATGGAAATAGGAGAGCCTACTACTGCCTTCATTGAAGGAAGATTCCTGTGAGAATTCAGTCCTTATTAAACATCACAAAATCTCCACAAGGGAAAGCCATAGGAGACACAAATTAGTAAGAATTTGGTCTTCATTACTTTTATTGGTCATGAAGCTACTTCTGTGTTTAGCAGGCTGTTGAGCACACTTGTGTCTAAGTAACCCTATCTGCTCCTTCAGCTTGAGGGAGAAAAATAACAAAACCAGGAAGTACTAGAGGACAAGGAAATGCATTTCATATGTCAGGAGCAATATGTACCTTAATTTTTTTTTTTTTGGTCAAATCTTATGTGATGATTAGGTTTTTTAAAATGTGGTGGTTTGCCAATAAAGTAAAACATCTGTTTTTAGGAATTGAGAGGCCTAGACTGTTCTCCAGCCTCCTTTAATTTGAATATGATTTACCCAAAACCATAATTATTGTGATTTGTGCACTTAACCACTTCAAGATAATGTTAAAGTAGCTTAGATGACTGTGTGCTGGGCTTATGTACTTATTCAGCTGAGTTCCAGTCAGCTCAATTCTGCATATTAAATTTATAGATAAATTTGATCTTGGCAAGCATGAAGGTCTGGGCCTTTGTGCAAATGACAATTAAAGGTCAATACCACCAAAACACAGCAAACAGATATCTTGGAATATAAATTGGCTCTGTCAGATGTGCTTCAACTTGATCTAGACTGTAGCCCCCTAAAGTGCAAAATGGAAGGAAAATTGTAGGATTGGTTTGAGTAAAACATTGCAAGTCCTCTAGAAATGAGTGGGAGCTGATCACTGGTGTTTTGCTCCAGGCTTCTTTCTCTTTTAACTAGCAGGTAGTTCTACATTCTTTCTATAACGGAGAGATGAAGACATTTAATCTAATATGAATGAGGACTTTTGTGTTGGTAACTTTTTGTAACATAGCAGCAAGGAATTTGCAGCTTAGGTTTGGGTTAAATTCAATTCACGCAGTTTCCCACTGTGTGTGTATCAGGGTAAATATTTCCCTTAAATTGGTGTTAGGAAGAACAGTGTGTTGGAAAAGATTAATCTTGGTCTTTCTGGTCTGGGCTTTTGGAGCCAGGGCAAGGGTGATAAACGCCTGACAAGGAAGGCTTGATCCCTGAAGGGTGTGACCTGTACTGAATGCATCCTCTGACACAGCACAGGCACAGGAGAGCTCAAGTTGCCACCGAAAGCCCTGGCACAGAGCTATGCCAGTGCATGGATACTTGGGCAGCTCTCCAACAGCTCATTGTGGCAATGGTACTGATTGGCACTTTCCCTGCTTAGTGCATTTTTCAGTGTAGCCCATGAAGGCAAGAGAGGAAAAAAAAATATTTACACACTTTTTCTAAGCTCATCTGCAAAACCTGTGATCTTTGGGAGTGTGATGATTGCTTGTGGTGCTACTTGCTCTAAAGACAATTGTGCCTGCAAGGCAAGTATTCATTAAAAATCACTGCTTAATTTAAATCTCTTCAGGTTCTTCTTTCTAGGTTGCCCTTAGGAGTTTTATATTTGGAAGAAAGCAGTAGACCATGATGTCTACTTAATGCCAGAATCCCATTCTCCTGTAGTACAGCAAAGCTGCTCTTGTAGACAGCAGGTGGAGGTAAGCTGGATGCTAAATGCTTGACCAATCACCGGAGGAATTCACAGATAGCTGGGGAAACCAGTAGGATATTAAAGAAACTTTTCTTGAAGAAATTGTATTGGAAAGGAATACTTAATATTTGACTTGCAGTGGAAGGAAGTATGAGTACTCAATTTAATGGTAGCCTCTGTGATGCATTGAAATCATTATTTTCTGAAATTAAGAAATTTTCTAATTTAGAAAATAGAAATAACATCTATTTTTGGGAGACTTCCTTTTTGTTCATCTCCACTGACATGTCTGTACACAAAGATTATGTATTATTGATTACCTGCAAATTAAATTATGAGAGACTTGAAGAGATCCCATGGAACACAGCTGGTGATCCATCCAGTACAGAAAGGTCAAATTTTTGCTCAAGAATTCCCCACTATAAACAGAGCAGAGTATATGACCTTCAAGATGAAAGTGATATTTCAACAAGTGAGTTTGGATCATTTTCCTGGCAGGATTTTCAGCAGAAAATTTTCAGAAAAAAATTATTTAGATGGCAAACTGATGTGCATGTGTATTCCCACATTGCTGGATTTAGATTATTTAGGTTATTTTTGTTCACCTCAGAGAAAACTCTGCTGCTGATGCTGGGGGTGTTGTGTGAGGTAGCAGAACTCTCAGAGGTACTAGAAGAGCTGTTCTGCTGCTGGCCTGTTTTCTTGTTAACAAACATTTTAGTCCCAGTTTTTTGAGCTTGCAGCTGGGAGTCTTTGGCTTATTTGCAAAAGGAGAGCACAGGCAGTGGCAGCACCAAATGCTCTGTCCTGCATCTCTGTTCTCCAGTGATCACTTGTGGGATCACCACAGTCATCCCCATTCTCATTTCTCTGATAAGGCAAAATTGTTCACAAGAAGGCAGCATTTCGTTTCTCCCCAGAACAAGACTTGGGGTCAACAGTTCATTTCAGATCATCCTGTGAATGGTTCTCAAGTGGAAGTCAAGCATGTTGTCTGTGTTGCCAGTGCCAGTATTTTCTCAGGACACAGAAATTACAGGAATAGGTTGTTGTTTACTGTGCTGGGGTTTGCTGAGCTCTAGATGTACCTGTTTGTTTGGGTGTGGGAGAACTTTCAGTCTCATTGCAGTCAAAACATGCAATTCAAGCAGCCACAGCTACTCTTGACAGAAGTGGGTCACAGTGGGATCTTCTGGGCAGCCCAGTCACTCTGGAGGGGCTGTAGACTCCCACTCCTCTTCCTCTGCAACAGAGGGAAGGGAAGCAAGCAGGAGGAGCAAGGGCATCCTGGGCAGCCGTGCACAGGAGACTGCTCAAATCTGCTGCCTCAGATGTGACATGTTCAGGATTTTGTAGGGTCTTTTCATATATTTCAACTCTTTTTTTTTTTTTTTTCCTTTAAGCCATTGAGAAAGGGTTTTGAATGTTACTGTTTTGTCCCATCATGTTTTAGGTTACAGAGACTACTTGATCCATCAGTGGACAACATGCATCCATGTGTAAAGATAGTGTTAGGGTTTTATATGTCCACAGTATTTTGTATCTGACTATTTTATAGCCATCTCTCAATTAACTGGAGTGTGAAGAACAGAATTGTGCCATTTGTTTTCAGTTGATGGGGAGAAGGTTGCAATGTTGTTTCCTACTGCTTTTTATTTGCACGTTGGAGATTAGCACCGTTCTCAGGAGAACAGCTTCAGGCAGTGGTTTGTACCATGAGCTCTTCTAAATGGCTGCTCTTCCCCTACAGTTCTGGTAATCTGATCTTAGAAAACCTTACTGAATTTCAAAGCCTGTCATGTGAAACACACAGCATGACATTAAAAATAAACGGGATGGCTGGAGCCAGAAAGAAAAGCACATTTCTGACATTCCTGGCATTCCTAGGTGTTGTAGATGAATATACATGTTTATATATCTCTATATATTATTAGGAGAGATTATTTTAAAGACTGACAAATTTTCAACTTAAAACCCCCTGTCTATTGAATTTATACCATCTCTAAATAGTTTTGCAGGTAACTGCTTGTCTTTGCCCCTTTGATGGTCAGACTGCACAGGTTTGTCTGGGCCAGCACTTGCAAAGTTCTTATATATTGCTATTGGTTATGCTATTTTAGTATGCTTATATTTGGTTTCAGTACAAGGTAATATTCATTATATCCTGATATGTGCTCTTAAAATTTCTTGTTAATTTAGGCATCCTGGGCTGCATCAGAAGGAGTGTGGGCAGCAGGGGAGAGAGGGGATTCTGCCCCTCTGCCCTGCTCTGCTGAGACCTCACCTGCAGTGCTGCTTCCAGCTCTGGGCTCCCATCACAAGAAGGGCATGGACCTGTTGGAGCAGGTCCAGAGGAGGGACACCAAGTTGATCAGAGGAGGGGAGCAGCTCTCCTATGAGGAAAGACTGATAGAGTTGGGCTTGTTCAGCCTGGAAAAGAGAAGGCTTTGGGGTCACCTAATTGTGGCCTTCCAGTGCCTGAAGGGAGCCCACAGTAAGGATGGAGGGTACATGTAGTGTATTTACAGGTACATGTAGTGACAGGAAAAGGGGAAATGGTTTCAAACTGAAAGACATTATATTTAGATTGGATATTAGGAAGAAATTCTTTCTTGTCAGTTTTGAGGTGCTGGAACAGGTTGCCCAGAGAAGCTGTGGATGACCCATCTCTAGAAGTGTTCTAGGCCAGGTTGGATGGAGATCTGAGCAACCTGGTCTAGTGGAAGCTGTCCCTGTCCATGTAAGGAAAGTTAGCACTAGGACATCTTTAAGATCCCTTCCAACCCAGACCATTCTATGATTCTGTGGTTCTTCTTTGGCTTAAAACAATCTATCTACAACATTGTTTGCAGAACATAACTCACTACTGTGCCACTGCTACTGGGAGTCCTATTGCTTGAGCTGCTTCTCTTTCTTCTCCTTCTTTTGCCTTGTCTGTTACCTGACTTAACATTTTCTGCCAGCTGTATGGATGCAGAAGATAAAATATGATGGCATTATGTTGTGTGGGAAAAACATAATACAGTATTTAGCAATCTGTACCTTGCCCAAGAGCACAAATATCATCCTGAAATATCTCAGTGTAAAATAATGTGCCCCTGGCTTTAACATAAGTGATCAGTGTTTTGTGTTGGTGTCTTAGTGGAAAACACTCAGAACATTTTCCATTTTTGTCATCAATATTTCACACCAGCCTTGACTGAGTGGTGATTTTTGGGAAGGGTCAAATTGAAGGACAAAAGTGACCCTAAGTTCAGATGAAGCTGACTCTGGGGTAAACACCTGGCCAAGAACTGATGTCTCTGCATACATGTGTATGTCTATGCATGTGGGGAATGTATCCTCCACTCCAAAATTTTCATCTTTGTGTACTCTTAACATTTTAGTGCATATTTGATTTTCTTTTTCTGTTACAGTATCATAGACTTTAGTTGAGCAAAATATTTGTGTTTTGTGTACAAAAAGGGTCTTGCAGGAGTTGCAGTTTTTTTTCCTAAAGTAATATTGAGGCTTTTAAAAGATCATAAAAAAACCCAAAAAGTCACTTTCAGTCCACACTGGTTTATCAGTATTTCAAAATACAAATCCAAATATTAGCATAGTAGTGTGTTATCCCCAGACACTTCATTCTGCTTCAAAGGAAGAAAACAAATAGAGAAGCTCATTGTATTTTAATAAAATCATTTGATGGAGTAGGTCTTAAGGGGGTAGTAGTAAAGAAAAAAATTATGATTTGTGAAATTATTATTTCTGATATTTTAATAATTGGGGGAAATGAAGGCAATCATGTTTAGGAAGAATGATATTACCCTTGATTGTGCAACAGGGTGCAGAGGCTGTTCAAGTGGAAAAGATAAAAGGTTATTCAATGTGGGACAGATACAGTTGGGCCAACATGATTATAGCTTTATTGAATAATGGTCTGGAATGTGAACGCTATAATTTCTGAAGTTATTATTTAAGCAAAAGGAGCAATACTGCTTAGGAACTGCTGGAGATGACGTTTGTGAAAATCAGGATATGTAATACTCACAGGGAGAAAATAGCTTAGAGTTGTAAGAGAGTTGAAAAGGAGATATCTTTTTCTTCTCCTTTAGGTTCCTCTCCTTTTAATGATGGAAGACTTTTTTTTCCTACACCCTACCTCTGTATGTGTGGGCCTGTGCATACACATGATAAGCCTGCTGAGAGGTGAACCTACTCATTATCCCAGTCCTTCTTTTGGACATTAAAGTTTCTGCAGAAGGAATGACAGAGCAAAATATAAATTGCTGCCTCAGCTTCTCTGCTTCACAGCCCAGATTGCTGACATGGGTGCATACTGAAATAAATGAAATAAAGATACTATAGAGGAACCACATGCAAAATCTTTCTTTATTTATAAAGTAAAAAAAACCAGAAAATAAAATAGAAAATGCTCTTAGAAAAGAAAGGCTCTTTCCTTCTGACTCTTAAGAGTGATATATATATCTATATTCTTCAGTGAATGAAAAAAAGGGCAAAATTATTTTAAAATTTTATTGTAATAAAGGAAATTTATTTCTTTGGATCAGAATTCAGTTTTCTTTTGTATTTTCAGTCCTTCTAGCAGGATCTCTAGCACTGGCACTCAGATATATGTGACTGACTTTCTATATCACATCTTTTCCATTTACTTCAATACACGTCTCTCCTGCCCTAGAAAGAAAAAATTATGTGACTTTGTGGGCTTAGAGCTGAGCTCTAATGTGTAAAATTCACTTATGTGCTGGTTTTGGCTGGGATAAAGTTAATTTTCTTCATAGTAGTTGGTATGGGGCTGTGGTTTAGATTTGTGCTGGCAGCAGTGTTGCTAATTCAAGGGTGTTCTGGTTATTTCTGAGCAGGGCTAACATGCAGTCGAGGTCTTTTCTGCTCCTCATCCCACCCCACCAGCCAGCAGTGGGTTGCAGGAGGAGTTGGGAGGGGACACAGCTGTGACAGGTAAATGTCCAAAAGGACATGTCTGAACACTTGCCTACACTTGGGACACAGTGAATGGATTCTCTGTGTTCCATTGCTTCTGTGGTGACTTTTGCTTTCCCTGGTAAACTGCCTGGATGTGAGATTGTCAGAGCTTTTCAAATATTTGGTGATAGTCGTAGGCTGGTGTTTATAATTTTGGAAAATATTTTGAGAGCTCATTTCACAGTTTATCCATCTGGGCTTAAGAATTGCAGCTTAAATGAAGGAAAAAAATTGTATTTTATAGCTAAAACTGTTTATTAATAATTACTGCTGTTTGGACAATGATTCAGACTTAGGAAAGAATTAATAGCAAATCAAAGGTTTTAAGCACAGGCTTTGAGACATGGGCATCCAAACAAAAGGGAGTTGTTCTGCTCCTCTTGTTGCCAGCAGCAAACCAAGGTTTGACCTAGTGAAAATGTCAGAAGTGAACCCTGTCACCCCCTCCTAGGACAGTACAAAGCTGTATCCTAAACTGGCTGTAAATGAGTCCCACTACTGGTCCTCACCATGCCAGCTTCTATGCTAAAGTAAAACTGACTATTTCAAAATCAGTCTTGTCAAAAATAAGCCTGAGGAACTTCTTAAAAAAAGAAGCAATAATTTTCTGCCATAGTTTTGGATTTTGGAATGTCTAATAAGCCTTAAGATGCATGAAAAAATGCTGCTGATAATACGTACATCTCCTTTCTAACAGCATAGACATCACTTGTCCATTTCTTTCCTCCCCCATCCATGCATCTTTTTCTGGAAAAAGCAGGAAAAGCAGAAAAAAGCAGAAAGAGCAGGAAAAGCAGGAAAACCCTCTTTCACTCACCCTTGGTTCATTGGGAGCTTTGTTATCCAGAAATCTGTTTTGACCTCCAAGGGGTTGTGTAGTGCATCCCCTCTGACAGAGGACTGGGAATGCACAGTTTTGGTGTTTCTGTGAAGGACTGACCTGATCCTCCAACAGGGTTTTGCAGAGCCCAGTTTCAGTGGCATTGCAGCAAGGCAGGGCACTTGTTGGGGGTTTTGGTTTAACACTGAACACTGGGAATATACATTTCATGGTTCCCTCAAATCCTGTAACTTCTTTTGCAGAAATAATGGTAAAACTGCTTCAGTGAATAGAAATGTGAATGCAAATGAGTATTGCTAAACACTGCTGCTAGTGTTCCAGACCTTCTGTATTTTTGGTTGTCATAGGAGCAATATATGAGAAATGACAGTATAGTGTTAATTAAAACTCCTTTTAGGACTTACATTTTTGATTAAAGATTGATCCTTTGTCACATCAAGCAATAAATCTGGATAGTCCATAAGAGAAAAGCATTCGCTTACAAGACCAAATCCGTAGCAGCTGTACAGTGCTTTTTAGAAGCTGTGTTTATTTACTGAAAATACTGAGTGTATTTGCTCTGTCATACTTTTTGCAGCACGAGTATTTTTATCTGAATAAAAGCAGCCCCCTGTTCATTGTCAGGAGAGTGAAATAGGCCCTGGGTTGCTATAAACATCTGCAACACCTCTGGCCTTGACAGCTGTCTGCAGAAATTATGAACATGCCCTCACTTCCAGTTTTTAATGGTGGTGGACAGTACATTTCCATCTGTTATTTCCTTTGTGCCATTTTTATACTCTTTTTATACTCTTGTGTCGACATGCATCCAGATTTATGGTCAGCTATTATTCCAGGAAAATGCCTTTTCTGTGGCTAGAAATGCTTTTGAAGGAATCCTGTATTGGTGCTAGGGTCTCTCTCTGGCCAAATGCCACCATTGTCAGAGCATCTGGAGCATTCTTTGCCCACCACAAAGTTAGTAGGGCTTCTCTAATTTATTTTTCACCCTATTTCACCAATCCCACTGTCTACTTTTCTCTTTTTCAAGTAAAGAAAACACACCTGCTAAACATTATTCTTAGTTCTAGACCAACAGGATCTGGGGTTACGTGTAAAATGAAGAGTAGGATGAGGACCAAATAGTTGCTTCCACCCCATCTAGAGACAACATTTAGATGTCTCATTATGTGATTTGCTATTTGAGGTAGTTATATCTAGGGGTGAAGTTCTACCTCTGAAATAGGATCGAAAGTAGTTCCATTCATACTGGAAAAAGATGAATTGAATACAGATGCTTTTGTTAATTTCGTCAATGATTTGGGGCAAAATATTAAAAACCCAAGGTTTATATGGATTTTTTTTATCTGAAAAAGAAATCCAAATAAGGGCTAAGAATTTTTAAGGTTGATGATTTTTAAAAATTATTATTATTGAGGGTTTGGTCAATTAAGTTTAAATTTAAAATTATTACATGTAGAACCAGATCATGATGTAGTCTTTACCATGGGAGAAGGGAAAGCACGGCTGCTGACTTCAAGAAAATCCAAGTCAGGGGACAATATGTATTTTTATTTGGTTCCTTACTCTTAAAATAACCCACCCTGAAATGAAACAAAATCACTAAGAAAACACCACAACAAAACATCCCCAGTCCTTCTCCCCTGATTTAATATGAAGAATCAATCTTTCTTATGTAGGTTATACATATGGTTTACATAAACCATCCTAAGTTTATGATGACTGAGTTTGGAACTGTATTGTAAAGATTATAATTAATTTTCAGCTTAATCACTTGTTGAAGAGCTTATCTTTATAGTCATGTGAAGAATGAAAGAAAAGTGCTGAAGTATAAACAAAAAAAAGTCTCTTCCATAGGTAGGATCACATTTCTGTAAGAGTATTTTGTTGTTTTCCCTATATTATGTGTTTAATACTTATTCTCTCCCTTCTTTGCAGTGCCTGGTATTGTAACTGGGAAAAAGAGGAGGAGGCATCTTGTTTAGTTTGAACTAAGTTTTGTTGGCAAGTTATGGTGAATATGCATTTATTAACATAACATAAAGGCAGAAATCTTCAAACTCCCTTCTAGCTGGTGAACAATTAATGCTGCCACAGTAAAGGAAATAACTCTCCTTTGTATATGTTAGAGATATTTACATGAACAATAATATTTACCATTACCACTTCCCATCCTGTAAAATTGTGCAGGTAATGCACATTTACAACCAAAACCAAAAATAATAACAAAGCCAGCTCTTACACAAGCTAAATAATTAGCCTCCATCTCTAGTCCTCTATCTGATAAAATTATTGAAAGCCACAATATCTAAATCTGCTCATACAAGCTTCTCAAATACCTGTTAAATCAAACCAAAATAAAACCCATAATTGGGTGATGGAAGCTGCAGGATCTGTTTCAGATGTTCACACAGACAAAGCATCTTATGATCCCTTTCCTTGCATGTGTTCTTAATCCATCTCTTGTTGTTTTAACCTTTAATCTGCATTGTGGTTCCACTGCTTGCTTTATCTCTCTGTTCTGTAATGTAAATCGAATAATCCAGAAATGGTTGCAGTAAGTAACCAAGTCTTAACTAACAGGGACTATTTGAGGCTATCAGGATGAGCTCCCCTTGCTGATGTGGTGGCTGGAGAGTGATGTGGAGCAGCATGCCTGTATCTTCCTGTTTGGTTTAGATTTTTCATAATTTTAGATTGCTCTCCCTGTAAGATACCTTCCCAGAGATGCTCAGGTCTGCAGCACTTTGTTGGTCAGGCTGGAGATAGGGCAGAGGCGCACAGATCTGAGATCAAATGCCCTCCTCCTTTTAATGTTTGAAAAAGTTGAGATCAGTGTTTGAAACTGTGTGCCCGGTTGGCCTGTGCTGTGTAACTGAGATTGGATTTGTCCTGGGGAAAATACCTGAAAACTCAGAATCTTATCCAGGTTGCCTCAGTGTACAAAGCTGAGCTGGGAATTCCATCAGCACAAGTTTGTCTGGGAAATTCATGGCATCTCACCATCTGGGACGTAGAACTAGTTTGAAGACCCTTATCTGAACTTTTCAGACATTTAAAAAAATAATAATTTTTGGTCTTTAAGTGATGAGAGGTTGACCAGTGAACTAATCTGTTTTCCTAGTTTTATTAAGTTCATTTCCCTCCCACCTGAAAACAGGCATAAACCCTGAGAAGAAGAGCTGTAGATTTACTGGGAGCAGAATGAGTGGATATTAATGTGCAAAATCTTGTAATAAATGTATGGATTAATTGAACAACTGCATTATAGAAGAACGTTTTTTTATCGCAGGGAACAAACAGGTAAGGACAGGTGGCCTTTTTATATAAGCTGATGATTAATGAGATACAGTATGAGCTGTGAAGTGTGCTGATAGCCTGCTAAACCTCCTCCACAGGAGTTGTCATGGGAGTCTTTAGAAATGCATTATCTATCACACAAAATAAACTGGCAAAAGTTTTAGTCTAGATTACTCCTTCTTTCTTGCCTCACTGTTTCTGATTAGACAGGAGTCTGATTCCAATTCTACCTCCGAGCAAAGTTGTCTACTGGAAGAAATTGAGACAACTCATTGTACCTGGGAGAGCCAGTGAGATCATCAATTCCATGGAAAGCCAAAAGGAACGTAATTTCCAATAATGGTGAAAAAAGTTAAGCTGCAGGCATTGCGTTCACTTTAGTTCGTTCTGGTTAGTTGTCCTGTTTTTGTCGTTGCAATTGTTCGTAACTGCAGTTGTATGATCCTCTCCACCTTTATACATAATTTTGTGGGTTTGTTTTGTTTATTTTTTTTCCTTGTTGTTGTTTGATTGGTTGTTTTGTTGATTTTTGGTTTGTTTGTTCACTTATTAAAAAAAAGGAAGGGAGATGCAGATATTCCAAGTATAATGTAAATCCACCCTGGGCCCCCAGGTTTTGCTAAAAAGCACAAGAGTACATTTTCCTAACTCATCTTTTTGAGATATTATCTGTCCTAATTCAAACTGGCTGGGTGCACATGTACTCCTGTGAACAGTGATTAATGAAACAACAAATGCAGTGGATACTTCAGTGACTTTCTCATTTCGTACCTGGAACCACTCAGAGAGAACTGAGGTTATGTATCTTGTATTCATGCTGTCTATTAGGTGTAAAGAACATCTCCCTCTGTCTAGGCAAATCCTGGTTGGGTGTTTTGTCGCCTGTGTGCCATGCTGCAGTGGGCCTAGAGGGTCTCTTGCTTTATGAACATGTTGTTGATTGTTTCAACTCTCTTAAACCGTGTGTCTGCAGCTGTTCCTTAAAGGACTATAAATTTTTAAAACATGGAAAATGTCCATATTCACCTTTATTGTAGCAAAAAGGAATGAAATATGTATATTCCATGTAGGCTGCTCATTAATTCCCTAGGCAAATGTATCCTTTAGGTTTACCATTTCACTCCAATTTGCCTGTTTTGTGCAAAGAGAATACATAGAGCTATGATCCTGACAACTGCAGTTATGAAAACATATTTAATGTTGATATTAAAATTAGTCTTAAAATATCACTGTGCAGCTATGGTCAGAATATGCGGAGAAACATATTTTGTTTTGATACGCACACTGCACAAGTAAATTCCCTATGCATTTGTAATTTTATCTTTGGCATTTTTCTTGAGGGACATGGGTGAACACTCTTAGTAGTCTAAATCATATTCTTTTCTGCAAAATATTACTGAAAATTAGGTTGTTGATTCTTTAAATAACAATAGCAGAAGGAGCAAATAGAACCAATTAATCTTTATAAGTAGATCGATTTATCATAGTTATTTCTGGATAGATTTATCATGGTTATCTACTCATACTGCATTCGCATCAACCTCTGGAAATAAATTTAGGGGAGAACCACTGCTCAGCTGACTTCCCGTTTTTCTGATTCATCTTGGCAGGTGTTGCCACCTGCAGGTACATTTATATCTTCCCCACATTCGCCATTCTATAACAATGACTTTTCAAACACTCAGAAATATCACCCTTGACCTTTAAGATGGAGGTGAAGATGTGGCTGTTTCAGTCTTGAGCTATGTGCTAACATCCTTGACATAAACACAGAGAAGGGTCATCTATGGCTGTGCACTGATGAAATCTGAAGACTGGGGTCTGTGGTATAAAGGAGCACCAAGGACAATTTTGGCTGTATGTGTGGCTTGGTTTCATCACAAACAATAGAAAATAGTTTTAAAAATTTTAGTATCTCAGTGTATGTTGGTAACACTACTGAAGTAATACAAGATACTCTGAGAAAAGGGAGACGTGCAGGAAATTCTTGAATTTCTCCTAGAGTAGTAGTAGTGATCCCCTTGAAATCTGAAGTCTGACCTATCAAGTTTTGCACTGTTCCCTTATTTTTAAACATAATGGATATATGACATGACATTTCACTTGCTTTTTACTGTAATTGCATCATCTGTGTTGGCATGGACATCATTATTTTGACACAAGTTCCAGATGATTTGCTATAAGGAGTCTGCTGTTTTTAGTCATAACAGGGAAAATAGATGCCATACAAATCACGTAAGGATGATTTTATAGTTCTCCCTCAATCCAAATCTGTTTATTTATTTAATGGTTGAAAGTAAGGAATTTCATTTGTTTTATGTGAAGGGTGAGTTTTATACACATACGGATGCCTGGGTGTGAATCTCTGTACTTAGATCTATCTGTAAACCTGAGAGATAAAGTTTACATTTTGTTTATATATCAATATGTGCCAGTAATGTAATTAATGCCTCCTTGCACTAGAAAGGAAACAAAATGTTGAGACGTGATATACAAGCATTCAAATATATTTATTCATACAGCAAACATTCTGCCTGCATTCTCCAAAACTACATTTCTGTTTGGTTCTGTCTTTACTCCAATATTATTACTTCTGGACACCGTCATCTGCATCAAAAATGGCACAAAGCTACCTCTAGAAAAACCAGTTTAAAAGCTGACATTTTTCCTAACATACTCTCTTGTCCAATGTAGTGGTGTAACCATGACCAAACCTATACTGGGACTAGTCTCAGGCACTCGCTAAGTCTCCAGTAGTGCCTGATAAAATTTGGAAGTAATGTTAATTGGAATGGTCCAAAAAGCATGCCAGGGACCTTTTTGACACTGTTATGTTTGTGGTAGTTGTGTTCTCCCACCAGGAAGCTTCTTTGGATGCCTTTTATTTAGTAGAATGTGTTCGCCCCTCATTGCACAGTCTTATTCCCTCAGGAGGACTCTCTGTGTTCAGAGTCCAACAGGGTCTGTGGCTGGATGGCAGACCCATATTGCTGGCTGACCTACAAGCCTGGCCCTCAGGGGTTTCGAGAAGAACCCAGTGCCTAAATAGTCCTAGAAGCAAGAGCACTTTGCACATCAGGGCTGCCCTGGGCAGGCATTTAGGAGTTTTAGATTACTGGGAATTTCTCACTTCTCTCCCAGCTTTCACAGCTTTGTACATGTTTGCAACCACAGTCATTCTGCCTTCATTATTTTGCAAATTCACAGGTCATTCTTAAGAGTAATACGTGAGAATTTGCATGAAGAGGTGTCATCAACAAACACCTGACAGTAGCAGAGATGATAAATCCCAGCTAGAAGTAATGGAGAAGAAAGGGAAGGTGCCTACTGCAAAAACAAAAGTGCTGGCTCAGACAAGACAGGGTTAGAAAGCATCTTCTGCACTTTTCCTTTCTTTCTATTATTTGCATATCAGCACTTTTAGATCAGGAAACTGTGTTTCTTTGCTTATCACAAAAGAATGGAGAAATCAAAGATCAACACGTAAACTTGCAAAACACTTTCACAGGCTGAACTGGTGTGATTAGTAGTGGTTAGTGTATGGGAATGGAAAGAGGATCTAGCAGCAGCTTTCAGATTAAGGAAGGATAGAGAATGAATGCAGAAAATTACTCAAGATCTTTTGGATAATTTTTCTTTACTGTTATGATATTCTTTACCTTCCTCTTCATTTTATGGGAAATATAAATACTGAATTTTAAAAATCTTTTGCTTGAAATGCATTGAATGTAAGAGGTAAATAAAGACAGAAATGGGAGCAGGATACAATGGATAGGAAAGGTAGAGAACAAGAAACAATATGTAGAAACTTCTCATATAAATGAAAATTTAAGAACCTAAATTTAGACCCATGGCAGTTTCGATAACTTTAAACAGTAACGTTCATACGGTGAGTAATATCAATCAAACCAAACAATCTTAATATCAAGATGTCATTTTCTGTACTCTAAACTTGTATGTATCAGTTTTATTTTGGACTTGATTCTAACTTGAACAGATGTGATAATGAACCTCATGCATTTACTAATGCACTACAGGCTGATAGTAAAGAACGTTGTCATTTCAAAGTTGCCATATTCAACCTAAGAAAGGGCAGATTAAATTGAAGGACTGATCTTGAATATCCTTCTTGGATATATTTACCACCACCATGGAAATTCTGTCAAGCCCATGAAAGCATAGGAAGTAAATTATTTTGAATTAATCAAATATGTAGTGTCTTAGTTAACTCCTGGTAAATGCGCTGAGATTATTTAAGTAGAGATTGTCAATTACTTTTTGTTTCAATTGGCTTTTCCTTGGCAGTTCTCATGTTCACTAGTGCCATTATTTCATATGCATTACAGAACAAACCTTAACAAAACTGTAGAAGTAGGAAAACATTTCTACCATATCATTAATGTGCTGATTTGCAGTGTGCATTCCAGAGCCAAGAAGGAACCTCTCTCAGAGGATTTCATCAGAAATTCCTGTAGCCTCCTCTCTGCCACCCTTCTGTACTCCAGTTTGGGCAGTCTGGCACAGGCAGTCTCCTGCTTCCTTAGGCCACTAGTCTCAGCATCCTCTTTGGTGCCAGTTTATTTATGGGATAATGATTTAGACAGAATTAATGCCTGTGTAGTCCTCACAAGTTAGAAGCCATGCTTCTACTGCATGGTTTTAGGATTGATTCAAGTCAG